>NC_092777.1:19217453-19532175 GCF_047496795.1 Chiloscyllium punctatum
ACAGCTAATGCAAGGGAACACATTTAGCTATAAGTTCCGTGCCAAGCCAGCTATACATTTGTTCCTTTACTGTCATGGTGTCAAAATCCTGAAACTCCTGCCTGCTAGTGTTATGGCTGTCATTGCACCACATGGACTCCAGCAGTTCAAGAACGTGAAAGGAAAATTGGAAGTGGACGAAACACTGCCTGACACGGAATTAAGTCTATAATGGTGACCGTGAAACCATTGTTGATTGTCAGAAGATTTATTTGATTCACAAATGTCCTTTAGAGGAGGAAACTGCCATCATTTCCTCGTCTGGCCTACATGTGACTCCAGACTGATAGAAATGTGATTGACTCTCAGCTGCCCTCTGGGCAATTAGAGGCGGTCGACTTCACCAGCAATGCCCACATTTGGGGAATGAATACAAAAAGAAGTGAGCAAAAAAAGCTCACCTCTCTCAAAAATTAACTTCTTAACAGATTCAGTCTCTCCAATCTGTTCTGCTATTCAATGGGACCAGAGCTGACCCTTGGCCCAATATTTAGACTTCCTGTTTCTTTCATACCTTTAAAGCCTTTAGCTAATGAAGCTTTATTAATCTCAGACTTAATATAAACAATTAACCTACCATCAACTAGCATTTGCAGAAGGGAACTCCTCCAGAACTCATTAATTTTCTAATTTCGAAAGATTATAACTCTGATGCCAAAAGAAGATGAACATAGATAAGTGTAAGGAGGTTAGTTTTAAATGAAAACATAAGAAAGTTGTATTTAAAAAGTTTGGTGCTGGAAGAGCACAGCAGCTCAGGCAGCATCTGAGAAGCAGGAGGCTCTACGTCTTGGGCACATGCCCTTCATCAGACATTTCTAATGAAGGACTTATGCCTGAAACATCGATTCTCCTGCTCCTTGGATGCTGCCTGACCTGCTCTGCTTTTGCAATGCCACATGTTTTGACTTTGATCTCCTCACTTTCACCTAGTCATAGGAAAGCTGTACACCACTTAAGAAATAAACGTCTAACTGACATTGGGGTGCAATAAGATCTGGAGATAACAGGTTACAGATCATTAGCAGTCGATTTGCAGATTAGAAAGACTTTTTAACATTCAATGAAAACACTGAGTTTTATTTTCTGAGAAATGGAACTGAAAAGAAAAATAGGTTAAACTAAAACAAGCAAAAATGCTGTTTCTATGTTAGATGTTTCACCTCTAATTTGTAACACATCTTTATCACAGACATTTCAATCTTATTTTGTTGGAACATAATTATTCCTTGCTTATGAATTTTCACGCCTCATCATTAATCTTCAACCTTCTACAGTCATCACAAGGTTTCTTGTTATATTTTATTAATTCTGCTATGGTCATTGTTCCTTAGGACCTTTCTGTTCATTCCTGTTCATTTTAAAATTTATGATTCAGCATGCATTTTCTCCATGTAAGAATCAAGCACCATTACTATCTCTCAGAATTTAAATAGGTAAATTCCCCTTGCCTTCCCTAAGCTCTCAGCACTTTTGAATATGAAGTTCCTCATGTCCCTCTTTGTTCCCTTTATAATCTGTAAGTTTTTATAGTCCATTATACTGCTTCTTCAGCTCCATTGCCCAGATCTCTCAATCTCCAGAAATTTGTTACAGGACCCTTTGGAATCTAAGCTGACATCTAGAATCCTCTGCAACTCTGAGTTATAATCAGGAGGTTCTGACTTGAGAGAATCCAAAGCCTGTTCCGACTCCTGGCTACCTGTAAAATTGAACCCAACTAACAGCTGAACCCTCAAATAAAAGTAAAATATTGCAGATTCTGGAAATCTGAAACAAACAAAGAGAATTTTGAGAAACTCAAATCATTTGGCAGCATCTGTGAAGAGATAAATAGAGTTGTCTAAATTCCGAAGAGTTACACTGGACTTGAAATGTCAGCTCTGTTTCTCTCTCTCTGCAGGTGCAGTCAGATCTGCTGAGTTTCTGTAGCATTTATGGGTGTTTGTTTCATCACTGGATCCATCAACAAACTCACAGTGACCATCCCTATCGCTTCCACAAACCTGAAGATACTCCACCAATCCTACCTTTGTTCATAGAATACGTACAGTGTGGAAACAGGCCCTTCAGTCCAACAAGTCCACACCAACTCTCCAAAGAGTAACCCATCCAGACCCATTCCTCCCATGTTATTATTTTTAATTTACCACTGACCAACGCACCTAACCTACACATCTCTGAACAGTATGGGCAATTTAGCACAGCCATTTCACCTAATCTTTGGATTGTGGGAGGAAACTTGCACCCAGAGGAAACCCACGCAGATGCAGGGAGAATGTGTAAACTCCACACAGACAGTTAACCCAGGCTGGAATCGAACCCAGGTTCCTGGTGGCATATGGCAGCAGTGCTAACCATTGAGCCACCATGCTTCCTTGGTTCAGGGTGGGATTCAGTTCTACATTGAACACTTCAACCAACAATGTCTTACTCCATCCTGAAATGACACACATTGGACATCAGGCCCACCGTCAAGACATCTCTGCCGTTCCTCCAACATCTGTCTGACCCGACCTCTATATCCAGCTGGCACTCTCAATGGGAAAGAGAGATTCTGACCCAGATTGAGGATTCAGATTTATGATTGATTTATTTGACCTTCTAGCCAGCCACTTCAGTGAAATTTCACACATGAATAAACACAATAAAGTCTTCAGGAGTTTTGAAAATGTAGGTTATAATTGTATAAATTTAGACAATGATCTGGTGTCAGTTATGACTTGCTTGTAAAATTTTCACCTCAGTCAGGAGCTGTTTGCTACAAACAAAATAATATCAATTTACGCTAGTTTACTTCAGCGTGTAGACATTGAATTGCGCAAATTACACTTTAAATCATCCACTAACTGTTGCAGAAACATAGTGTTGCACCCTTAAGCCATTTTGTATATTAATTTACATTTCTTCCATGCACATGTCCTGTCAAAATATAGAACAATGAGAATGTACAATCCATGTCATGTTCTCCTGTATCATAAAAAATAAATTTGTAATTATGAATGCAGATTTTTGTATTTGTGTCCAAGTAAAGTGTAACATAAGTACCAGGTCAGACAGCTTACCGATCTGCAGCCACATCCAATCTTACAACTATCTCCAAGTGACTGCATCTCTTTCCCCAATGCCTAGTATCCCACTCCAGAAACCTGCGCAAATCACAGAATTGTTATGGCATAGAAGGAGGCCATTTGGTCCATTGTGCATGCACAGGTTCTATTTCCAAGTGTCAATCATCTGCCTTTTCCCCCCAGTCATCTCCAAGGTCTGGTACTGTGAATATACTGCACTGCCTGGGGTGCCATCCAACAGTGAGACACAAAACAAAGATGCTTCTTCTTTCTTAGATTGGTGCAGGAGATCACATGCTACTACATTGTAGAAGAGCAAGGGTGTTCTACTTGATATCTTAACCAATATTAACCCTTCAATCAACATCACAAAATTAATAACTGGTCATTTTCTAAATTCAATTTGTGGGACCTTGATCTGCATAATTTAACTGCTGTTTCTTCTATTTTATAACAGTTACGACAGTTCAAATGCACTTCATTGATTTGGAGTTATGAAACAATACAACATTTAGCCTGGAAGCAGTATTGAATTTTAATTTCTTCAAAATGTCTGATTGAACCTATAACATTTTAATATTTAGAAGGATTTTAAAATGTTTGAATCCATTGTAAAGTCTTCCATTGTTCTTTTCTTTGATGATAAAATAAACTGGTCCATGTGACTTGTTAAGGCTTGGCCTGGAGGCAGTACCAACAGGAAGGGCGTTAAGATATAGAAGCTGTGTGGCTTGCAGATATTAAGGACAGCTACAAGCAGTGGAGGACAAGGATGATTAGCTTAGGGAAAAGAAAAGGGAAAGAAACAAAGACAGAAGAAGGAGCATAGAGTTCCTGTTAGGAGAAGAAGCAAGTCTCGGTCAGGCAGAGAGAGCATTTTTATCTTTGGCAAAAGAGGAATCAGGAGTTTTTGAAAGTACTGTGAGAGCTGGCTGCAAAGGTCTGAAATCAGAAAAGCTGTGTGAAAGTCTCTGAGTTGGGTGTTGTCCCATAAATGGTTAGACTATGAACTGGGGTGTTATTGATTGCTCCATTGAAGAGGTACTCTGGAATGCTACCCCATCAGGACTGTCATAACCTGAGGAAAGGAGGAATTATGGAGGTGTCCCTGGCTGATGATAATAATGCTGGGGTGAAAACAGTTGACCTACCCTGAGTGAATAAAGACCAGCAAATTGTGGAAATGTGTTCCTATATAGTAGGGAGGTGGGGACAATGCAAGCACATGTGAATGTGTAAGATTATAATGTGTATTTTTGTTGTATTAAACACTGAAAGTGAAATTTATCTTTTTAATTAAAATACTGTCTGCCTGCTAATTCATCTTTCATGTTTGTTAGTTCTGCTTCATGTTAAATATCACTGGTAAAAAGTTTCAGTTTGTTTGTGATTTCTACATTTCAGAGTCACTGAGTAACTTTGGCTACTTTGGTTCATTTGCCCACAGTAATTTGAACAAAAGTCTAAATGCAACATATTTAATTCTGGTCTTGTACTTTAAACACTGCAGTCTTTGAATAAACAAGTATTTTTCATTGAGATTATGTCATTGAGACAAATAAACATCCTCTTTCCCTGAGTTGTAATGAGGTCTTGCTTTTTAAATTTACTTTCTGAAGACCAATAGAAGTATTTAATCAATCCTCCTGCTAAATCATTGTAATAGCTAATTTCTCTTGACACACACAATTAGAGAGACAAGCTGACATAAACTTATTTGAAGAAGGAAAATAATGGCTGACCATTCATCGAAATAATTTGTATGTGCTGTTTCACTGAAGACTGGGCTGCAATAATTAGCATAGTATTGATGCACATTTTCTGCCTTCTGTTGATAAAATAGTGATCAAACATCATCACCTCAATTGTACGTTATTTCACCTGAGATCAAAATCATAGAGATGTACAGCATGGAAACAAACCCTTTGGTCCAACTTGTCCATGCCGACCAGATATTCTAACCCAATCTAGTCCCATTTGCCAACACTTGACCCATATCCCATTAAACCCTTCATATTAATTTTCCCATCCAGATGCCTTATAATGTTGTAATCATACTAGCTTCCACCACTTCCTTTGGAAGCTCATTCCATAAACGTACCACCCTATGCGTGAAAATGTTGCCCCTTAGGTCCATTTTGTATCCTTCCCCTCTCACCCTAAACTTATGCCCTTGAGTTCTGGACTCCCCCACCCCAGGGAAAAGACTTTGTCTATTTATGATTTTATGATCTCATCATTTTATAAACTTCTATAAGTTTAGCTTCCGATGCTCCAGCAAAAACAGCCCCAGCCTACTCAACATCTCCCTATAGTTCGAATCCTCCAACCCTGGTTACATCCTTGTAAATCTTTTCTGAACCCTTTCAAGTTTCACAACATCCTTCCAATAGGAAGGAGACCAGAATTGCACACAATATTCCAACAGTGGCCTGACTAATGTCCTGTACAGACGCAACATGACCTCCCAACTCCTGTACTCAATACTCTGACCAATAAAGGAAAGGATACCGAACACCTTCTTCACTATCCTATCTACCTGCAACTCCATTTTCACGGAACAATGAATTTTAGGAAATGGCTCAGAAAGTTTTGTCAGCACCACCATTTTGCAATCTAAGCCATTGTGTCATTAAGCAATTTCCAGTCAAGTATTACACTATTGATCAGATCACATGCTTCAGGCACTGATAGTGTTGTTAAATAATTTTTTGAAAAGTTGGTGCCAGCCAAAACATTTGTTATTCACCTGCAAATCAGGAGTCTACTCCTCTCCATGTGGATATGAAAAAGACAGCTATGAGCAAATGAGTCTGTGGTCAATTCAAATGTCACCAGGCTCCTAGGTTAACTAATTGATGCACAAGCTCAAAAACCAAGCATTTGGACATGTCTTGCACCAAAATATCCTTGTACTTTCAAAGGACAGTAAAAGTCTCTTGTGGGCTTTCCTGTTTAGGGTACAAAAGATTACGGATCAAAAGATACACTGAATTTACGACATATACTGTAAAGAACTTTAACATACAGAAATAACAGAGCAGAAGTTTGCTAGGCCCTTGGCAATGAGCTTGACGATTCGGATGTAAGGATGAGGCAGTAAAATAGTGAAGGTATGCTGAAATGTGTGTTATAAATTCAGTTTTTTAATGTTTGGATTTTAAGCTAGTGGCATATGGGTATTTTTCTGAAGGGGTTTAAAATTAATTTAGTCTTTGCAGAATGATGAGTATAAAGTTATAGTTGCCTGCTGGAGTTTGAATGGTATTTCTTTATATTGTGAAGGTTTAGAACTAAGGAGACAAAACTTCAAAGCATTACCTCAGCACAATCTATTCAAAAGTTTTAGGGCAGTTCATAGGATTGAGTTCAGAACCACTAGAAAAAGGAGATTATTCAATCAATGAAGGAAATAAGTTACCTCAATAATACAGTGTAATTTGTGATATGTTTAAACAAATACTGTATGGTTAGAATTCTGCAGATTATGAAAAGCTGAGAAAGTCTAAGCTCTCAATTATGTGAGCAATCTAGGAAAAAGGCCTCACAGCACTCAGGACTGACATGGGGAAAAAACCCTGCAAATTTGATAGAGAAGAAATTTATTTAGGTTTTTGAGTATTTGTAAAAATAATGTAGTTGAGAACTAGATGTGATATTGTTTTTCCATGTGTTTTGAAACCTTTCATGCAATGTGATATTCAGATAGCTTGGTTTATACTATTTTATTTTAGTTTTTGGTGTAATGAACCTGTTGAATTTGTTAAAACCAAACCTGTAGGTTTGAATTGAATTGAATTGAATTTATTGTCACGTGTACCGAGGCACAGTGAAAAGCTTTGTGAAAAGATTTGCATTCTTATGTTTCGGTGAAACGCTACATTTAAAGACAAAAAAGATCTATCAGGCCAGATTTCACTCTGGCATCTGACTTGTGCAGTAGTAACATCAGTTGAGATCATAAGAAGGGAATATACTGGATTAAATCACCTTTCTGCTTATGGCTAATTTTCCCAGGTGTGATCAGACAGTTGGATTAAACCAAAACAGTCTGGCAGTGGACAGGCAGCAGAGGCTGTTGAGTGACCAATGACCATGATTTTCCAAAACAGGCCCTTCAGCCCTCAATGTTGTGCTGACAATTATCCTACTCTAAGATCAGACTAAGCTACACACCCTTCCTTTTACTATCATCCATGTGCGTATCCAAGAGTCACTTAAATATCCCTAATATATCTGACTCTCCTACCGCCACTGGCAGTGCATTCCACACACCCACCACTCTCTGTCAAAAACCTACCTCTGACATCTCCCCAAAACCTTCCTCCAATCATTTTAAAATTTGTTCCCTCGTGATAGACATTTTCGCCCTGGGAAAAAGTCTTTGTCTATCCCGTTGATCTATGCCTCTCAATATCTTGTGCACCTCTGTTAAGTCACCTCTCATCCTTCTTCACTCCAATGAGAAAAGCCCTAGTTCTCTCAGTCTTTCTTCATAAGACATGTCCACGAGTCCAGGCAGCCTCCTGGTAAATCTCCTCTGCACCCTCTCTAAAGCTTCCACATCTTTCCTATAATGAGGTGATCAGAACTGAACACAATATTCCAAATATGGTCTAACCAGGGCACTGTAGAGCTGCAGCAAAACCTTGCGCTCTGAAACTCAATCCCCCTGCTAAGGAAAGCCAACACTCTATGCGCTTTCTTAACAACCTGATCAAACTGGGTAGCAGCTTTAAGGGATCTATGGACATGGATCCCAAGATTCCTCTGTTCCTCCACACTGCCAAAAATCCTATCTTAAACCCTACATTCTTCATTCAAATTCGACCTTCCAAAGCGAATCACTTCACACTTTTCCAGGTTGAACTCCTTCTGTCACTTCTCAGCCTAGCTCTGCATCCTGTCAATGTCTTATTGCAACTTACAACAGCCCTCCACATTATCCACAACTCCAACAACCTCTGTGTCATCAGTAAACTTACTAACCCACCTTTCCATTTCCTCATCCAAGTCATTGATAAAAATCACAAAGAGCAGAGGTCCCAGAGTTGATCCCTGCAGAACACCATTGGTCACCAACCTCCAGGCTACATACTTTCCATCTACCACCACTGTCTGTCTTCTGTAGGTCAGTCAGTTCTGTATCCAGACAGACAGGTTTCCTTGTATCCCATGCCTTCTTACTTTCTGAATGAACCTATGGTGGGGAATCTTATCAAATACCTCATTAAAATCCATATGCACCACATCCACTGCTCTACCTTCATCAATGTGTTTTTTCACATTTTCAAAGAATTCAATAAGGTTTGTGAGGCATGACCTGCTCCTCACAAAGCCATGCTGACTATCTTTAATCAAACTATGGTTTTCCAAGTAATCACAAATCCTGTCTCCCAGAATCCCCTCAAATACTTTGCCCACCACTGACGTAAGACTGACTGGTCTGTAATTCTTGAACAAGGGAATAGCATTTGTCAGCCTCCAATTATCTGGTAATACTCCAGTGGACAGTGAGGCCACAAAGATTCACTAAAGGTGCAGCAATCTCTTTCCCTGTTTCCCGTAGTAACCTTTGGTATATCCCATCTGGCTCAGGGGATTTATCTATCCTTACATTTTTCAAAATTTCCAGCACGTCCTCCGTCCTAACATCAGTCTGTTCTAGCATATCAGTCTGTTTCATGCTGTCCTCACAAATGACAAGTTCCCTCTCAGTAGTGAATACTGAAGAATAAGGACTTCCTTTACTTCTTCCAACTCCAGATGCAAGTTCCCTCCACTATAGGTTTTACCATTTTCCATGGAGTGAGAGTGACATGACTGTTCGAAGGAGGTGAGAATTCACCAACTGGTGATTGTTGGTTGAAACTGAGGACCATTTAATTTTGTTGCATTTACAAGAAAGTGGGCTTAAATCAAAGAATCAAAGTCGGGGATTTATGCAGGGGTTTCCGTGTAAGGTTATGGAGGAAGGCTATTCAATAGGACCAGGTGTCTTCCAGTTCCCTTGCAATATGGGTAGCCAACACAAGGAAGCTCAGAGGCAAACTACCGTGAAGGCACTAAAAAATAATGGGTGTTTTACACTCGGAGATTGACTCCTGCATTGATGAGGAGCATGGAAGAGAGACTACAGTAAACACATTGAGAGCAGCTGTAGTGGACAGAAGAGTATGATGATATACTGATGCAAAGCTGCAATGGGATGCAGACAAGGAAAGTATGTGGAGCAAGAAGGCAGGCTAATGTTCAAAGTGGAGCAGAGGCAATGACTTAACTTCATGGAGAGATTGATGGCATCAGCATCCCTTAAGTTTGTATCTATCAAGTCAGGTAGCTGCTAGCCTGTGGGGAGTACTGGAGGAGAAGCTGAGACCAGAGGGATCTGGTTGTAATCTGACCTGAAGGAGAACTCAGTACTCAGCTTCTTTCTAGCAGGTCAGGGTTGTTTCAGAGATTGTTCGTTGTAGACTTTTTCAGTCAGTAGCCCATCACTGCACTAAGAAGGAGATAGATGCCAAGTTCAACAGGGAAGGGTTCACTGTTAGGTTTCTCACCAATCAGCTATGCTCGGTTGAGACAGTGGCTGAATTTGAGGCATTGGTATGATCACTTCCTGAGGTTGGGGTGACAATCTGCACATGCAAGGCCATCAAGAGCAGCAGGGTGCATTTATTAATAGAAAGGAACTCCACTCTCTCAATGTGCAAGTCATTGTTGACCACTGCTCAAAGTTCCTCCAGGTTATGTACAAGTTCTGAGAAGCTGCTGTCGACATCCTGCAATGTGTCTTAACTCCTAAGTGTACTTGAACACTTTTGTGGGATATCACTGATTGCAACACAGCCTAAGATCAGAAGACACCGACAATCACTGCTACAGAACGACAAGGGTGCTCTTGAAACTGCAGCAACCTTTGTACCTTTTAAGCCTTAGACAGGTTTCCTCAAGGTGGATTGGAGAATTAAAATGAGGCATGATGAATTTCAGACTTGGTGAAGCTCACTATTATCTGATTCTGTTTAATTTCCCATAGTCCTTCACTCCACCAATGACATTTTGAGAAAGTGGATTTGATTGTAGGCTATCCTTCTCAAATTAGTTTGCCAATAATTATGCCTCTGTTATACTGCACAAGAGCTAGCCCTCATTTGCTTCACACATTTTAACTCCATTGCCTTATTTCATCGAGTATTCACATTGTTATTCCAGAAGTTCAAATCCCTTTTCTATCCATTTCAGGGTTGACAGGTGAGCGTTGCCCTGACAATTGTCCTAAATAGTCCTTTTCAGCAAATTTTAAAAGCTACTATTGTTTTTGTGGATTGTGTGGATAATTACAAGTTTGTATTCCAGGCTCTCAATGTGTGAAGCTTGAGAATATTTATCTTTTGGACTGTTAGTATTTAACGCCAAGAATTATTGTCTTAATTCTCTCTGGCATTTAAGGGACCAATAATGGTAAACATTATTGTAAACAATTTGTCAGTTTGCTCATTAATAAATTGTTCAGATTGATGTTTAATTTCATCAGGGTTAGTCATGCTAAAAGTACATGTGTTGGCAATTATAGCTAGCATTTATCAATGGGAGGCAGGGTGCCCTCTTGTGGTGTAGATTTAGTGCTAATACCCCTGGACTGAGAGGCCTGGACTCAAGGCTCACTTGCTCCAGAAGTGTGTAGTTACATCTCTGAACAGGTTGATTAGGGAAAAAAAGGTGAATTACGAAAGTTAATAGGAGAGAGGGGGCCCCTCTTGTGGAGAAGTGGTAGTGTCCATATCTCTGGATCAAGAGGTGTGCAATGACATCTCTGAACTGGTTGATTAAAAAAATAGGTTAAAGAAAATACATATCAGTGGGAGGGACACTGAAAGTTAAATAGCTGCTAACATCTTTAAGTTCTGATGGAAGGTTATGGACCTGAAATGCTAACTTTAGTTTTGTATCTTCACCAAAACTGTCCACCTTTAAGTCACAGAGATGTACTCGAACAGAGACCCTTTGGTGCAACTCATCCATGCCAACCAGATATCCTAACCTAATCTTGTCCCATTTACCAGCATTTGGCCCATATCTCTCTAAACCCTTCCTATTCATATACCATCCAGATGCTTTTTAAATATTGTAATTGTACCATCCTCCATCACTTCCTCTGGCAGCTCTTTCTATACATGCACCACCCTCTATGTGAAAAATTTGTCCCTCAGGCATTTCTTAATTTTTTCCCCTACCATCTATGCTCTCCAGTTTTGGACACCCCACCCCAGGAAAAGATTTTGGCTAATCATTCTATCCATACCGGTCATGATTTTATAAGTCTCTATATGGTCATCCCTCAGCCTCCGATGTTCCAGGGAAAGTAGCCATAGCCTACTCAGCCTCTCACTAGAGGATTTTTTTTCAACATTTTCTGTTTTATTTCAGATGTCCAATATTTGCAGAATTCTGCTTTTGTACAGCTCTTGATTGTCTGTTTTAGAGAGAAAAAAAATCCTCCTGGATTACAAGAGCAGCATTAGCCTGCCTCTTATCTTTGGAGGAAACTATGTGTGAATGTCATAACAAAGGTATTATAATAATGACACTTAAGAATGAATAATCCAAAGGAGGCCTAGAGTAATAACCCAGAGACAAGAGACACATTGAATCTTGGAGGTTAGAGACTTAGAATTCAATTCAACAAAAGTAAAGAAACACTATAATGAAAGCAAAAGATTACATTTGATTGGAGATCTGACATAAAAGCGGAAAGGGATGGAAATTCTAAAGAATATGTTTTGGATTTGAAAAGTTGACTTTTTTTTGTCTCCACAGATGTTGCTAGATCTCGTGAATTTCTCCAGCATTTTCTGTTTTTAAATGAAATCGTAAGCAAGTTTCAGGAATTGTAACCATAGAAGCTCTGACAGCTGAAACCCCGCAAAGGATTCACAATTTGGATACAACGAGGGGTCCCAAGTTCAAGTAAGTCAATCGGAATTAAGGGGAAAACGCTGCACTGGATGGAGTTATAATAGCACAAAAGAGGATGGTTATGGTGGTTGGAAACCAATGATCTCCACTCCAGGATATCACTGCAGGATGTCTTTTGAGTAGTATATTATGCCCAAGGATAGTTGATGATTAAGGTCCATTTGCTCTTCATCAGGTAGTGAAGTAGTTCATGTCCACCGACAGCAAGGCCAGACAATATTCAGGCTCTCTCTCTCTATGTCTCTATCTATCTATCTCACTCTCTCTCATCCATAGTGTCCATGGTAGGCTAAATGGATCAGCCATGGGAAATGTAGAATTACAGGGATGGGGTAAGTAGGTGGGTATGAGAGGCATAAGGTCAATATGGACTCAATACAATGAAAGACCTGCTCCGACATTTTAGGTATTCGATGAAGTGTTGGATAATAATTACCTCCAACAGACAGAAGCTAACAACTCTCTTTGACATTCAATAGCATCACCATTTTGGAAACCCCCACCCCCACATTTCTTTCAGCATCCTGGTGGTTTTCCATTGAACAGAAATTGAACTTGACCAGCCATATAAATACTGTGGCTACAAGAATAGGCGAGACAGTGGGAATTCTGTGGTAAGACACTCATTTCCTAAGTCTGCAAAGCCTGTCAACCATCCACAAGTCAGGCACAACACTGAAGAAACACAATACCACCCAGGATAAAGCAGCTTGTTTGACCTACTCCCATCCATCACCTTCATTTCAGAATAACTATGATGTGTATAATCAACAAGATACACTGCAAAAACTCATCATGGCTCTTCCAACAGCTCCTTCTAAACCCACAATCTTAACCATTCATCAGGACAAGTGCAGCTGATACATGGGAACACACCAACTAGAAGATTCCGTCCAAGCCACACACAATCCTGTTGGGAACTATAAGGCCATTCCTTCACTATCACTGGGTCAAAGTCCTGGAGCTCCCTTCCTATTGGCACAATGGGTGTACCTCTGCCACACAGACTGCAGCAGTCCAGGAAGGTAGTGCTTCATTACCCTCTCAGGAACAATTCGGGAGAGACAATAGAGGATAACGTGGCCAGCAATGCTAAGATTTCTTGAATGAGTAACATTTTAAAAATTAAAAATCCAAATTTAATAAGGTTCCATTATCAGAAAGCCATGATATTCTGAGCACATACACAATAGTTTTGTATTGAGTCAGGACAAGCATGAGTAAATTCTACTCAAGGTGAATTAATTAACTTTCATGTCAGGTTTACGTGTAGTATATGTAAGTCCATGGGTTCTGGACTGGAGCGACTGGGCTTGCATACCCTTGAGTTTAGAAAACTGAGAGGGGATCTGATTGAGACATATAAGATTATTAAAGGATTGGACACTCTGGAGGCAGGAAACATGTTTCCGCTGATGGGTGAGTGCTGAATCAGAGAACACAGCTTAAAAATAAGGGGTAGATCATTTGGACTGAGATGAGGAGAAACTTCTTCACCCAGAGAGTGGTGGCTGTGTGGAATGCTCTGCCCCAGAGGGCAGTGGAGGCCCAGTCTCTGGATTCATTTAAGAAAGAGTTGGATAGAGCTCTCAAGGATAGTGGAATCAATGGTTATGGAGATAAGGCAGGAACAGGATACTGATTAAGGATGATCAGCCACGATCATATTGAATGGTGGTGCAGGCTCGAAGGGCAGAATGGCCTACTCATGCACCTATTGTCTATTGTTCAAGGCTGTTTTATCTTCAGCTGTTTCACATGTTTGCTCAATAAGAAAAGAATATAAGTTTCTGACATAGTCCCTCTTTGATGTCTGGCCTTACATTGCTGTGCCAACAATCTCCTCTGATCAGGACCGTGTACAGGCCCTGTGACCCCAAGCCAGGATAACTTTGGGCTCTGTGTGACGCTATAGGTAATGCGATAACTGTGATCTGTGACCATGATGTGACGTGATGCATATGGGAGCTGTTGCCTTACAAATAGACACCACAGTTAACCTTGATCAGTTCTGCTTCATGACCTACTGCAGATGCAATGATGGGATTTTTAACTTCAACAGAGTATTTGTACCTGATTAGATGATACTTATATTAGCTTCTGTAACATAAGACTAGACATGAGTCATGTAGTATTGAAAGATTCAATAAATGTTTATTATAGTCCTGGAATCTTTGTATATTAGAGTCATAGGCACTGCTGTGTCTGGGTAAGTATGGAACATTTTGTAACAAATTGAAGCATGCCTCCTTCAGCATGTCATGTGGCAAGGGGCCATGGTAAGATGGAGACTGATACCATTATATCATGGTGGCACATGCTGTGATATGGTAATGCTACCATGGGCATGTCTACTTAATGCATGCTAGCTATGAGACATGACATGACAATAATATCTGAACACTTGTCAGGGTTTCACTTGCCTCATATTTCTTTCAAACCAGAAATTAAATTAGTGACCAGTGTGAATGGGAATAGTCTATCCAATATCTAATTCACCTAGGTCTCCTTCCCACGAGAGCCAAGGTGGTCAAAGCCAGGGCTTCAATGTCAGAATTAGAATTCAGATCATTGCTCACAGTCAGTGATATGTAACATCTACAAATCAATATACCAGTTCTTTATTATCTATCACAGAAATGTTATAGCATTGAATGAGGCCATTTGGCCCCTCATTTGGCATTGTCTTATTAAATGAGCATCATCACTAAGTGCTTTTTTCCTACAGTCTTCCGTGTAATCTTTATCCAAATAATAATGCAGTGCCCTCATGCACGCTTTATCTCTTCTCCATTGATAGTGTAAGATTTGTATTGATTTTTATCTCAGTCTTTAAGTACTTAGAGTTCAGAATCATGGCAGAACAGCCAACTTAGGCCAAAGGATAATTATTTTAAATCTAAAATTGCTGACAGTAAAAAGAAAGCATCAGCACATATACTTACATGCTCACACCAGTCAGTGATCAGTGTGGCAGTGACTTACAAGATTTTCCTTACTGTGTACCCAAATCCAGTCACACTACAAGCTGCAGTGCCCTCACACTGCTCTCTGTATTCCACAACATGGGACAGCCTCCAGTCATGAATTCATGTCTCAGATCATTTGGACTCTTTTTTTGTCAGTCATAGCTATCTATTCTCCTTATCTGTGGTCAGCTGTCCTCAAGATCACTTATGCTTCCTCCACAGGGATTGTAGACATTAAAGGCTGGTTTGCAAGAACTCACAAAGCCAGTTTCCTTATCAGAGGTGCAAGTGACTCAACTGAACCCTAGTCTGATACTATACATTGTCTAAGGCTTATCAAACTTATTATGTTGCTTGCCACACAGAATCATGTTGTTATTATTGCCATAGTCTTATCAGACCATAGGGGCTGCTCTCTCATTAGAGAAGTGACTGGTGATGATTTAACCTGAGGGCCACCTGACCTCAAGCGAGGGAAGAGGTTGAGAAGGAGATTACTTCCTGATAACCTCAAACCAGTGATTGGAATTGAACCCATGCTGTTGGCATCACACTGTAAACCAACATTCTAGCCAACTGAGCTAAATTGATTCCCACAGAATCATGACTGCTTATGCAAGCATTGGTATTTAGATTTGTAAGAGGAGCCTTAAACCACAGCAATTGTGATTTGGAAATGCCAGTGTTGGACTGGGGTGGACAAAGTTAAAAATCATACAACACCAGGTTATAGTCCAACAGGTTTATTTGGAAGAGCTAGCTTTTGGACCGCTGTTCCTTCTTCAGGTGGTTGTGAAATACAAGATCGTAAGACACAGCAATTGCATTTTACAGCAGTCGCCACTCTCAAGGTATGTTGGTCCATTTAATTCAATCAAGGGGTGGCATGGTGGCTCAGTGGTTAGCATTACAGCACTAGGGACCTGGGTTCGATCCCAGCCTCGGGCAGCTGCCTGTATATAGTTTGCACTTTCTCCCTGTGTCTGCATGGGCTTCCTCTGGGTGCTCTGGTTTCTTTCCACAGACCAAAGATGTGCAGGTTAGGTGGATTGACAATGCTAAATTTTCCCATAGTTTTCCAGGAATGTGCAGGTTAGGTGGATTAGCCGTGGTGAATGCAGGGTCGTGGGGCGGGGTGGGCTGCTCTTTGCAGGGTCAGTGAAGGTTTGATCACCCGAATAGCCTGCTTTCATACTTTAGGGATTCTATGATTCAAACTGTGGAATAGATTTTACCAAATAGAGTCATAGAGTCATAAAGATGTACAGCACATTAACAGGCACTTCGATCCAACTCATCCATGCTGACCAGATATCCAGCCCAATGTAGTCCCACCTGCCACCACCTGGCCCATATCCCTCTATACCTTTCCTATTCATATACCCATCCAGATGCCTTTTAAAATGTTGTAATTGTACCAGACTCCACCACTTCCTCTGGCAGCTCATTCCATACACATACCACGCTCTGCGTGAAAAGTTGCCCCTTAGGTCTCTTTTGTATCTTTCCCCTCTCACCCTAAACCTATGCCCTCGAGTTCTGAAAGGTCCACATTTTCTTACAATAGACAACCCATAAAGTGTGCACTCTCCCTATCAAACGATTCACTATAATTTAGGCTATCAAAGAAGGTGTAGCGGAGGTGTTCTCAAGCATGCTGCAGTACATTGGAGTTTATACACTTGTAATGACCTATTAGCCTTGAAATCTTTTTGCTCCTTTGACTACTACAAAGCCAGAAGGTAAATTACTCGTATGGTCACTGGTGTGCCCTGAGTGTCAGTGAGCACATTGAATGTTTCAGAAAAAAAAACATCCTGCTGTGTGTAATATGGGACTACTTGTTTGATTTTCCAAATGAATACCTCTGCTGCAGAGCTTTGTAGATGTTGAGGATTTGTGGAGACGACCCCAAGCCCCAAGGCAGAAAATGATGTTGGGCATAATTACAATTTGCTGGTGTGTGAGGCTCCTCATTATGAATGTACATTTGAAAAGTCAACCCTTGTAACATTCCATATAAAGCAGGATTTTCTTTACGGGGTAAAGCTGCCTTTTCAGTTGAGTTCACTGCTACTGAGAGAATTTATTTCCAAAGATCACACCTCTGAAAACGAATGGCAAGAGCAGCAAGAGAAGCAAATAAATATTTCAGCATTAAAACAAGATATAAAGGTAGAAAATGTACATAAAGATGAAATAATGCAACACACACAGGATATCAGCACAAAATGTATTCAATGCTAAAATGCAACTGTGTCTTCACAGAATTTCACCAGAAGATTGATTTGAAGTCCGAGATCTGAGATAAATTCCTTACAATGAATTACCATGAAGTGGCAGCTTTAATATTCTTCAAAAACAAAATTGCAGTCAGATAAATGAGCAGCTGAAATTCCAAAACAACTGGCTTCAGGGGAATCAGCTGTCAAACTGACACTCACAGAACATAGAACAATACAGCACAGTACAGGCCCTTTGGCCCTCAATGTTGTGCTGACCTTTTATCCTACTCTAAAATCAAACTAACCTATGTACCCTTCATTGCACTATCATTCATGTATCTATCCAAGATTTGTCTAAGTATCCCTAATGTATCTGACTCTACTACCACTGATGGCAGTATATTCCATACACGCACCGCTCTCTGTATAAATAACCCACCTCTGACATCTCCCCTAAACCTTCCTCCAATCACCTTCAAATTATGCCCCCTTGTGAAAGCCATTTCCGCCCTGGGAAAATGTCTCTGGCTATCCAGTCTATCTATGCCTTTTATCATCTTATACACCTCTATCAAGTCACCTCTCATCCTTCTTCGCTCCAATGAGAAAAGCCCGAGCTCCCTCAACCTTTCTTCATAAGACAATGCCCTCCAGTCCAGGCAGCATCCTGGGAAATCTCCTATGCACCCTCTCTAAAGCTTCCACATCTTTCCTATAATGAGGAAATCAGAATTGAACATAATATTCCGAGTGTGGTCTAACCAGGGCTTTATAGAGCTAGAACGTTACAGTACAGTACGGGCCCTTTGGCCCTCGATGTGCCTGTACTGGCCATCTGCAGCTGCAGCAAAACCTTGCAGTTCTTAAACTCAATCCCACTGCTAATGAAAGCCAACACACCATACGCCTCCTTAACATAACAGTGGCAACTTTGAGGAATCTATGGACATTGACCCAAGATCCCTCCATTCCTCCACACTGCCAAGAATCCTGCCCTAAACCCTGTAGTCAGCATTCAAATTCCATCTTCCAAAATTAATGAGGTCACACTTTTCCAGGCTAAACTCAATCTGACACTTCTCAGCCCAGCTCTGCATCCTGTCAATGTCTTGTTGCAACCTACAACAGCCCTCCACACTATCCACAACTCCACCAACCTGTGTGTCATCGGCAAACTTACTAACCCATCCTTCCACTTCCTCATTCAAGTCATTTATAAAAATCACAAAGAGCAGAGGTCCCAGAACAGATCCCTGTAGAACACCACTGGTCACCAAGCTCCAGGCTGAATGCTTTCCATCTACTACCACCTCTGTCATCTATGGGCCAGCCAACTCTGCACCCAGACAGCCAAATCTCCCTGTATCCCATGCCTCCTTACTTTCTGAATGAGCTTACCACAGTGAATCTTATCAAACGGCCTGTTAAAATCCATATACACCACATCCACTTCACTGTCTTCATCAATGTGTTTTGTCACATCTTCAAAGAATTCAATAAGACTTGTGAGGCATGATCTGTCCCTCACAAAGTCATGCCAACTATCTCTAATCAAACTATGCTTTCCCAAATAATCATAAATCCTATCTCTGGGAATCCTGTCCAATAATTTGCCAAACCACTGGCATAAGACTGACAGCTCAGTAATTCCCAGGGTTATTGAACAAGGGAAAAACATCCTCCAATCATCTGGTAGTACTCTACTGGACAGTGAGAACTCAAAGATCATTATCAAAGGCACAGCAATCTCTTCCCTCTCTTCCCATAAGAACCTTAGGTATATCCTGTCAGTCTGAGGGGCTTATATATCCTCACATTTTTCAAACTTCTCAGCATATCCTCCTTCTTAACATCAACTATTTCAGCATATCGGCCTGCCCTCACAAATGGCAAGGTCCTTCTCACTAGTGAATACTGAAGTATTCATTAAGGACCTCCCCACCTCCTCCGACTGCAGGCACAGGTTCCCTCCACGATCCCTGATTGATCCTACACTCACACTAGCCAACCTCTTGTTCTTCACATAAATATAGAATGCCTTAGGGTTTTCCTTAATCCTACCCACCAAGGCTTTTTCATGCCCTCTTCTAGGTCTATATCCATTCTTCAGTTTCTTCCTGGCTACCTTGTAACCCTCTAGAGCCCTATCTGATCCTTGCTTCCTCAACCTTAAGTAAGCTTCCTTCTTCCTCTTGACTAGATGTTCCATATCTCTTGTCATCCTACCATCCCTTCCTTGTCTCAGTGGGACAAACCTATCCAGCACTCACAGCAAGTGCTCCCTAAACAACCTCCACATTTCTGTCGTGCATTTTCCTGAGAACATCTGTGTCCAGTTTATGCTCCAGAGTTCCGCCCTAACAGCATTGTAATTCCCCCTCACCCAATTAAATACTTTCCCAAGCTGTATGCTCCTATCCCGCTCCATGAATATAGTAAAGGTCAGGGAGTTGGGATAATCTCAGTAGTTACTCAGGAAAAGTTAAAGGATTAAAAACCTTCTCATACTTCAAAGGTGATTATTCAACCAAACCCTCCCAACTCCTGTTGCCTCCCCAGACCTAACAATATCCATCTTCCTGATCCAATCCAATTCCTAGACTCAGTACCTGTACAGCCAGCAGCTCCTTGCTCTGAACCACACTACTGGACCTGACACCTCCCTGTGGACCTCACATCCATGGCCTCACACCTGTCCTACCCAAGATCTAAACTTGCTGGACCTAACAGACCCCTCAATACCCAAGATCTAACCCTGTTGGACCAAACAGATCACTCGATACCCAAGATCTAACCTTGCTGGACCTAACAGACCCCTCGGAACCAAAGATCTAACCTTACAGGACCTAACAGACCTCTCAATACTCAAGGTCCAACCTTGCTGGACCTAACAGACCCTTCAATACCCAAGATCTAACCCTGTTGGACCTAACAGATACCTAATGCTCCAAATCCAACTTTGTTGGACCTAACAGACCCCACAATACCCAAGATTTAACCTTGCTGGACCTAACAGACACCTCAACACCCAAGATCTAATCTTGCTGGACCTAATAGACCCATCAACACCGAAGATCTAACCCTGCCAGATCTGACATACTGAATCTTTCCTGACAATGATGCCAACTCCGCCGCAACCTGAATAGGAACTACTATTTCATGTTACTATTTTGAAGAAGAGGAGACAATCCCAGTCAATATATATCCCTCAAACAACATGACTAAGGCAGATTCCTTGATTTGTGGAACGTTGCTGCATCCAAGCTGACTGCTGCATTTCCCATATCAGAACAGTGACCGCCCTTCAAATATGAATTCATTGGTTGTAAAGGATTTTGGAATTCCTTGTGATCACCAGTAAATTCTGATTTTTTAAAAATTTCAATTTTTATATGCCTGCTTGGCAATTAACGTACAGCACCATGCCAGAAGTTAGGGGAAAATAAAAGTCCCAAATGTACTACTAGCAAAACAGTGGAGATTATAAAAAGATCTTACTAAGTGGATTTATATACTCTGTCTGAAGCTTTGTTTGTTCAGGTGAATGCTAAACTTACACACATTTTCTCTTTGTGGTTTAGGGTGTAATTAACTAATCTAAGGTTAAATATGTGATATATTAATCCTTAATAAATAAATCAAGTTTCAGTAAAGTTCCAACATGTATTTCATTGCCACTTCAGTATAGGTTTGGCTCACTTGGGACAATAACAACTTATATTTATGCAGCACCTGTAATTAGCAAAGTATCCCACAGTGCTTTGCAAGGGCTGTATCAACTGGACCTGTTGGCCAGTGATCCATACATGAAAAGAAAAATGTCTTGCCAAAATTAATGTATATTCTATTTTATAAAGAAATGAAGCCAGAAGTTTAGCTTCACAGTCTTATTTTCTTACTGAGGCATTTCCACATATCTTGGCAAAGGATAAATGCCTAGAATAGGAAGCATCACCAAAGGCTGAAAAACAAAGGTGTAGGAAATGGTGATATTTTTAAAAAAAAAAGATTGGGCTTAAATGTCTGCAGCTTGTGGAAGATTGAGGGCTTGCAGCATGTTCAACAAATTGAGTTCCCGCAAAAGAATTAATTTGGTAAGTTGCAGTGGGTCATAACTTCAACATGAAGGGTGCAGAGATGAAGAAAATGTACAGGATGAAGAAAAGAGAAATATCCTGAGGAATGTAGTACATTCCAGAGTTCAAATCACTAATAAAAGCACAAAGCCTCAGTGATTTGTGCCATCATCCAAGTTATGGCTTAATGCAGACTCCTTCCATATGTCCCAGTTGTAATCGCTCCTTGTGATTCATTGTTAATGTGGATACTGTTGTGTTTCTAATGAAGCCAAGGCACATTGCTTTGTTATGGAGGCAGAAGTAGCCTTTGTGATACTTGAGGTACATGAGACTATAGCCTTATTTACCTTTTTGCAGAAAGAGCAGAAATATACCCTGAAAGCATGTTGTGGTAAGATTCAGAATCCATCAACAGGAGTATGTCAATCAGTTATTCCAGCCTGTGAGATCAAGGCCAATCTATATGCTAACTCTAACCCTAACTCTAATATAAACTGCTTTATGACATATCACCTGGTACATGAGATATCAAGCATCAATCTCAGATTTAAAATTAGCAATGATCATCCTTGAAAAAGAATTTTAAACTTTTATTCAAAATTGTATATAAGACCCTCACAGGTTTACTCCAAACATGCCATTCCTTTTAATATGTTGAAAATTCTGATTAAATCTCCGTTTAACATAAATTGCAGGAAACACAATGCTAACTTGTGTAACCTGCTCGCACAATTCAGCACTTAGACCAGAAAAATAAATCTGGGAGAGGGGCACTCAATCCATGCAATGTGCCCTTTCAAAGTTTTCTAAGTGTGATCTAACTGGGGCTTTGAATGGCTGGAATATAACCTCTATTTCTTTGTAATCTAAGTCCTTAAGATACATAAAATAACATTTCACTAATCCTTTTGACTGTTTTCTGTACTTTATAGCACTTGTAAATGATCTCTGAACATGGAATCTTATTTTCTTTTTTGGATCTTCACTATTTCTACCCTTTATCCCTTTTGAAGATATCCTCATCTATCCCTTTCAAGACTGAAGTACCTCATATTTATTTAAATTGACATCCACTTGCATTATTTCCATTAACTCAATTAATTCTCCTCTCGTTCTAATTTTAAACTGGTACGGTGGCTCAGTGGTTAGCAGTGCTGCCTCATAGCACCAGGGTCCCAGGTTCGATTCCAGCCTCGGGTGGCTGTCTGTGTGGAGTTTGCACATTCTCCCAGTGTCTGTGTGGGTTTCCTCCGGGCGATCCGATTTCCTCCCACAGTCCAAAGATGTGCAGGCCAGATGAATTGGCCTTGCTAAATTGCCCATAGTGT
Organism: Chiloscyllium punctatum; assembly: GCF_047496795.1. NCBI lineage: Eukaryota > Metazoa > Chordata > Chondrichthyes > Orectolobiformes > Hemiscylliidae > Chiloscyllium > Chiloscyllium punctatum. The sequence goes on from NC_092777.1 coordinate 19,240,144, forward strand.
TAGGTGCATTAGTGAGAGGGAAATGGGTCTGGATGAGTTACTCTTTGGACGGTTGGTGTGGACTGGTTGGGCTGAAGGACCTGTTTCCACACTGTAGAGGAATCTAATCAAATCAACTTTTTCAGAAGTGTTATGATACACCTCTGGAGTAGGTGGGAAATGAACCTGGAACTTCTGGCCCAGAGGTAGGGACACTACCACTGTATCAGATGAGCCCCTTATTTATGTTTCCATCTATAATTTTTGATTTTGCATGTGTGTAAGCTTACTTATGTATTTCCTTACCCCAAAACTTAAGTGGCTAATAAAAACTTGACAATCAATATTGAAGAGTTGAGTTCCTCGTACAAATCCTTGTGAGACATCACAAATCACACCATGCTAATCAGAGAACTTGCCAATTATCCCTTACCTGTCTCCTTCAGCATAATCCATTTCTTAATCAGGTCAATGATAAGTCTTCAAATCCATATTTAACAAAAATGCCTTTGGAGGGACTTTAGCATATGTCAAGGTAATGTCCATCTACACTACCAATCTACCCATTAATCATAGTATCACTACAGTGTGGAAACAGGCCATTTGGCTCAACAAGACCACACCAACCATCTGAAGAGTATTCCACCCAGACATGCTCCCTGACCCTATTACTCTACATTTCCCATGACTAACACACCTAGCCTACACATCCCTGAACACTATGGGCAATATAGCATGGTCAATTCACAGAACCTGCACATCTTTGGGCTATGGCAGGAAACCAGAGCACCTGGAGGAAACTCACACAGATGGAGGAGAATGTGCAAACTCCACACAGACAGTCACCTAAGGCTGGAATCGAACTCAGGTCCCTAGCCATATAACCACTGAGCCACCGTGCCGCCTCACTAAGCCCCCTTTTCAAGACGTTCAATCACAATTGTGGATACTTGGCCCTTACAGAAATGATATAAACTGTTTAATTGCTGGAAGAATAATGGAAATTTTAAAGCTGTAATGAAACAATTCACAGAGATCCAAACTTCTGAAATGGTGGAGATGATTAATTAATGTTGAAGCAGCAAACGAGCCTCAGGGAATAGTTTTGATGCACGGAATATCCTGTGGTGAGGTATTGAAGAAACATTGGCACTATAGTGAAACAAGGGTGTTCTTAAAAGATAATTTTCAGTTAAGTCTGTTAATCATACAATTATTACGTACTTTACAGTACTGTGATCTTAGTAATTATTATTGAACAATATTAATATCCACTTCATCAGTGTGACGGACTTGATAGAATGTTGGAAGGAAGAGAAACAGAATATTTCATTGTGTTAGTGAAAAATATCACAGCCTGACATTTCATTAATGATACACTTCATTACAATGGGAAAATTACCAATCCATAACTTCCCAGATATTTCATTGTATATTAAGCGGAAACTTGAAGACTTTGTCAAAATCAGATAATCGAGGAACTTGACATGAGAAAAATCATTATGTAACAAAATGTTGGAGATAGATCCACAAACGCAGACAAGAATTTCAAGCTAAAATGTTATCCAATTTTAAAAGTAAAGGTTAAGTATTTCAAAATAGGACAAGAACAAATCTTCATAAACACATTTATAGAATTGCCCACAGATAGCAACTGACCAGATTCTTATTGCTGTCAAAACCAGTTTCATTATTGCCATAAGTACTCACTCAGTAAATGATGACACTGCTCAGGTACTTTGTATTGTGAAGCTACTAATGTTATCAATACAGCTTATTCAAAATCACTTGCTTCAGACACTCCAAGGTGTTTTTTCAGGAATGAAGTATCAACTGTACTGTTCTTTATATAAAGTATTTCAAATGATAAACAACTCAGAACTATCTTTGTTGGAAATAGCAACTCTCAGTTATCAGTAGAACCTGTTCTTACAGAAAATGACTCATGTAATTCAGCATGAGTTATTGTTATGTATTCATTTCTTATCTATTAGTTTTACCAAAAGGTTAGACAACCAATAAGAAATTAAAATACTGATGATCATTAAACAATTGTACTGAAAAGCATTGCATTGTCTGATTGGATTTGTTCATATTGAGTAACGTTTCTAAATGTGTCACTTATTATGGATTGATAGTCACAATTTAATCCTTTGTCTACATTGACCTGAGTGATTTTAAGGTTCCTGTACCTGATCATTGTTCAGTTACTCTTGAGGCAAAGTGAATATTAGGCTAGGATTCATTATAGGAGACAAAGAGATCTGCAGATGCCAGAGATCAGAGTTGAGAGTGCGTTGCTGGAAAAGCACAGCAGGTCAGGCAACATTTGAGGAGCAGGAAAATCGACGTTTCGGGCCGGAGCCCTTCATCAGGATTCCTGCTGTCTGATCTGCTGTGCTTTTCCAGCAACACACTCGCAACTAGGATTCATTATACTCAGGTGTGTTGTAGTAACCTTTCAACATACACTGGTTGAATCAATGGAGAATGTTCATGTATTTGTTGCACTGAAAAAGACTTGTGAATTGACAGGCTGCACCTTCAGATGAGAAAGATAAAGTTTTAAGAGAAAAATTGGTAAATCTATACTGAGCCAGGAATAAATGTATTTATTATGCTAATAATTTATCAACCACAATTCCTGTCACATTTTTTACATGGCAATGAATTCTGTTTGTTAAAATGCAGCAGTTGCGTTAACTCACACAAACTACATGAAATTGTTGATTGTTGGGAAAATGTTTTGCACATCTCTTCTCAAAGTATCATTCAGGTTCTCCTGTTAGCATCATCCACCTTTGTTCCGTCCAAACTTCATTTTTATAATCAGATGCATGGTGAGCGTCACAACTTTGTAATCTGTTAAATTTTCTTGCTTTTCTTAATTAGTAGAATGCTTTATATTTGTTGCTGTGGAGGTGTCAATGTTGGATGGTTGTGGACAAAGTCAAAACTCACACAACACCAGGTTATTTGAAATCACAAGCTTTTGGAGCACTTCAGTGACACTTCACCTGATGAAGGAACAGTGCTCCGAAAGCTTGTGATTTCAAATAACCTGTTGGACTATAACCTGGTGTCGTGTGACTTCTGACTTTGTATTTATTGAGGTGAAAGGGGGGTAATTTTTACTTGGTGTTGAACACTTTTCCAAGTTACCATAGTCACGTAGGTTTGTCGGTCTGTCTGCCATAACATTGCAGAAAACTTGGGTAATTGTTTGATTGCTAGAAATCATCCACAGTGACTTTCTGACTTTGTTGCACAGACAGGACGAGGTTTAATCCTTGGGATGAAGTAGAAAGGCATTATGATTATTGGAACCAATGGCTTATAGAGTCATAGAGATGTACAGCATGGAAACAGACCCTTCGGTCCAACCCGTCCATGCCGACCAGATATCCCAACCCAATCTAGTCCCACCTGCCAGCACCCGGCCCATATACCTCCAAACCCTTCCTATTCATATACCCATCCAAATGCCTCTTAAATGTTGCAGTTGTACCAGCCTCCACCACTTCCTCTGGCAGCTCATTCCATACACTCTGGACATTAAAACTATACTTTGAATTGTAAATTACAGCTCTCTTGTTAGCCTTCTGGGAATAAAAAGGTTGTGGTAATTTGCCGCAGCTCAATATCCCTCTGTGTTGTCTTTCATAAAATAACTCATGCAGCAGCACGAAGCACCTCAGTCCCATTTAAAAGCCCTATGGAATTCTCAGTTTTTGCTCTTCACTCAACCATGTTAAACAAGGAGCAGCTTTAGAAAAAATATTGACAGAAATGCAACACAAGAGTGGGCAGTGTTTAAGTGTGAGATGTGGAGAACTTTATCCCACACAAGATAAATGACAAACAGTGAAGGATGAGTTGCCATCAATAAAGGAACAAGTGAAACTGTAATTGAAACTGAAGTATACAATATGCATGAGGTTTATCAACAATAGAGGGTAATAAAAGGGAACTTGGCACATATTGAAAAAAGTGGTTACAAAGTCGACTGGAAAGACAACGAGAAAACATGAAACCTTGTGGTATTTACCACGTTGACCAGTTTGTGTTCCTGGTGAAAGACTGTTTGAGATCATTTGTTGGCACCATGACTCCTTTGTATTAATTTGGTCTTGGACCCATCTATAGATTATTGGTAGAGAATACACAAGTGTAGAGTATCCACAGAAAAGGCACTATTCTTAGATAATTAGAAGGTTGTTCCATGTTAGCAATAAGTTAGACATAGCTCCCAGGACCTCAGAGAGCAAGTACAGATATATCTGCTCCCTCAGAAAGCTGGAGCACAACTCCATGTCTCCAACCCCAGCCAAGCATTAGATGATGCAATGTGGACATTAATCCCTTCAGAATCATTACCTTACACAACAGTAGCTAATGGCACAGTAAGATAGAGGTAGAGCCTAAAACGAATGAGCAGGATGTTCGCACAGAAAACTGAAAAGGACAGTGAGACATTTTCTTTCTACAGAGAAAAGTCTAAACAGAGGACTTCAGAAAAGCTCAATGGTTATAGCAGTGAAGAGGAATATCAGAATAACTAAGTTTGAAAGAAAAAAATACTAGATAAACTGGTCAACGCTAAGGAGGACAAGGTCTTGAATTCACATAAATTGCATCCCTGAATCTTCAAATAAACTATGAAGGAGGTACCTCTATTATCCACGCACAAAGATGCATTAGGTAAAGTAATAATGTCAGGGGAGCTACTAATTTAACTTCTAACTAGATCCAACTCAAAGACCTACATATACAACAGCTCGATGTTGATGTTAGGAAGGATATCAGAATCTTTAAAAAAGCTTTCACAGCAAGACATCTGAAAATGAATTGAAAAACATATTTTTGAAAAGCTTACAGAGTATAGGAGTTTGGGAAGTTTGTCTTAGAATGGCAAAAAGTGAGACCATAAGAATTGTGTCCCAATAGAAAACTCTCCTTCACTGCTGTGCTCATTCTCTCTATTCTAATGTTCATTCACAAAGCCTAAGATTTGGGAGACATTTAGGAATCCCCTAAAGTTACTAACCAGCTCAGTGCCTTAAGGGTTTGGCTGGAGTCACCATGTTTCAGAATTTGCCAGTGTAGCCTGGTCCAAATCATCTTGAGGGATCAATGAAAAAATTGAGTCAAAGACTAGTAGGGTAGAGAGAATGTTGCCATCAGCATATGAGACAACAGCATGTTAGATTAGATTAGATTACTTACAGTGTGGAAACAGGCCCTTCGGCCCAACAAGTCCACACTGCCCCGCCGAAGCGTAACCCACCCATACCCCTACATCTACATCTACCCCTTACCTAACACTATGGGCAATTTAGCATGGCCAATTCACCTGACCTGCACATCTTTGGACTGTGGGAGGAAACCGGAGCACCCGGAGAAAACCCACGCAGACACGGGGAGAACGTGCAAACTCCACACAGTCAATCGCCTGAGGCGGGAATTGAACCCAGGTCTCAGGCGCTGTGAGGCAGCAGTGCTAACCACTGTGCCACCGTGCCGCCCACTATGTTCCTCCCCTGTGCAGCCCATGCCACTGTCTTAAGGCTGTGTTTCTGCACTGTCTTTACTCTGTGTGAGAGAAATGTGAAGAGATGTGGAGGGATGCAGGACACTCTTGCCCAAGGCCCTTTATGGGTTGAAATGCTAAGATGCCGGATTCCACAAGTAAACGTCACAGGCATCTATTCCTCCACTAAAATCGTCAGTGTCTGAGGTTCCGTACACTTCCATCCTGACAGAGAGCTAACCACACAGTCCATGATAAACTGCATGGTCACCATTCCATTCTTGACAACTTCACACAACTATGTTATTGTGTGCAAGCTCACTTGGAAGACTTATGGTGCTTGGTTTATAGGGACTAGGCTTTGAAAGTAGGCTAGGTGAAAGTGAGGACTGCAGATGCTGGAGATCAGAGTCAAGATTAGAGTGGTGCTAGAAAAACACAGCAGGTCAGGCAGCATCCGAGGAGCAGGAAAATCGACGATTTGGGCAAAATCTCTTCATCAGGAATGAGGCAAGTGTTTAATGGGGCTCCCCTGGCCAATCTTTCGAGCCTATTCTCCAACGTGTGTTCCACGCCCATCTTCGAACTGATGGTCTCAAATGTTATGTCTATTTTCGTCAACGTTCTGTCAATGTTCAAGCCATGGAAGTTTGATATCTGAGGCGACTAGAGGGCAAATGGTGAGCAGGCAGAACTGCACTTGAAGATCCCTGAATGTCTGAAGATGGAATATTGAGCAGGCAGTGAATGATGCACTCTAATCCCCTCAACTAACCTCCTCACTATTGCATTTCCATGCTGTGCCTCTCCCAATCCATTTCAGGATTAGACACTCTGGTCATATTCCTTGCATTCTCAGCTCTGTTTCACCTGATGCACCCAGGAGTATCTTGTTACAGAACTACCACTGACTGTTTTTCAAATGAATAGTCCACTGAGTTGACTGAGAGTTACTTTTCCGTATGAACTTTGCAGGCTGACAACTATTTGCTCGGGTTTTCGTAGCCTAACAACATCATGCCAGAAATGAAAGATGAAACCGGATCATTGTTTCCACCAACAAAGAACGTGGCTCGTTACCCAGCAACGCAATGTCATGGGCACCATTAGCAACTCCGCCGTTACTGAGAAATTGAAGGAATCTGCCGAGTGAGAGATGACAAATGAGCAGCCTTGATTAGACAGGACTTGTGTGTGCTTTTCCTAGAGATTAGTAATAGAGAGAAAAAAACCCTTTTATGTGCAGGGTAATTTGAACCATTTCTTATAATAAGAAAAGAAACCTTCCTTTTCAAGGCAATTTATATCAGAGTTTGCACTGATTGAATCAGAACACATGATTGGACAAATACTCGACATATATCTAATGTCACCTTTCAATTTATTTCTTTGCATTTAGATTCATGTAAATTATAGGAGAGCTGGTACTACAGAGCCCCAAGTTAATATTCTGTAGAAGATGGGTTTGAATCCCACTATGACAGATTCTAAAATTTGAATTCAATAATAGCTCCCTAAAAGTGGAGTCACAGGTAGATAGGATAGTGAAGGAGGCATTTATTGGTCAGAGTATTGAGTACAGGAGTTGGGAGGTCATGTTGTGGCTGTACAGGACATTGGTTAGGGCACTTTTGGAATATTGTGTGCAATTCTGGTCTCCTTCCTACCGGACAGATGTTGTGAAACTTGAAAGGATTCAGAAAAGATTTGCAAAGATGTTGCCAGGTTTTAAAGGGTTTGAGCTACAACGAGAAGCTGAATAGGCTGGGGCTATTTTTCCTGCTTCATCAGAGGCTGAGGGATGACCTAATAGAAGTTTATAATAGCATGAGTGGCATGGATAGGGTAAATAGACAAGGTTTTTTTCCCTGGGTTGAGGGAGTCCAGAACTAGAGAGCATAGGTTTAAGGTGAGAGTGAAAAGTTTTAAAAGGGACCTAAAAGGGCTACATTTTCACGCAGAAGGTGGTGCGTGTGTGGAATGAGCTGCTGGAGGAAATGATGGAGTCTAGTACAATTGCAGCATTTAAAAGGCATCTGGATGGGTATATGAATAGGAATGGTTTAGAGGGATGTGGACAAAGTGCTGGCATATGGGACGAGATTGGTTTAGGATATCTCGTCAGCATGGACAAGTTGGACTGAAGGGTCTGTTTGCATGCTGTACATCTCTAGGACTCTAGAACACCAATTATAATGAAAAGCTGGCCTGATGATGCCCATCTAGTCACTCTTGATTGTTGTAAAGATCCACCTGGTTTACTAATGCTCTTTAGGGAAAAAAAAGATTGCCCTCCCTACTTGGCCTACATGTGACTCCAGACCCATTGCAATGTGGTTAACTCTTGACTGCATTCAGACAACAATTGCTAGCCCAGCCAGGAATGTGCACATTGTGTAAATAAAAATATAGCCCAGCTCCTATGAAGTTTTGTGAAAGCTTAGAATTCATCCAGGGACCATTCACTAAGTTTATGGATATTCCTGAAGCAATTGAGTAGTGTTTGTTGAAATTAAATGGATATTTCACTTTTAAGAGTGAATTTAATTTACACCTTGAGCAGACTTTTAATTCTGAGGGAACAGAGGGTTAGAGCAGCATGTAGGAGGAGTTCAAGACTCAAAGATCAGCATGAGGTTAGAAATCTGAGAGGTTCCTCTGTGCTCAATCAGGCAAATTTGGAGGTAAGGGGAAATTCCCACCACTTATTGATTGCACTGCTAAACTGGAATACCATGAAAAGTTTAAGGGAAGATATACTGACATGAGAGGTAGACCAGAGAATGTTAACTTGGATGGCTAGTTAGCAATGCAAAGTAATCATAGAATCATAGAATCCCTACAGTGTGGAAACAGGCCATTTGGGCCAACAAATCCACACTGACCTTCTGAAGAGTAACCCACCCAGACCCATTCCCCACCTCTATAACTCTATATTTGCCCCTACCTAATGCACCTAACCTATACATCCCTGAACACGATGGACAACTTGGCATGGCCAATTCACCTAACCTGCACATGTTTTGAATTGTGCGAGGAGATCAGAGCACCTGGAGAAAACCCATGCAGACATGGAGAATGTGCAAACTCTACATAGACGTTGCCCAAGGTTGGAATTGAATTTGGGTCCCTGATGCTGTGAGGCAGCAGTGCTAACCACTGAGCTGCCCACCAAAAGTGTGGGTTCAATTCCCACACCAGCTAAGATAACTATAAAGGCACTCCTTTTCTTCAACTATGTCCTCGCCTGAGGCATGGTGACCCTTGGATTAAACCATCACCAGCTGCATCTCTCTAATGCTTCTCCAGTAGGACTATGGTGGCTTTACCTTTATACCTAGTTTTGGAGGAAAGGTTGAGTGTGTGGGGACTGCACTCATTGGAGTTCAGGAGAATGAGAGGTGGCCATATTGTAACATGCTGGATTCTTTGGGGACTTAACATAGTAAATATGCAGAGGTGGCTTCCCCTTATGGGAGAGTGTTCAGAATCTCACAATAAGCGATCATCCTTTTAAAACAGTGATGAGAACAAATTTCTTCTCCTGCAGGGTTGTGAATCTATGGAATTCTTTACCACAGAGGGCTATTGAGGTTGGGTTATTTAGCATTTTCAAGCTGAGACAGACAGATATTTAATACTTGAGGGAATTGAGGGTTACTGGGAAAAGGCAGCAAAGTGGAGTTGAGGAATATCAGATCAGCCCTGATCTCATTGAATGGTAGGGCAGGCTTGGTGGGCTGAATGGCCTCCTTCAGTTCCTCTGTCATATGGTCTATGGCACTGCCCAGCAGAATGGCTTTCCTCAGCAAGATTTAAATGTATGTGGAATGAGGTAGCTCCAGGAAAATTGTCTCTTTTACTTTCAAAGTCCACTACCCTTAATTTCAACAAATACTGCTCAATTACTTCAGGAACATCCATACACTTAGTGAATGGTTCCTGGATAAATTCCAAGCTTTCACAAAACTTCATAGGAGCTGGGGTAAATATTTTATTTACACAATGTGCACATTTATTGAAAAGAAATAATATGTTATTCTGGATAGTCACATTATTTAAAGATATTCCATAGCTTGACTATGCAGTGGTTTGTATCTGTTGTGCTGTTTCTGCTTCTAGCTACACAACAAGAAAAGAGCTTTGAGATATTACAACTCATTTAATAATGTGTTACATGAAAGGGAAACATTGAAAATAGTTACTAGAGAGAACATCTCTCATCAAGGTTTGTAAGGTCGTTGGAATAACCTAAGAGGTGAGGTAGTTTAAATTAGACACTGGGCACATTCACATTTAATACAGTGTTAATTTTGGTAAATTAGGAAATTCAAAGATTGGGTTTCAACAAGTCTTATCTTAGTCATAAGATATAAGTTACAATATATAATGGAGGGACTACATGTATTTTACTTGAAAATATAAAGTGGAAAATGGATGTTTGGATTATTAATTTTTTTTCAACTTAAAACAAGAGTGTGTAGTCTGTATGGTCACTTGCAGTTACATAAGAAAGTGTAACTTTTGAGATGTATTTTGGTGGGACAGGATGGTACCAGTGTCCTTGGGGATCCAGTATCAGGATTAATTATAGGTGACAGTTTCTCACAGAGCTGAGTGGAGAGAGAGCATTTGATTCTCAGATTTACAATGGAAGCTCAATCACACTCTCACCATATTTGAACGGACACAAAAGAAAACACAAGAAAAGACTTTGCAAAGTAAGAAAATAAACATGGAGAGTCACAATTTCTGCTGTTTGTAAACGTAGCAAACCAAAAGAACTGTGAGAAATTCACTTCATTCCCCTTGAAGTTTGGAACATTTAATCACCGACTTAATTCCTTTTTATCCCTATATTTTCCACCCATGACATTCCTGTAAAATTGTTTGTCCTCTCTTATCTGGTCCATCATATTCATGGATGAATGAGTACACGTTTGGATTTAAAGGCCGAAAGTTCAATTTTGCATATTGGTAGTTGATAATCTGCTTTGCCACATAGATTTTTGTTTGCTGGTTCATTAGTGAAATCGAGCCGACCTGTGGAACCAATCTGAAGCCCATCTAACCTACACTATTCCATTCGCGTCCATATGCCTATCCAATGACAATTTAAATGCCCTTAAAATTGGCAAGTCTACTACTGTTGCAGGCAGGGCGTTCCACGCCCCCACTACTCTCTGAGTAAAGAAACTACCTCTGACATCTGTCCTCTATCTATCACTCCTCAATTTAAAGCTATGTTCCCTCACACTAGCCATATAAGGAAAAAGGTTCTCACGGTCCACCCTATCTAACCCTCTGATTATGTTATATATCTCAATTAATTCACCTCTCAATCTTCTTTCCTCTAACAAAAACAGCCTCAAGTCCCTCAGCCTTTCCTCATAAGACCTTCACTCCATGTCAGGCAACATCCTAGTAAATCTCCTCTGAACCCTTTCCAAAGCTTCTACATCCTTCCTGTAATGCGGTGATAGAACTGTACGCAATACTCCAAATGTGACCACATCAGAGTTGTGTACAGCTGCAGCATGATCTCGTGGTTCCGAAACTCAATTCCTCTACCAATAAAAGCTATCACAATGTATTCTTTCTTAATATCCTATCACCTGGGTGGCAACTTTCAAGGATCTATGTACCTGGACATCGAGATCCCTCTGCTCATCTACACTACCAAGAATTTTACCATTAGCCCAGTACCCTGCATTCCTGTTACTCCTTCCAAAGCAAATCATCCCACACTGATCTGCATTAAACTCCATTTGCCACCTTGCAGCCCAGCTCTGCAGCTTATCTATGTCTCTCTGTAACCTACAACATTCTTCATCACTATCCACAACTCTACCAACCTTAGTGTCATTCGCCGACTTACTAACCCATCCTTCTATGCCCACATCTAAGGTCATTCATATAAATGACAAACAACAGTGGACCCAAACAGATCCTTGCGGTACCCCACTAGTAACTGAACTCCAGGATGAATATTTGCTATCAACCATCACCCTCTGTCTTCTTTCAGCTAGCCAATTACTGATCCAAACCACTAAATCACCCTCAATCCCATGCCTCTGTATTTTGTGCAATAGCCTACCATGGGGAACTTTATAAAATACCTTACTGAAATCCATATACACCACATCAACCACTTTTTCCTCATCCACCTGTTTGGTCACCTTCTTAAAGAACTCAATAAGGTTTGTGAGGCACGACCTACCCTTTACAAAACCGTGTTGACTATCCCTAATCATCGAATTCCTTTCTAGATAATCATAAATCCTTTCTCTTATAACCCTTTCCAACACTTTATCCACAACCAAAGTAAGACTCACAGGTCTATAATTTCCAGAGCTGCCTCTACTTCCCTTCTTGAACAAGGCAACAACATTTGCTATCCTCCAGTCTTCTGTCCCTATTCCTGTATGATGACAAAGATCAAAGCCAAAGGCTCGGCAATCTCCTCCTTGGCTTCCTAGAGAATCCTGGGATAAATCCCATCAGACCCAGAAGACTTATCTATTTTTACACTTTCCAGAATTGCTAACACCTCCTCCTTATGCACCTCAATCCCATCTAGTCTATTAGCCTGTATCTCAGTATCCTCCTTGACCACATTGTCTTTTTCTAGTGTGAATACTGATGAAAAATATTCATTTAGCACTTCCCCTATCTCCTCTGATTTCATGAACAACTGTCCACCACTATGTTTGATTGGCCCTAATCTTACTCTAGTCATTCTTTTACTCCTGATATAGCTACTGAAAGCCTTCGGGTTTTCCTTGATCCTATCCACCAATGACTTCTCATGTCCCCTCCTGGCTCTTCTTAACTCTCTCTTTCGGTCTTTCCTGATTAACTTGTAAGTCTCAAGCGCCCTAACTGAGCCATCACATCTCATCCTAACACGAGCCACCTTCTTCCTCTTGACAAGAGATTCAGGATCACTGGGGCTGCAAGGTGGCTCAGTGGTTAGCACTGCTGCCTCACAGCACCAGGAACCCAGGTTTGATTCCTGCCTCAGGAAACTGTCAGTGTGCAGTTTGCATTTCTCCCCGTGTCTGTGTGGGTTCCCTCCGGGTGCTCTGGTTTCCTCCCACAGTCCAAAGATGTGCAGGTGAGGTGAATTAGCCATGTTATATTGCCCATAATATTAGGTGCATTAGTCAGGTAAGTATAAGGTAGGGGAATGGGTCTGGGTGGGTTGCTCTTTCGAGGATCAGTGTGGACTTGTTGGGCCAAATGGCCTGTTTCCATACTGTAGGGAATCTAATCGAATCAACTTCCATGGATCCCATGTTTGACAACTTCCTCCCTGCCTGACCAGTACATACTTATCAAGGACCTGCAGTAGCTGTTCCTTGAATAAACTCCACATTTCTATTGTGTCCATCCCCTGCAGTTTCCTCCCCTTTCCTATGCATTCTAAGTCTTGCCCCCAGCTAAAACTCTTGCCCTGCAGTATATACCTATCCCTTTCCATTACTAAAATAAACCCAACTGAATTGTGGTCACTATCACCAAAGTACTCACCTACCTCCAAATTTAGTACCTGGCCGGGTTCCATTACCCAGTACCAAATACAATGTGGCCTCGCCCCTTGTTGGCCTGTCTACAGATTGTGTCAGGAAGCCCTCCTGCACACTTTGGACAAAAACTGACCCATCTAAAGTACTTGAACTGTAGTATTCCCAGTCAATATTTGGAAAGTACCCCTGAAGGTAACCTCCTCCTTTTACCTAAGATGTGACTACATCCCTGTAACTCATCCCTGTAAATCCCCTCCCCCTTCTGAATGATCCGAAGTTCATCCAGCTCCAGTTCCCTAACCCAGTTTTCGAGGAGCTGGAGTTGGTACATTTCCCACAGATGCAGTCAGCAGGGACATTACTGGTGACCCTTACCTCCCACATTCTGCAGGAGGAACATTCAACTGCCCTAACCCCCCATTCCTACTATTCTAAATTCCCAGTCAAACGACTGAAAAACTAAAAAATAAAGAAACCAGTCAACTTACCAATTGGCGCACAGAACCTTTTTTTTGGTTAGAAGAGGAGGACAGTTATACTTACCCGAATAGTGTTTCGGGTAAAGCAACCGCCCAAATATAAAGCCTGACTTACCCAGCTGCCCCGTGTCTGCTCCTCTCAGTGTGCATGCCACCTATCCATGAGGTAAAGTTTTATATCTTTTAAAATTTATGTTTCTGTCGGACCTTTGGTCCGCACTGTCGTTTCTCCCACTCCAATTGCCGCCGAAAAAAAGTAACAGTGTGAGTTTTTTTTATCTCAGAGACTGGTCACAGTCAGGCATAAACCATCCCCATGATTAAATTGATAATTTTTCACATCTGTTAGAATAGCGGGACTTAGTGTTCAGTGCATTCATCCTGTCAGGATCATGACAATAAAGCATGAAACTCAGGATTCAATGTGTTTCAAAGCATTCAATGTGGAGATAACATCATAAACTGAAGACTCAATGTCAAATCATTGATTAATTTTATCTTAGCTCAGCGATGGATTGAATCCTTGAAGTCCACTCCAGCTATTTTTATTCTTGACAAAATGCACTATTGTTCATGTGGGTGATTCTATTCAGCTTTCAGCAAGCTGTATTTATGGTATTGATGACAATCAACAATGCATTTGGCAATCAAGTCACATTTTGGATCATCAGTCTCAATTCAAATGTTTATAGCTCTATATGTATTTGACAAATGAATGTGGCAGACAAATTACTAACATCAACAATATAGCTAGACGCAGAATATAATCAAAAATCAGGTAGAATACAGACAGAGTGGGTGGAAATTGAAAACGAGCATAAGTAGGGCAAAGATAGTGAATGAGAAAAGATTCGCTGGTGAAAAAACGAGCATTGAAGAATCCTATCAAAATAGTTTTTTTTAACAGAAGTAACATAATTTTTAAAGGAACAATGCAGGTGATTATTTGCAAAATAGGAGAGCTTCTTATGGAAGAAGAGAGCATAACTCCTGAGGTATGGAATGTGAACTTTGCGTCTGTCTCACAGAGGAAGAGGAGGTGATAAGTTTGGGTTTGGGATGATGGGGACTTTGGGATTGTTAGATAGGATAAAAATAGATAAGCCGCTAAATCAGCTGTCATCAGTCAAAGTTCATATATAACTCAGTCCAGATGGGAAGCAAAATAGGAGATATTCTGGTGATAAAAGAAGCCCTGGTGGCAAACATTCAGTCTGCACTAAATATGGGAGTTCGAAAGAGGACTAGAGGGGTACAAATGTTCAGAAAAAAAGAGAAGCTAGTTTATTCTGGTTAGTATCAGTGGTGGAGCTTATCAAGAACAAAATTGATTCACAGTTGGAGAAGTGATAAGGAACAGTTAGCATGGATTTCTAATAGACAATGGCATCTAAGAAACCACATTCATGCAATAACAATGAGGGTTGACAAATGGAGTTAGGGAGATGTTGTATATGTCACTTGCTATGAGAGAGATGGTGATAATTTGTGAAGATTATCTGCAGGAGGCAGAGGCTCATGACGAGTGATTCTGAAAAAAACCATGGGCGGCACGGTGGCACAGTGGTTAGCACGGCTGCCTCACAGCACCAGAGACCCGGGTTCATTTCCCGCCTCAGGCGACTCTCTGTGTGGAGTTTGCACATTCTCCCTGTGTCTGCGTGGGTTTCCTCCGGGTGCTCCGGTTTCCTCCCACAGTCCAAAGATGTGCAGGTCAGGTGAATTGGCCAAGCTAAATTGCCCATAGTGTTGGGTGGGGGGTGGATGTAGGGGTATGGGTGGGTTGCGCTTCAGCGGGGCGATGTGGACTTGTTGGGCCGAAGGGCCTATTTCCACACTGTAAGTAATCTAATCTAAGTATTCTTAAAAAAAAAGACCTGCACCTGAAACTCTGCATCTTACTCAGCGTCTTTATCACTGATCTGCTAAGTATTTCCATCATTTTCTATTTCATAATATTATTTTAAATTTTAATGTTTGTAGGTGACGTAAGACTTGACTTCAAGCAAACAATGAAGGGTAGTAATGAATTTTAGAAGGACTCAGTTTAGAAGGTGGCTCAGTGGTTAGCATTGCTGCCTCACAGCACCAGGAACCAGGGATTGATTCCACGCTGGGGGGACTGTCTGTGTGGAGTTTGCACATTTTCCCTGTGTATATGTCAATATCCTCCTCGTACAGTCCAAAGATGTGTGGGTTAGGTGGATTGGCCATGCTAACTTGCCCATAGTATCTCGGGATATGTAGGCTAGGTGGATTAGCCTTAGGAAATGTAGGGTTACGGGGATGGGGGAGTGGATCTGGGTGCTCCTTGGAGGGTAGCTGTGGACTCAATGGGCCAAGTGGATTGATTCCACACTGTAGGGACTATATGATTTCTATGACACAGACTAATGTAGATAAGTGTGGAAATACCAACTGGGAAAGGAAGTGTAATCTTAACACAAGTATTTGGATAGGTGTAAAAAACAGACAGACCTGAGAGTACATATCCAGAAGTCTTTGATGGGAACAGGCCAATTTGATACCATGACGATGACAACATATGAGATGCTTAGTTTGGTTAATAGGACATCGACTATGAAACATTGGACGCTAAGCTCAGTCTTAACAAATATCGATGAGAATACCGTTAAAGGCCCCGCATTTTTGGAAAGGTGGTTTGAAGAGGGTGAGCAGGAGTTCACAGGATGTTTCCGGGAATGAGGAAGGGCCTTCAGACCTTTGGAAAACCTCATCTGTTTTTCAGTGGAACAACGAAGGAATTTCTAATCGCAACGTATTTTAATAAAACAAATAATACGGAATAATTTCTGCTGGCAAGTGAGTCAGTAATTATATCCTGAATTGAAATAAAAACTGGAGGGAAGTTGGAGAATTTTCCTTCCACAGAAGGAGAGCAAGTTCTAGAAGGAAACAGTGGTGGTATCTGAATCTATGGAAACATGAGATTATAAGTACTTTCTTAAAATAAAATGTGCAATTATGGGAATGAAAATATACCATTGAACTAATTTGAAAATGGAGTCGAAGGTAAATAAGAAAGTGAAGTCGGCACTTGGTATGCTTTCCTTTATTGGTCAGTATATATTGAATACTGGAGTTGGGAGGTCATGTTGCAGCTTTACGGTACATTGGTTAGCCCACTGTTGGAAAATTGCATGCAGTTCTGGTCTCCGTCCTATCGGAAAGATGTTGTGAAGCTTGAAAGGGTTCAGAAGAGATTTACAGGGATGTTGTCAGGGTTGAAAGATTTGAGCTATATAGAGAGAGGCTGAATAGGCTGAGGCTGTTTTCCCTGGAGCATCGGAGGCTGAGGGGTGACCTTACAGAGGTTTATAAAATCATGGGGGTCATGGATAGGATAAATAGACAAGATCTTTTCCCTGGGGTGGGAGAATCCAGAACGAGAGGGCATAGGTTTAGGGTGAGAGGGGAAAGATATAAAAGAGACACAAGAGGCAACTTTTTCATGCAGAGGTTGGTACGTGTATGGAATGAGCTACCAGAAGAAGTGGTGGAAACTAGTACAATTGCAACATTTAAAAGGCATCTGGATGAGTATATGAATAGGAAGGGTTTGTGAGGGGCGTGGTGGGTGGGGTGGGGGGGGGGGAGAGGTATATGGGTGAATTGCTGGCAGGTGGGACTAGATTGAGTTGGGATATCTGGTTGGCATGGATGAGTTGGACTGAAGGGTCTGTTTCTATGCTATACATCTCTATGACTCTGACTCAATGACATGGAATTCAAAGAGTCAGAATAGGCACAACAAGCAGAAATGACCTCCTCCTGTGTTTTAAATTTTACTCGACTTCAACTATGTAACCAGGCATATTGTCTGCTTGAAATATTTACAAGGTTGACAGCAAAACAACTCCGATGTAAGCACCATTGTTGATGCTATTGATTTCAATAGCAATTTAATGATACTGTGTGATTGATTTGTGTGTCATTCATCAGGATAGAATGAAGAAGATTAAAAAGAAATTGGACACATCAAAATAATAATGCACAATCAAATAATCCTTTCATGAATCCTGAGTGTTCACAACACCTTAAGTGAATTGCAGCTTAAGCTCAATTTATTCTCTATAGAAACCAGCAATAAACAGGAAACACTTTAAATTGCCAATATTGAAGAGATGACAAACAAAACCTTCTTTCAATGCATCTTCGCTATTAGGAACATGCCATGGGTCAAATTAGTAACTTTTGGCATTTTCTCCAACTAATCTGAGCCTTGAAATTAGACTATCTCACATTATTATATGATGATTTAAATCATTTGTGTCAGATCGCTGTTAGAGATATTATGTATGTGGTAACCTGTTTATAATAAATATTAGAATACTCTATACCTAGAGGAGAGAGAAGAATCCAATAGGGAAGCATTAAGATATAGTTTGATACTATTGCAGAGCACAATTTCCAGGCTTTCAGTTGTGTAACAGATAGATTAATCCTGTATTATGCTCCAAGTCTGTGTGCAGTTCTGGTCGCCTCACTTTAGGAAAGATGTGGAAGCTTTGGAGAGGGTGCAGAGAAGATTTACCAGGATGTTGCCTGGAATGGAGAGTAGGTCGTACGAGGATAGGTTGAGAGTTCTCGGCCTTTTCTCGTTGGAACGGCGAAGGATGAGGGGTGACTTGATAGAGGTTTATAAGATGATCAGAGGAATAGATAGAGTAGACAGTCAGAAACTTTTTCCCCGGGTACAACAGAGTGTTACAAGGGGACATAAATTTAAGGTGAAGGGTGGAAGGTATAGGGGAGATGTCAGGGGTGGGTTCTTTACCCAGAGAGTGGTGGGGGCATGGAATGCGCTGCCCGTGGGAGTGGTAGAGTCAGATTCATTGGCGACCTTTAAGTGGCATTTGGATAGGTACATGGATGGGTGCTTAATCTAGGATAGAAGTTCGGCACAACATCGTGGGCTGAAGGGCCTGTTCTGTGCTGTATTGTTCTATGTTCTATGTTCTATAAGTCTTTGATTAATCTTCTATTGCATAGCAGAACAAGAATTTACTAATCAGCAGAAATAGGAACAGGAGTAGGCCATTCAGTCTCTTGAGTCTGTTCCACCATTCAAAGAAATCATGGGTGATCTGTAGTTTAACTCCACATAACTACTTTTGGCCTGTATACTTTAATACCTTCACAAAACATAGATTTATCTCCTATCCCAGATTTATCTCCTATCCTGGATGAACAACTGAGCCAGCATTCACTGCCATTTGTGGAAGAGAATTCCATAACATCAACCACCCTTTTTAATTTCAAAACTATATTTTATTCATAAAAAATATCTTCACAGTCACAAACACAATTCAGTTCTGTACAATATCATGCCAAACAAACAAATATTGGAATTTGACTGTATTCAAACAAATCAAAGACATCTCTTACTTGTTTACATATCATTAAGAAAGGTGCAGTAAGTGCTTATTAACATCTCTCCTGAAAAGTCTGATCCTACTTCTCAGATTCTGCCCTCAAGTTCTAGAATCCCCAACCCCAAATGCTGTTACTTCACTCAACAAAGAAAAACACTGGATATTGTTGTAAAATCACAGCAAGTTTAGTCTTAGGTTTTTTTACACCCATACTGTTTTTAAAGGAAATAATCTTTACAAGACCAGCAAGACATCTCCTGCACTGAATATTCCATGCAGATTGTATCACATCAGCCCAACACTGAAACAATTTTATTATCAATAGATACAAATAATGTGACGTTTTCCCTCAGGCAATTGTAATGGGCTTGACTAAATTAGACAAACTCATTTTTATATTAATGGAAGTTGCAACTGATATCAAATTAGTTTTAAGCCATACCATGGGGATTGATTCATATGTGTAGTTTCCAAAACATACATAATTGTTACTTATTAGAGGTACCCTGTAGGTAAGTAATACTCCAGGCAACTATCAGTTAATTAACATCCAACCTCTGGAATTGTAAAGGGGTACACTTTCTTCAGAATTTACAGGTTAAACTGCTTGCTGTGTTTCAGTGGTTAGATCAGTGGGCTGGATACCTGGCTTGCAATGCAGAGTAATACCAAGTGTGAGTTCAATTCCTGCACTAACAGAAGCTACAGGAGACAGAATCTCCTAGTTAACATCTCTTCAGGTTAAAACTGCCACCAGTTGCAGCTCTACTGTCTGGTAAGGCTATGCTCACTTTAAATTATATTCACTGCTACCTATCCCTTTTATTGGAATCAATTCAATTCACCAAGCTGGGATGGATATTTGTACAAAGTCATCAGCAGTTAAGTTGCTCAGCTTTATTGATCAGAGTAGGTTTATAGCATAATAATTAATAGCTAACTACATTACAACTGAGTCACCTCTTGTGAGACCTCAGGACAGCTTAAGAGTAAATAGAAATTACTGGTTAGAGGCAGAGAATTCAGCATTTAAAACAACAACTTAGAGACAAGTTAACTCTGTTTTTAACCAGGAACAGTCTGTTGTATCCTAATGGTTGGGTTACCACACTTCAGGCAAGGGGTAAAGTTAAGAAGGTGGTAACCACAGTTGGTATTGGAATTTAACCCACATTGCTGACATAATTTTGCATTGCAAACCAGCCAACTATGCTAATTGAGTTTCAATGCTACTGACATCAGCTGCAAAGCATTTTAGGGCATCCTGAAATTGTGAAAAATGTGAAATAAATTCAAGGCTTCCTTTTCTTTTCCTATTAACTCTCTGCCCACTCAATTACAATTATTCAGTCATTTCTGTGCAACACAGTTAAATCTGAACATTCAGTGCAAAATTTCCCTTTTGACCTTGACTCTGTTCAGAGAAATTTTATGATCAGGATGTGAGAGTAATTCTGCAAAAGTGAACAGGGTTCTTGAAACCTTGATGTCAATAATTCATGGATTTATTCAGCATGCAATTCATGCATGAATACTTTGCTGAACACATCGTAGACTACTTGTGAACACAGTTGATATTCTCTATATTATAAATTTCTGTGCTCATTATCCAAGTTTCTGAATCCTTTGCATCCAAATCCTCATTAAAATATTTTCACATTTTTCTGAACTGAGGTTCTTTATCAAAATGTGGATACTGGCAAGTCATACAGAGTTCCTCACATCTTGTTCCATTATGTAGTTTTACACCTTTCAGCTGTGTGGTGTTACTAAGTAATTGCATAGGCCTTCTGTTAATTGAGATGGATGCAGAAGCAAATTTCTTGTATTTATAGCCTTTTTAATCTTTCCACTTGACCGTCAACATTGCATTGTTAGATCAGAATTTGAATTTTGACTTCACCTAAAAAAAATAAATTTAAATGCTTATTCCTTATGAATTATTTCATTAATAATGTGATTTCTTTATAAATGTGCATTAGGTCCAACAGGATAAAGAGGTTAGCATAACACCACTACATTTTCTGAACACAACAAATATTTCACAGAAAAAATAAAATCTTCCAGTTCAAAAGGAGACAATTCATCCCATCATGAAAAGGTCATCTAATCAGCCACACTCAATTTAGGGCGGCACGGTGGCACAGTGGTTAGCACTGCTGCCTCATAGCGCCAGAGACCTGGGTTCAATTCCTGCCTCAGGCGACTGACTGTGTGGAGTTTGCACGTTCTCCCCGTGTCTGTATGGGTTTCCTCCGGGTGCTCCGGTTTCCTCCCACAGTCCAAAGATGTGCAGGTCAGGTGATTTGGGCATGCTAAATTGTCCGTAGTGTTAGGTAAGGGGTAAATGTAAGGGTACGGGTGGTGTGGACTTGTTGGGCCGAAGGGCCTGTTTCCACACTGTAAGTAATCTAATCTAATTATTCCCTCAATCTAAAAGTTATTGACTTTCAAACAGTCAAATTTGTATTACTGTGCCTCAGCTGTCCTCAATTTCATAGTCACGACCATCTGTAATGATCCTTATTGTAAGATCTTGGAATATGTTTGGAGTCACAAATATTTTCTATTCCAAGATATTATGATAAGAATCATTACAGATGGTCGTGGCTTCTTTCTGATTTCAATTTCTGACATATGACTGTTTTCTGTTGGCTTACAGGCTAGAAGGCAGCACATACAGAGCCCATCTGAACCAGAACATGAGACTCCGAAAGAGGTTCTCAGCAATGAGGCAACTGAAGAAATGGTATAGCTGATCCCACCCCAAGATCATAGGTATCATAACTTGTTTCTTGTACATCATCTCACTTCTCACTCAAATGCGTCGGATATGACAGTCATTACAGAGTCAAGGTTGCATGGCTTGGATCTAAATATTCAAGGGTATTGCTCATTTCATGGACTCAGGAAGAAAGCAAAGGTGGGTGATGTCACTCTGCTAATAAAGTTTGGGTTCAGTACAGTGGTGAGAAATGATCTTGGTTTGGAGAACCAAAATCCGGAATCACAGTGTGGAAAAGAAGAATAATGGAGCCATTTCATTCCTCCTCACCTGGTGATAACAAAATAATGTTACAATTCGGCCATTTTATCTTTGGCACAATATTCCCATTGTTCAGAGGTCCAAGGATTTGACTTACAATAATGCAAAGTGGGTAGAAGTTTGTCTTGAAGAATATCACATGAAATGGTTTGTATTTGCCTGCCTGATATTCAGCTCCACTGGGGTCAATACACTCACTTTGGTCTATAACAGATAGTCAATCCAATGTCACCAATTCTACAAAGTTAAAAATCACACAATGCCAGGTGATAGTCCATCAGGTTTATTTGGAAGCACTAGCTTTCAAAGCACTACTCCTTCATCAGGTGGTTGTGTGGACTTTTGGACTATAACCTGGTGTTGTGTGCATTTTAACATTGTCCACCCCAGTCCAACACCAGCACCTCCAAGTCATGGTGACCTACTCTACACTAACACTCAATATCAAATGTTTTAAAGGCAAACCTTGAATTAAACTGAGTGTTCCCCTTTGCTATGAATCTCATGATGAAATATATCTACAGCCAGAGAAAGTCTTCACTGTACTTCAGTAGATCTGCTGTGACTACATGCCAAATCAGAGGCAGTCCTGCAATAAGTAACTTATCTCCTGACTCTCCATAGCCAGTTAACATTCGACATGACAAGAATAACAAGTGTAATATTATATTCCACAATTGCCTGGGTGAGTGCATCTCCAAGAACACTCAAGAAGTTTGACACTTTCCAGGATAAATCTGCTCACTTGACTGCCACCACACCCACAAATGTCCACTCCCTGTATTATCTACACTGACTGACAGCAGTGTGTACTAACTACAACACTCACGGCATAAATTCACCAAATCTCCTCAGGCAGCAGCTTCCAAACCCAGAGCCACTGCTATCTAGAAGGATAGAGGCAGCTGATACCAGCAGCTACAAGTTCCCCTCCAACCATCCACCGTCCTCAGATTTGGAAATACATCGCTGTACCTTCAGTGTCACTGGGTCAAAATCCTGGAATTCTCTCTCTAACAATATTGTGGGTCTTCCTCCACCAAATGGACTGCAGTGGTTCAAGAATCAGCTCACACCAACTTCTAAAGGGTGATGGGGTGGGAAGGAAATATTGGGCCAACCATTGACACCCATATCCCAAGAGTAGATAAAAAGAAACATAGGCCATTTATGATACTGCGCAATGGGCGAAGTAAAGAATAATTATCCTTGCCAGTTATCCTCAGCCAAATTAATTCTGGCAAGGTAGTGAAGATGCTTCAGTCGAGCGAATGTCAATCTAACAATTTGTTTTACATAAATAAACCTTTAATCCATTGTATAAACTTTGACATTTGAATATAATTGAAAATTACATTCGGAGTCACTGTTGCTTGTGTTCTGAAGACAACCAGTGCTAACTAAGGGTTGGGAGAGAATGTTGCAAACAATCCTCCTTTCAACTCTTTCTGAATATATCATATTAAACAGGCAGTCATCCTTTCCACATGGATTCTAAGGGAACATTTAACCAGCAAATGTAAAATAAATCACAAGTAAGTCTTAACAATAAGAGGAAACACTTAGTTTCATGTGATGTAGCTTATTTCTTGACAGGAATATGTGCATATATTTGTTAGGCACAATTACTAAGACAATCATGAGTCAAGGATTCCTTGTCTGACCTCATCAAGATCTCCAGCAGGACTTCTCTTTCTCCACCCAAGACTGTATGACATCATCAAATTGAATGAAGCCAGTTGCAGTCTCTAACATCAACCCTTTCAGAACAATTACTTTACAAAGCAGCTGCCATCTCTTTATAATTTTAATCCATTAATGTCTTCAATTAAAAATGCTTTTATATACATTTGATTTCAGCTCTTCCTTCGCCTTAATAGCTCTATGATAATTAATTCTTTGACTGTTATACTGAACAGTCTAATTAAACAAAAAAAAAATTAAAATTCATCGGCTGTAAGACTGAGGTGATGACTGAGGTGAAGAAAAGCTCCTGTCTGTAAAATGAAAAAATGCAGATTGTGAACTTTGAAATGTAACAGATAAATGGGAGGTTTATTTGTATTGAATCTGCCATGAATGTTTGGAATTAAGTGTAAGAACCCGATCTGGCATCTGTAAGCAAACAGTCTAATCCCAAATTGGACCTGTGGACAAAACAAACATATTGAAAATGCTGCAATTGTCGGGCACTGCTATTGATAGGTAGAACTACGATGCATCATTGCATGGTTGTTAAGTGCTTTACAATGAACAATGAATTAGAAGAATGAATCCCAGTATACATATCAACATCCAATAAGAGCTAATAGTTTTTTAAAAATGGTACATCCACAATCTTAACAATGGTTCTGAGATAGATGTAAGGCATTGTAAGAAGATGTGAGAATGAACAGGTTAAAATCACAGAAAGCAACATTCTATCATTGCCAAAGTGAATACTCCCCTCAGGCTGCATGCCTTGCCATCTTGAGACCACCCATCGAACAGTGAGAGAAGGAAAATTATTGCCAGAAGTGGAGGCTGAGAATGAAATAAACCAAGCACAAATACTGAGGGATAAAATGGCCAAGGGTTAGAAACTGAGAGCAAGAGAGAGAGAGTGTGAGAGAGGCAGAGAAAGAGGTACAATTTGAATATTTATCATAACATGAAGCACCTAAGAGAGAGAACAGCGAAATGACAATGCCTGAAGACCTTGTAAAACAGATACTTAAATTGAGAAAGTGGAAATCAAGATATTTATGTCTTTATATATACCGATGTAAGGGCAATCATCATTCATTTAATCTATAAAATTAGAGGTATAATACATGCACATTTCAATTGTAACTTATAAATGCTCTACACTGTGGAAGCAGACCACTCAGCCCATCAAGTCCATGACAACCCTCCGAAGGCCAACCCACTCAGACCCATTCTTTCACCAACACATTCCACCCTGACCTTAAATTTACCTGGACCATCTCTGACACCTCCATCCCCTTCCTGGACCTCTCCACCTCCATTAATGACGACCAACGTGATACTGACATTTTTTTCAAACTCACCGACTCCCACAGCTACCTAGATTACACCTCTTCCCATCCTACCTCTTGTAAAAATGCCATCCCATATTCCCAATTCCTCCGTGTCTGCTTCCAGGAGGACCAATTCCACCACAGAACACACCAGATGGCCTCCTTCTTTAGAGACCGCCATTTCCCTTCCTACGTGGTTAAAGATGCCCTCCAACGCATCTCGTCCACATCCCGTACCGCCGCCCTCAGACCCCACCCCTCCAACCGTAACAAGGACAGAACGCCCCTGATGCTCACCTTCCACCCTACCAACCTTCACATAAACCAAATCATCTGTCGACATTTCCGCAACCTCCAAAAAGACCCCACCACCAGGGATATATTTCCCTCCCCACCCCTTTCCGCCTACCACAAAGACCGTTCCCTTCATGATTACCTGGTCAGGTCCACGCCCCCCTACAACCCACCCTCCCATCTTGACACCTTCCCCTGCCACCGCAGGAATTGCAAAGCCTGCGCCCACACCTCCTCCCTCACCTCCATCCAAGGCCCGAAAGGAGCCCACATCCATCAAAGATTTACCTGCACATCCACTAATATCATTTATTGTATCCTTTGCTCCCAATGCGGTCTCCTCTACATTGGGAGACTGGACACCTCCTAGTAGAGTGCTTTAGGGAACATCTCTGGGACACCCGCACCAATCAACCACACCACCCTGTGGCCCAACATTTCAACTCCCCCTCCCACTCTGCCGAGGACATGGAGGTCCTGGGCCTCCTTCACCGCCGCTCCCTCACCACCAGAAGCCTGGAGGAAGAACACCTCATCTTCTGCCTTGGAACACTTCAACCCCAGGGCATCAATGTGGACTTCAACAGTTTCCTCATTTCCCCTTCCCCCACCTCACCCTGGTTCCAAACTTCCAGCTCAGCACCGTCCCCATGACTTGTCCTGCCTGCCTATCTTCTTTTCCACCTATCCACTCCACCCTCCCACTGTCCCCGACCTATCACCTTCATCCCCTCCCCCCACTCACCCATTGTACTCTATGCTACCTTCTCCCCACCCCCACCCTCCTCTAGCTTATCTCTCCATGCTTCAGGCTCACTGCCTTTATTCCTGATTAAGGGCTTTTGCCCGAAACGTCGATTTTACTGCTCCTCGGATGCTGCCTGAACTGCTGTGCTCTTCCAGCACCACTAATCCAGAATCTGGTTTCCAGCATCTGCAGTCATTGTTTTTACCCATCCCTAAGTCAATCCATCGAAGTTGCACGTTTTTGGACTGCTGTGAGAAACCAGAGCAAACCATTGCAGATATTGGGGGAACATGTAAGCTCTACAGATAGTCACCCAAGGCTAGAATTGAACCCAGGTCCCTCGCACTATAAGGTAGCAATGCTAATCATTGAGTCACTGTTGCGCTCCTTTTATATTTAACAGGACCAAGATCACAAATATGTGTTGGCTGTCATACAACAGGCATAAAATAAAAATATAAAAAGAGCAAGTCATAATAAAAATTTACATTTAAAGTGTTTGAGTATCCTGACCATTGAGATTAAAACTGCAACATGTATCATTCAATGTTTACTGGTAAGTAGTACTTTAGGGAGATACTTAAGTAATATTCCAAGTGCTATTGCATTGGTTTTAACCAGAAGGAGGGATCTGTGTTGTGAGATCAAAAAATGAGGATTATTTGTATGTCCTACAAAATTTAACTGCAGAGCTGATTTATGTGTTCTGAACAATCAGTCTGTCATTCATTCAGGAAGGAAATCTTTTGCACAGACCAAAAGTTATGAGATGAGAGAATGGAAGCGATTTTAGGGTTGGCCACGCTCTGAGAGGGAGGAATCTGTTTCATAGTGGAAGCTGGAATCAGTGACTAGTTAATGGACTGATGAGTTTTCCATCAGAGGAAAGAGTTTCATGTTGATGCAAAGGATCCCCATTGGTAATAGAAGGATTCGATGGAATTTCAACGGACTCTGATCATTGTGGAGAGTCCTGATTCACTGGTGTGGAGTAAGGACCCACAGGATCTCAGAGATCCCAGTCAAAAGTCAGGGTTAGAATATAGTCTGTGGCAGTGAAAATGAGGAAACAGTGTGTCAGAGGGGGTTAGGGTGCAGGGAGGGAGTGAGTGATTTCCCATGATGATCCTGGGGTTCTTACCAGGGCAAGAAATCATTGATCTGGAGGGGAGAAAGGTGGTTTGCTGACAGAGAGATTGCTAAGGGTATAATTGCAGGTAGTCAGTTGCACATGGACAAAGACCCCCTGGTCTCCTTTAAGTCATTCACTTTCTCCTCATCCTACCTTCACTAAAACTAGATTGAAGACACAAAGGTAAAAACAATGACTGCAGATGCTGGAAACCAGATTCTGGATTAGTGGTGCTGGAAGAGCACAGCAGTTCAGGCAGCATCCAAGTAGCTTCGAAATCGACGTTTCGGGCAAAAGCCCTTCATCAGGAATAAAGGCCACGTTTGGTTCCTGGACCAGATTTCTTGCATTTTCACCCTTGACCTGGTTACGATGCACCTTTTTATTGTGCTGGTTAAGATTCAGCCTTCTATATTTAGAAGGTAATAAACTGCATTTGTAGTAGTCCTTTTCAAAACTTTAGGAAGTCTCTCAGTGCCTTTTGCCAATCTCTTACAAATAGCAACATGACAATGACCAGATGATTGCTTTTTAGGCTCCTATTTAAGACACAACTAATGGCCAGAGAAACTTAATTTACTTCATAAACCTGTGGAACTGTGCTTGACTTCAACATTTGGGGAACCTAGTTGATCCTTAAAAATTAAGTTCAATTAAAAACAATCACTCTTCATGATCCAGGGTGTGGTCCAATAATGGGATAATGGATGTCTAAGGTCATCAAAGGACTCACTCACCAAATAATTATGTCAGAATCATGTTAGAGATATTTGTGGATAAAAAGATGTTACCAAAATTCCTCTTTCCTTACCTGTGCCGAAGGGCCTGTTTCACTGGTAAAGTGGTAGCACAGTGAAAACATATCATTCACTTCCTTTCTTATCACCGAATATTGAGTGACAAAGTGATTAGACAATCAGTAGGAATTAACTACAGAATTTTGTTTCTTTTGTCCCATTGACAAGAGAAAAGTTTGCAAAATTTTGCAGCAATAAGCCCCATTGTTAACAGGTTGGGGGGGGGGGCACGGTGGCTCAATGGTTAGCACTGCTTCCTCACAGCAGCAGGGACCCTGGTTCAATTCTAGCCTCAGGTCACTGTCTGTGTAAAGTTAGATGGATTGACCATACCAAATTGCCCATAGTGTGTAGAGATGTGCAGGCTAGGTGGGTTAGCCATGGGAAATGTAGGGATAGGGTGGGGGGGTGGGTTGCTCTATGGAGGTTCGGTGTAGGCTGATTGGCCTGCTTCCACACTGTGGGGATCTAATGATTCTACAAAATGTATTAGTGCAAGGTGTAAGAGGAGCTTTAGGGAAAGGACTATAATTTCTGGTTCTGAATGGGCCCCTATCAGAATCAATTACACACGTGCATTCAGTTCCCACTGTGTTCACCTGGACACATGTGATTTCTCCTATTGCTGGGGTCACATATGCCAACCTGTCAGTGAATGCTAGTATTGGGTTGCCAGGGCTATCTTGGTCTTTTCTGCTACCAATCATAAAACAAGAAAACCTTACTCTGAAGAGGAATGGTAAGCAAATAAAAGCCATCAGCATCTAAAAGAGTGTGTTAGCTGCGGGTTCACATAAAGATAGGACTTTGTCCATTCAGGAATAACCAAATAGCAGCAAAGGTCAAAAGCCAAATTCTGACTTGCTGATTCAATGTAGAATCATAGACCCCTCTAAGTGTGGAAGCAGGCCATTCAGCCCATCCTACCCAGGCCCATCCCACTACCCTATCACTGTAACCCTGCATTTCCCCTTGCTTATCCATCTAGCCTACTTATTTCTGGACACCTCAGGCAATTTAACATGGCCAACCCACCTAAACTGAACTGCAGGAGGAAGCTAAAGCACCTGGAGGAGACCCACGCAGACAGTGCGCAAACCCCACACAGGCAGTCACCCAAGGCTGGAATTGAACTCAGGTACCCAGTGCTGTGAGGCAGCAGTGCTAACCATGAAGTCATCATGCCACTCTAAATATTCAGCATTGCTGTTACAAAACTCTCCAGCTCAGTACTTGGCCTATTGTTCTCCGTGGCAGAGTACCATAAGAGATAGGTGCAGAAACTAGGCCATTCAGCCCATCGAGTCTGCTCTGCAATTCAATCATGGCTGTTAAGTTTCTCATTCCCTTTCTCCCCGTAACCCTTGATCCCCTTGATGCTCAAGAAACCATTTATCTCAGTCTTAAATATGCTCAATGACCTGGCCATCTGTGGCAGTGTTCCACAGATTCCCCACTCTCTGGCCAAAGAAATGTCCCCTTATCTCCATTCTAAAAGGTCTTCCCTTTACTCTAAGGCTGTGACCTCAGGTTCTTGTCTCTCCGAACAATGGAAACATCTTCCCAAAGTCTACTCTGTCCAGGCCATTCAGTATTCTGTATGTTTCAATTAGATCCCCCTGCATCTTTCTCAGCACCATTGAGTATAAACCCTCAAACGTTCCTCATATGTTAAGCTTTTCATTCCTGGGACCATTCTCGTGAACCTCCTCTGAACACGCTGCAGGGCCAATACATCCTTCATGAGATATGAGGCCCACAACCGCTCCAAACATGGTCTGACCAGAGCCTTATAGAGCCTTAGAAGCAAATCCCTGCTTTTATATTCAAGTTCTTTCAAAATAAATGCAATCATTGCATTTGCTTTCTTAACTACTGACACAACCTGCAAGTTTATCTTGAGAGAATCCTGAAATAGAACTCTCAAGTCTCTTTGTACTTCAGATTTTTGAATTTTCTCCCCATTTAGAAAATAGTCATCCCTCCATTTTTCCTATCAAAGTGCATGACCTCACATTTTCCCATGTTGTAGTCGATCTGCCAATTCTTTGCCTACTCTCCTAACCCGTCCAAGTACTTCTGCAGTCTTCCTGCCTTGTCAATGTTATCTGTCTTTGTATTATCTGAAAACTTAGCCAGAATGTCCTCAGTTCCTTCATCCAGATCATTAATGTATAAAGTGAAAAGTTGTGGTCCCAATATTGAGCCTTGCTGACTACCACTTGTCACCGGCAGCCACCCTGAGAAGAACCCTTTTACCCCCCTCTCTTTGCTTTCTTCCAGGCAGCCAAGCTTCTATCAATGCTACCACTTTGCCTCTGGCCCCTTATCTTACTCAGCAGCCTCCTGTGCGGCATCTTGTCAAAGGCCTTCTTGAAGTCCAGTAGATAACATCTATTAGCTCTCCTTGGTCTAACATGCTCATTGCTTCCTCAAAGAATTCTATCAGGTTTGTCAGGCATGCCCTCCCCTGGGTGAGACCAGGTTGACTTTTCCCTATTTTACCATACACTTCCACGTATTCAGAAATCTCATCCTTCACAATGGATTCCAGGATCTTACCCACAATTGAGGTTCGGCTAATTAGTCTGTGATTTTCTGTCTTGTGCCTTATTCCCATTTTAAACAGGGGTGTCAAGTTGGTGATCTTCCAGTCCTCTGGGACCCTCTCTGTTTCCAGCGATTTCTAAAAGATCACCTCTAATGCCTGCACTATCTCTTCAGCTACCTCCCTTAGAATGTTGGGGTGACCCATCTGGCCCAGGTAATCTATCCACATTTAGGTCATTCAGTTTTTCCAGCACCTTCTCCTTGGTGATAGCCACCATTCTCAGCTCTGCTCCCTCACTCTCTTGAGTTTTTGAGATATTACTTGTGTCTTCCACCATGGAAGTACTGTGCACTTGTCTGGTCACCACACGCACTTTGTGGATGTTCAGTTGAATGCAGTAATGTTCATCATAATGAAAATCCTCCATTCAACAATCCCCTGTGGAATCCTGCATTCACAAGCATCACTCCCCCATAAACCCACTGACTAAACACAACTCACAAGCTGTTTGCAGCCATCTGTGCTGCACCTCCTTTACCTGCGATACTCTGACCTGTTAAATCCAGCTCCTGCCCATGGTCCACCTCAGTGTCCCATATGGAGCAAGCTTCCTGAGCAAGATTGATCAGTAGACATCATGTTTGTGACTTCTGCATTTCCCAATCCTTGATTTACACTTTTGTTCATTATAAACCCCCTCTGTCAGACTTTGAGTTAGTCTAATGAGAAGGATCTATGTTAAGAGGGTATTGAGTCCCTAAGCAGCCAACCTGTTCCCCAGGGGCTTCAGTACAAACCCATTATACATATGTGGAGAGACTCAAACAATGTTGCATGTTACTGAACCGTGTCCCTTTCGAGACTAGACAGGGGCATTAATCACTGTAATCTAGGAAAGTAGGAGGCTATCGCTTGGTTCAGGGATTTGCATTCACTAAATGAAATAAATAACCATTTTATGTAGATTCTATTTTTGCAGTCAGATGGAGTGACAGCCACTGAGTGATGTTTTCATGAGTTACTACAATGTACCTAAGCCTTTTCTGCACATCAGATGTTTTTACCAATATTTCCCACCTCATCTCTACCCTGCACAAACTACCCTTAGAGTTGATTCAGAGGCTTGTTGCAGAATTTTTCAGGAGTTTAGGGCACAGCTAGTTGTGAGAAGAGAGGAAAATTTGAACAGTGAATCCTGTCGTTCTGCTTCTATGCCAAAGGTCTCCTCACACCCTCATGTAAATGCTAGAGTTTAGGTAGACCCAGCAGGATACCTTGTTTCCCTCCGTTCAGTCCAGATGACGTTATTAGACCCATCATACTGTGCCAGCCCTTTTGAAAGTGCAGACAGTTTGATCCTCTTCCCACTCTATCCCACGTGCTCTGCAAGTTTTTTTTCTGTTATGTGTTCGATTTTCTTTTAAAAGTTACTACTAACTCTACTTCACCCTTACTTCATGAATTCGGATCATAAGGATTTGCTGCATAAATAACACATTCAGTATCTCCTCTCAGCTTCTTTTGCCATGGACCCAATATCATGCTGTGACAGTACAGGACATTGGTGAGGCCACTTTTGGTATACTGCATTGAATTCTAGTCTCTCTTCTATAGGAAGGATGTTGTTAAACTTGTAAGGGTATAGAAAAGATCTACAAAGATGTTTGCCAGGGTTGGAGGGTTTGAGCTATAGGGAGAGGTTGAATAAGCTAGGGTTGTTTTCCCTGGAGCGTCAGAGGCTGACAGGTGACCTTATAGAGGTTTATAAAATCATGAGGGGCATGGATGGGCAAGATCTTTTTTTCACCAAGGTAGAGGGGTCCAAAACTAGAGGGCTAGGTTTAGGTTGGGAGGGAGAAGATTCAAAAGGGACCTCAGAGGCAATTTTTTGCATATAGAGGATGATGAGTGTATGGAATGAGCTGCCAAAGGAAGTGGTGAGGGCTGGTACAATTACAATATTTACAAGGCGTCTGGATGGGTATATCAATAGGAAGGGTTTAGAGGGATATGGGCCAAATGCTGGCAAATGGGATAGATATACTTAGGATATCTGGTTGGCATGGACAAGTTGGACCAATGGGTATGTTTCTATGCTATACAACTCTATGACTGTACCTATGATCTCTGATTATTGATCTACCTGCAAGTGTAGACAATGTCTTGCTCTTTACTCTACCTTTGTTTTGGATGACTTTCTCAAGTATTTCACTTGTTAAAGGAAAGCAAACATAGTTTGTCTAGTCTTTCCATATAATTGAACTCTCTCATCCTTGAAGAATGGTGGGTGTAAGCTATCCAAATCACAGAATGGTGGAGGAGTTTAGTAATGTACACCATTCCTTCTGTCTCAGCCCCAAGCCCCCTAAATGTTTTGGCCTAACTTCAATCCAAAGTTGGAAT
Organism: Chiloscyllium punctatum; assembly: GCF_047496795.1. Lineage (NCBI taxonomy): Eukaryota > Metazoa > Chordata > Chondrichthyes > Orectolobiformes > Hemiscylliidae > Chiloscyllium > Chiloscyllium punctatum. The sequence goes on from NC_092777.1 coordinate 19,273,048, forward strand.
AAAATTGAGATTTTGGTCTTTCAAAATCTTCCACTCAGGTTTACACACCTCCTTTCTTTCAGGCGCTATTGAAAGATAAACATGTTCTGCCCTGAAAACAGCTTCCACTTGATGGTGATGAGCCTACCAGCAGATCACCCTTCACATTCAAATAAGTCTAAGCCAGGAAAATAGAGGTTATGACAGGATCAATAGCAAGAAATTCCATGCCGATATGGTGAGCAGCAGCTAATGGCTTTTGGATTTGAATTGCTTGTTACAACAAAAGGAAGAATGTTAGATGTAATTGATGCCCTCAGAAACATTTTACCTCAGTGAAAAGAAAGTAATCCTGGAACAGAGATTGTGTCCACCACAATTTTAAGAGTCAAGGATCTCTTCCTCATTTTACAAAACATTGGTGAATGAATGACTTGGAATGGTGTGGCATCATCTCCCAGCTCTGTGGTTTCTCAGTCTCTTTCCTCTGCTTTCTATACATGTGTCTGTCGTTCTTCACTTTCTCAATTTCTTTGATTGCTGACTGATGTCCATTGATGCACCTCTCAGATATCTGCTTTCGTTATTGTTTCCCTTTGACAGATGTTTCCTCTTCTCCAACCTCATTTATTCTGCACAACTGGAATCCTGACATCTGGCAGCAGCTACACAGAGAATTGTTTCTTCTTGTGATTCAGACTGAGTTCAGTACTCTGTAAAATAATCTACAGACTTGGAAAATTCTTCCCGATGACTCACTGAAACCACTTCTAAACTTTGACATCAATTTCAGTTGGTCAGAGTTCAGCTGCTGTCTGGCAATTCGGGTAGATTACGTTGAATAAAATTGAATGAACAGTAAAGAGCCATTGGACTAGTCTGGTTCATGTCAGAGCTTCCTTTGATTCTATCCTCCTCTATACTTCCTTGAACCATTGCAGAAATTCCTTTAATTCCTTTCTCCCTCTGCTTGGCCTTAAGTGCATTCATGTTAATTGTTTCACTAACTTCATTGTGATTGAAGAATTCACACTTTACCCATTCTCTAGGTGAAGAGGTTTCTTTTAATTACACATTAGATTTGTTAGGGACTGTCTTACATTTATGGCCTGCAAATATGGGCAGGTCGAGGCATCTTCTCTATGTTGACCTTAGCAAATCAATTGGCTATTTTAAAATTTGGTTTCTGTTAAGTGTCTATTTGTTCTGTTCAATCTAAGGCAGCACTTGCTCACTGTTGCATGGTTGCATTGCATTGGATTAACCCAACACCAGACCTTGGGCAGGTGACTTTGGGCAGTTTCCAAAAATATTTTCGGCATTCCCCTTTCCTTGCTATGACTGCACCATATAAGATAATATCCAGTTTTTAGCCAATTTACTCACATCACTGTCCTGTTTGAAGCAATCACCAGATATATTTCCTCTGGGCACATTCTTCAAGGCCATGTTTGAATAAACATGGTCACTTCTTCAGGTGCAGTCACTAATATGCCTTAATGATGAAATGTGGGAGACAGTTGTCTGACCACAGAAGCAATGTCATTCACAGTTCACACTTGCAGACTTCTCGTAAAAATCTGTGGCTTGACCAATACCTCCCATCTTGGCTTCCTGTTCTCATGCCAAACAATCCAGTGTATTGATCAGGATACCAATTCTTTTTCAGTATCCATTGGCACAGACAAACCTGGCACAGAAGACTTCACCACAACCAATTGACATTTATGAGTGAGGTAGGAATAAGAGCACAATTACACTGTTTAAAGTGTTTAGTACAATAGTGTGTGTATAGATATTATTATGGTCCAGGCCAGACCTCCTCAAAACATTTCAAAAAGGCTGCCCAGACCCTAAGTCTTCAAATTGTTTTAAGCAGGTGTAGGTGGATATCCTAGGAGTGAAGCAGCTAGCCAAACCACTCGGTTTTAAACAAAACAGAATTTATTTACAGACTATTGAATGAACAAATGAATTTAGAATCACTTAACCTATCCGAAAATCTAATCAACTCTATCGCAACTTAATGATGCTGTTCCAAATTCTCGTAACATCCCAATAAACACACTCTTGACAAAAAATTTAAAAATAAACATAGGTTCTGATAGGAGAGACGTCAGAGAGAGAGAGGATGATCATGAAACTGTTTCTTTGGATGCCCAGGAGCTTCTCTGGTTTTCCAACTAAAACTTGACCAGCAGCTGCAAACAAAACAGCTTGCTAAAACCAAACCAAACCAAACCAAACCCTGAACTGGGAGAACTGGTCACTCTCCTTTTATTGTACAAGTGTTTGAAAAAACACAGAAAAGCGTCTCCAAGTAGATATTTCCAGACATATCGGAACCTCTGCTTTTGCAACCCCTTGTGAAAAAAAATCAAGGACCGAATAACCTTGTTAAAGGAGCAGCATCATCACAATATGTATATAGAGGCTTATATGATCTTTGACCTAAAGTCTGAGAAGTTGGAGATTTAATCATCGATAACAAAGCATGAAGCTATTGGGAGATATTGGTGGAAGGTGGGTGTAAAAGAACAATGGGAGTGACTTTGATTTGGTGGAGGACAAGTATGATTAAATGAATTAAGGAATGTTGTAAAGTAACAGGACAATAATAGGATCAGCAAAGGAACAAAATTTGGAAAGGTGATCTTATAGTGGTTTATAAAATCACGAGGAGTATAGATAAGGTGAATGGCAGGTATTTTTTTTTCTTGGGTGGGGGATTTCAAGACTACGGGAAATATTTTTAAGGTGGGAGGAAAGGTTTTAAAAAGACATGTGGAGTAATTTTTTTACACAGAGGGTGATTCATATGTGGAATGAACTTTCAGAGGAAGTGATGGATGTGGGTATAGTTGAAATGTTTAAAAGACATTTGGATAAGTACATGAATAAGAAAGGTTTGAAATGGTATGGGCCAAACACAGACAGGTCAGACTAGTTTAGTTTAGGGTTATGGTCAGTATGGATTGTTTGGACCAAGGGGACTGTTTCTGTGATACATGACTCCATGATTCTATAACTCTCTTACTCCCAACAGAGGCTGCTAGCATTTTCTGTTTTGATTTCAAACTGCTCAAATCCACAGTCTTGCTTTTGCTTTTGTGTCAGAGCAATGAGATGCTTCTTCCACCCATTTCTGGAAATTGCTCATCTTCCTCCGGTTGTAGAAACAATGAAATGTGTTCAGACATCCTTTCCTGATCTATGTTCTTTAGCAGCCACTAAAATCACGCCAACTGTATGAATGTAGAGCAGCCGTCACTGTTCTCAGGTCAAGCCTCTCATTCTTCAGGACTCATAAGCAATCAACAAGCAATTTGTCTTCCTGCGACACAGCTGTCATTGGGTGAACCAACTTGTCAGATTCCTGTATTTCTTCTTTGTAGCTGACAAGCTCACCTTGTTCCAATTTCAATTAGAAATCAGCAGACAAAATACTCCCAGCAATTAACCACTATGTACAAAACACTTCTTTCATTTCAATAACGGCTACTGCATCTCCTAATGGGGTTATTTAGCACTGAAAGCAAGAGCACTTATGGTGTGTTTGCCTTTATGTTCTGGACATTTTTAGTGTTTTGTACTCTTCAAGATCATATTTAGATGAAATATGTCACTTAGTCTTGAAGGTACTATTTGGAAATGGTTATCAGTGTTGGTAGAAGCCTCTCCAGACTGTTTTGTTGCTCAGCTAAATCATGGCTGATCTTTTATCTCAATCTTGCTGCATCTCTTTATCCATCAATACTTTTAAAATCAGAAGATCTATTGATCCCTATTTTGAAAATGCACAAAGATTGAGCTTCTACAGCCCACCAGCGTAGAGAATTTCAAAGATTCACTGTTCTCAATATGAGTGACAATATGACAATGTGACAATATGAAAACAATAGATCTCAAAAGTATTCCTGACTGACTATTATGAGACAGCACCTCCAGCAAAATAAAGTTAATGCTCCGAGACTTCTGAAATTGGATGTAGAACACACGTTGAGAAGAGATTCGCAAAAAAAACCTTATCTACTGCCTTGCCATAATTTTAAACATTATTTATATTCCTGCTTCCTGTAGACTGCCCCAAGCCCCTCCTTACTGCTTCGCACAAGAAACTTTCACAAACAGCTAAGATCTCACTCTTTCATGCAACAATGAAGATTTTCTCCTGTTTATCGGTTGCAAATGTGAAGTAACTTGATCCACCTTGTCCCCACCATGGATAGTAGGAGATGGGTACAGTTTGGATGCAAGACAAGCCACCTCTTCATGATGGAACAAGGTGAAGAAAAGTTGTGTCAAGTTAGCAAGTTCCAGTCCAGGTATAAACCTGAGTCACAATCTTCCAAAATAGAGAAGTAGGCCTTCGGAAAGAACGGGTGGAAACCTTTGTTCTTTTCTTTTCGATTCTTAAGGGAAATTAAATATTTTTAATTGGTTAAGATAAAAATCATTTCCATGACCACAGTGGGCAATTTAGTTAAAAATGGCAGCTGGAACCATTTGGAAAAGGATTGACAGAGTGCAGGTGGCTGAAATTGTTTGAGACTTTTGCTGATCCAGGTATTTTCTCGTTGACCAGTTCCCAGAATTATTATTACACACATCTGGAGCAGGTAGGACTTCAACCTAAACTCTGGATTAGTGGTGCTGTAAGAGCACAGCAGTTCAGGCAGCATCCAAGTAGCTTCGAAATCGATGTTTCGGGCAAAATCCCTTCATCAGGAGTAAAGGCAGAGAGCCTGAGGTTTTTACCTTTCAACCTAAACTGCCTAATCCAGAGGTAGGGACACTACCACTGCCCAAAAGACCCCAATTTGACGAATCAATATGCTTCAACTGCCAATTTGAGTCAGTGAATAAAATTTGACATTTGAGTACCTGCTCCTCTCTCCCTCCCATCTATCCTGCCTCCATCCAGGCACAATTTCTCACAAAACCTTTTTCAATTGTGTTTCATTTAGTTTAGGTTTCACATTTTCCCTGAGCTTAGCAAATACTTTTTGAGATAAAGTTGGAAGATCAGCCCATTCATGCCTGATGTTGGTCCAGTGAGAGGTCAAAAAATAACCCCATTAATATATCACCTATAGATTTAATATGTAACTTGTAATAAAACACATAGTGCACCCAGGCTCAAAAAAGATCTACTAAGATTGCTAAATCTTTAAGCTCCAGTTTATAGAAAACCTTGAATGTAATATTACTCAACTTAGAAATCCAAACATTTCTGCTTTGGTAGCATTTGATAAATGGTGATTCATATCCGTGCTGAACTTTTCCTAATGATTGCAGTGATGTATGGGGAGCTTTGATGAATGTTTCCTCACAACTAAGTGTTAGTTTGAGATGTAATTTAGTGCTGTTCCATTAACAATCAATATCTGCCATGTATTAATTAGGCAATTGATCTGATTTAGCCTGGACAAGTCAGATTGAAGAAAGAGTTGGTGAGGAACACTTGAATTACAAATGATGCTTATTGAGCTTTCAATCTTCATATCATCTTCCTTTTTTACATTCAGTCTTGAATTTATTCTGAAGCTCAAACAGAGTTCAAATGAGGAATTTTACAGAGACTGTGAATGTTTGCACAGATCTGGAGAAGCTGTAATTGATGGAAACGGAAGTTTGGGTGAAATAAGTGAAGTGAACATCCACTAATAGCTTGCAGGCATCCAATGCAAGGTTTTGATTGACACCTTGACTTTGTGAATATCTCAATTTAGTGGTCTACAAAACATTGAATCAAAACAAAAGAAAGCTGAATGCCAGCATGTTGTACTCATAAGGAGCATCCATTTCTGAATTGGATTGGGGTCAGAAGTTGAGTCAAACGAATCTGATTTCTTTTGAGGTTGTTATTAAAAAATGTATTGCAACAAACCTCTCTGACTGCAATCTGTTAGCAGAGCTTTGAATTTTACTTTACCATTTTACACATTACACTTTGATATGAATTTTCTAGGCTCAGAGAAAGTGTGTCAACTGTGAAGCCGAACATTAATGAAACACCATTAAAAAAAAACTTCAGTGAGGAATTGCCTTACCCACTGAAAGAAATGCATTAATTTAATTTCTGCAAGCATCTGATCTATGCAAGTTATTATAATTTCCTGGATACAGCTATTGATTTCAGCCATCAGTTATATCCCAAAGTGAATGTATATGTTACTGATTTGAAAATACTGCACTGCCACTTATTTCTTTAAACTAAGTGAAATGACTAGCCAAAGACAAACCACTCAGAGAACTTTCAGAAATTGCATTTTGTATGAAAGGTGGTTTGAAATTTCTATGATCAGAGTGTTCACAGGATCTCTACGGTGTGGAAGCAGGCCAATCAGCCAAATCCAGTCCACACCAACAGTCTGAAAAGCATCCCACCCAGACCCAACTCCATTTTCTCTAGTCAATCCACCTAACACACATGTCTTTGAACTGTGGGAGGGAACTCAAACAAACAGCTGATGTCAGAATCGAACCCAGGTCTCTCACGGTGTGAGGCAGCAGTGCTAACCACTGAGCCATCTTGCCATTGTTTTTTGTTTATTCATCGAGAGCAGGTACTAAATGATGAACCCAGCATCTTGAGCATTGTAATTCATTAACTTTCACTCTTCTTTCACTTGATTTTCTTTCCATTATTTCACCCCATCTCATGTTTGCAGTCGTTGCCAAATCATTTCGCATGTCTTCTGTTCATGTCAGTCTGCCCTATTTTCTATTTTAATTCCATTGCATCAATATCACTGCCATTTCTGGGGAAACCAAGTCAGTACCTCACTGAATGTCAAACCATTAAGAATGGAGGTGGATACTGGAGTATGATTACACTGATATGTGAAAATGTGTATCAGAAGCAGCTGAGTCACATTGTGTTGAAATCCTCAAAAATTTTACTCAGAATGTACACAAGCTAAGTGATGCCTTTGAAGGGTTGGATGAAGTTAAATATAAACAGTCAGTCTGAAGATTTGTCCCTGTTAATCATCGAAAGAAACTTTCCAGCTTTATTGGGAAGAACGTGGTTTAGAGAAAATTAAATTCAATTGGGCTGAAGTAAATCACTCGCCGGATTTGGACACCGATCGATCATAAAAAAAAAGACATGCTATTGTTTTCAATGGGAATCTGGAACGCATGGAAAAGATCTCTGTCAAACAAAAAATCAGGGATGGTAATTGAGAAAACTGTTCATGGTTAGATCAATGTCTCATGTAATCAGACCAGAGGTTGAGGCAGAATTAGAAAGGTTGTTCAGTGTGAGAGTTTTTGAGACAGTAAATGTGAGTGATTGGGCGGCACCTATTGTACCAGTGATGAAGAAAGATGGCATGGTATGCATCTGTAATGATTTTAAGGTCACTGTTAACCCAGTGCAGTGTGCTAAGCAGTACCCTTTGCCTTTAATCAATGTCCTATCTGTTGGACTAACTGGAGATCAGTTGCAGAAAGTTGTACACAAAGTGATTTGGGGGTGCTTTGCACAATCCAGCACTGGTTAGCACTGCTGCCTCACACTGCCAGAGACCCAAGTTCAATTCCCATCCCGGGCAACTGTCTGTGTGGAGTTTGCACATTCTCCCCGTGTCTACGTGGGTTTCCTCCGGGTGCTCCGGTTTCCTCCCACAGTCCAAAGATGTGCAGGTTAGGTGAATTGGCCATGCTATACTACACTGTAGTGTTAGGTGAAGGAGTAAATGCAGGGCAATGGGTCTGGGTGGGTTGTTCTTCGGAGGGTTGGTGTGGACTTATTGGGCTGAAGGGCCTGTTTCCACACTGTAAGTAATCTAATCTAATTAAAACTAGCACACAGAGGAAACAGGTAATCATGAAGGCAAATGGAATGTTGGCCTTTATTTCAATGGGGTTGGAGTATAAGAATAGGGAAGGTGCTGGTGAGACCACCTCTGGAGTACAGTCAGCAGTTTTGATCCCCTTATTTAAGGAAAGATATCATTTTATTCCAGCCAGTTCAGAGAAGGTTCACTAGGATGGTCCCCAGGATTGTCTTTTGAAGAAAGGCCAAAGAGATTGGGACTCCACTTTTGGAAGTTTAGAGGAATAAGAGGTGATCTCATTGCATCTTAACGGGTTTGACAAGGTAAATGCTGAGAGGAGATTTCCAATCATGGGAGAATCTTGGACCAGAGGGTACAGTCTCAGAATAAAGGTGTGTCAATTTAAAACTGAGATGAGGAGGAATTTCTTCTCTCAGAGGGTGAGTCTAGATCTCTTTGCCACAGAGAGCTGTGGGAATAGAGTCCGTGCATATATTTAAGGTTGAAACGCCTTAAGGTTGATCATTAGGGAAAACACGGGTTATGGGGATACTACAGGAAAGTGAGCTGAATGACCTATTCCTGTTCCTGTTTCTTGTGATCTTTGGATTTATGAAGCCTCTTGCTGAGAAGGAGGCATGTTCTGATGTTGATGATGATTGATGATTAAAGAAGATGACAATTAAATTTTTTTTTTTCCTCAGCTTACTGACATGCTAAGTACCTGAAAGCATTTAAACTCTGTTACACCTGTTGCAATATTTTAATTTTGTAAGTGGATGTACCATATGGTCTCAGGCAAAAAAGTAGCTGGAGTTTTAAATTGTACAAGATTAGAGTGGTGCCGGTAAAACCTCATTCCTGATGAAGGGCTACTGCCCAAAACATCGATTCCCCTGCTCCTCAGATGCTGCCTGACCAGCTGTGCTTTTCCAGCGCCACTTTAATCTTGACTCTGATATCTCCAGCATCTGCAGTCCTCACTTTCACCTTTTAAACTGTACAGTCCTTTCTGTAATATTTACACTACTGTGAGCATGACTACAAGTATTAAAAATCGTTCATTGTAAAGGTTGGCACAGTGCAGGGATCCGGGTTCAATTCCTGCCTCGGGTGACTGTCTGCATGGAGTTTGCATTTTCTCCCCGTGTCTGCGTGGATTTCCTCTGGGTGCTCCGGTTTCCTCCCACAGTCCAAAGATGTGCAGGTTAGGTGGATTAGTCATGTTAAATTGCCCATTGAGTGCAAGGATGTGCAGGCTAGCAGATTAGCCCTGGGAAATATGGAGTTACAAGGATAGATTGGGGCTCTTCAGAGGGTCAGTGCAGACTCAATGAGCCAAACGGCCTCTTTCTGCATTGTGGGGATTCTATGATTTTCATTGCAGGAATCTCTGATGTAAAGAATGTTGTGTATTTCTGTAAGTATGATGGACTGTCACTTTAATTTTGTCTGATCATGATGGCAAGAAACACCTCAGTTTAACCTTGCTGCCTTTTAGTGTGAACATCTGCTTAAACAACTTTCCTGTTGTTGATAAATATGCTGTTCTCTTATCTTTCTTGAAACATAGCAGTAGTTAGGTCAAAAACAAACTAATGGAACTTATAATTTATTTAACTATCTTAGTGCAACCAGATATCCTAAAGATTTCTACTAGGCTTCTGAGGCAGTGACATTTTATTCAGATTTGGCCTGATTTTGCTAAGTGTGATGATGTATCCTTTCAAACAATGGATTTGCAGTCAACATTTAATCTGAACTATCAACATCCTTTTTCCCCGCACTCTACACCCCACCACCAGCACCACCCCTCCCAGCAATAGCATAACGCAACCCCCTCCACCCTTCATGTCAGATCTGATGAAGAGTCATCTAGACTTGAAACATTAGCTTGCTTTCTCTCTCCATGATAGGAGAAAATGAGGACTGCAGATGCTGGAGGGTCAGAGTTAATAAAGCATGGCCCTGAACAAAGCACAGCAGGTCAGGCAGCATCCGAGGAGCAGACAAGTCGATGTTCTGGGCAGGAGCCTTGTTCACAGCTCTGACCCCCAGCATTTGTTGTTTTCACTTGCTCTCAACAATCACAGTGAAGTGATATAACAGGTTTAATCTCAAATTTCTATCCATGTGAGGCTTCAAAACAGATAACAAATTAAGAAATCAAAACATTTAATGTGATTTTGACCCTTGTGGGTGGCATGGAAGTGAAAAGATAAACTCGATGCAAGCACGAGCATTTTGTCTTCAATTACATTAAACACATGACTGCTGCCAGGAAAAACAAGTAGAATTTAATGTGTTCTTCAATAAAGTAATTAGCAGCAGGAAGATGGGATTTTAATTGTAAACACAAAGAATTGTGGGTGCTGAAATCTGAACCAAAGATAGAGAATGCAGCAGAAACTCTGCAGACTGCCTTTCTGACTCAATTGTGTTTAGGCTCACTTAAGAGCTTCAGTCCATTGGTAGTGGCCTGAAAATTAAACCTTGATGGGGGTTAGATGTGAGTTTCAAGAGAATGGGGAGGGCTGCCCCGCTGACAGCCACACCCATGCCCTCACTTTTTAATGCCTCTCTCCTCACCCACCTCTCCCATAACCCCTACTGTACTGCCATGCCATCACTTACCTGTGGCCTGGGTCCCCTACAAATCCTGAGCCTCAGATAGATGCAATACCAGCATGAGCCACTCCTCCCCTGGTGGTGCCAATGTGTAGCATCTGATTTTGGAGTGGTGATGTGGGGAGTAGGGTACAATTTCAATCCTTGGGTTCCTTGATCCTAGGATAAACCCAGTGATATCCTATCCTGATTACTAATTAATCTGGTGGGCCTTTTCACCACTCTGTGTCACTGATGTGCTGCTTGCTCTCCAGTTGTTAGGTGGAACCCTCATTGCCTCCATTAAATAGCATCTAACATGTCTTGACTTGAAATCTTACCTTCCAAAGATATACTGAGTGTGAATGAATGTTAATTGTTAACTAATCATAATTTAGCTATTTAGAAAGACAGATTTCAGCCAGCAATATAAAACGTAATCTCAGCAGCATTCGATGTTTTAAAAAATATCTTGGTGTAAATCTTTCCAGATATTTTAAGTATTCAACATTATGTATTTTACCCTTATCTTTCCACTTCTAGCTGACTATCAGGGTAAGGGGCATTTCTGAGAATAATTCCTGCAATATATGTCTTGATGTTTGGAAAAAGATGAGGCACATGATTGGTTCTGTCCTGCTTATTCCTGTATTTGTGATACATTATTGGAATAACAATACCAATTGCAACCAGAACCATCAGTTCTAATGGATCTTTAAAGCCAAACTTTACCCTGGATTGTCGAAGTAAAACACCTACATGGAACATTTCACAGGAACATGTCCTTTGGCCCATCATGCCTCTCCCAGTCATGATGTCATTCTCAACTAATCCCATTTGCCTGCATTTAGTCCTTATCTCTTTTTTTCCCCTGCGTGTTCATGTGTCTGTCTAAAACCTCTTAAATTTTGGCATCATCTGTGCTTGTTGTCAGTCTGCCATGAGTGATTTGTTTAACTCACACATAGCTTCAACACGTATTATTTACTCAATTAAACAGATGTTAGTGTAAATATTAGACGTGCTTAACTCTTTGCTTCTGATCCAGCGAACAGAGATAATAATATTATCACTACTGCTGTATCACACTGTAGGAATGATCACGATACATAATGCCTCAAAAGCAATTTCAGACTGAAATCGCTTATTTTTGTGGAGGAAATTTGACATGGGCAATTTTTTTTATTCATAGGATGTGGGTGTCATTGGCTAGGTCAGCATTAATTGCCCAGAGGGCAGTTAAGTGTCAACCACATTGCTATGAGTCTGGCATCACATGTAGGCCAGACCAGGTAAGGATGACAGTTCTTGTCTCTAAAGGACTTAGTGAACCAGGTGCTTTCTCCCTGACAATTGACAACAATTTCATGCTTATCATTAGACTCTTAATTCCAGACTTTTATTGGATTCAATTTCCACCATCTGCTTCGGCAAGATTTGAACTTGTATCCCTAGGACGTTCCCTCAGTCTCTGGATTGATAGTCCAGTGATAATTCCACTAGACCATCACCTTCCCTGTATGTTATCAAATACTTAAAATTTGATAATGGCCTTTGAACTGTAACATCATTATCGTCACATCACCATTTTATCAATTTAAAAAATAAAATGTTGCCTCCCACCTTTAGTTTGGAAGGGCAAACATTTCAGTGCACTTAACTCATTTTTGTTTTGTAGACGTATGAAGCAAACGTTTTGTGAGCTTTAGCACCTCAACAGTTCCATGTTTGATGTCATATTTTTAAAGATGGTTAATCCCTGGAATAATTCACTGTGCAGCCTTCGGGATTTACATTTGGCTATCTGTTAATGTCCTCCTAATATGTAGAGGTATGTTAACATTTGTGACCTCCTTCAGAAGAGTTCACTTTGAAGAACTGGACAGTGGCCTTTGTAAGAAACTCATCAAAAGGCATAAGAAACTTACCAAAAAGATAATTTTTTTGTAGTATTTACTTCCCACATATTTAGTAATATATCTAAGATAGATGGTGCCTTGTCTAGAAACGCCATGATCTTCAGTGACTATTTCACTGTTTTTTTATACTTGTATTTGGGATCCTTTGAACTTGCTTGTTGAAAAATCCATCTTACTTGGATTTTGAATGTAATGTAAGGTATATTCAATGACAATAACTCCGTGATCTACTGTAGCCCATTATTATTTATATCTTATTTCAAGAGATTAATTAATTGCATTTATGATTAATGCAATATAACTAATTTCATTTTAACATCTTTTGCAGCAAACTAAAATTTCCTCCATTTATTAATATGCTTTATTTAACTCGTTTAAGACCCACCACTCATTAAGGAGTCATACCAACAATTGGCATGAGATCATTACCGACTCATTAGGTACTCATTATGCACTTGGAGTTCCATCAATCACAGAACATGGCTGAATAACTCAAAATGCAAGCAAATATGTATCCTAACTTTTGAAACATCTTCAACAATTAAATGTTCTAAATCCTTACTTCAACTTCAGAAAACTGGAAGTAAATCTTGCTTTTATATATCTTGGTATTACTTCACCCTATGAACCATTGCCAACATTCCTTAATTTTTCTCCCTTCAATCACACATTCTGACCTTACAGCCTTTGTGTCATTACTTTTTACAGCCACGCTCCAAGATTGTTGACACATTGGAGAAAGTTCCCTGTTTTTACTTTGTATGGTTTCAAAATAATTGGAACAACATTTGACACAACATATTGTTGGTCTGCTCATAACTGCCAGGAATACTAAAGAGGGATCATTTTAATAGTGTATCTGAAATGTAAGTGGGCATCTGTTCTACTTCTGTGACCACAAGCCTGACTGGTATAGCTTTGCTGTTGAAACAGCACTGAATAGAATAATAATACCTCTGTGGATAATGCACTTTATCAATGTTTTAATCCAAGAGATGCTGGAGGGATGGGGGTGGAACCAGAGCATGGGATGAGGTTGGTGTTGGGTCTAGATGGAAGGGTATATGAGTAGAGTGAGGGGAATGTCAGGTCAGGGTCTGAGGGGTGTAAGTCGTCCAGTGGGATATGTGAGACAACTATTGGGTCAGGAATAGCTATTCAGGAGCAAGGCAAATTATTTGATTATTTAACTTTTCCTGAGTAACCATTTGCTTAATTTCCTTTGGATTTCTCTGATTTAAACAAAGACTTTCAGACGATTCACGAAGTGGAGAAATTTCTCTTCTGAAAATTTCAGGCGATTCCTTCAGAGTCCACAGCAACAGAGATTCTGGGAAGTGCCCATGTGCAGCACCTATTCTATAGAGTGAAAAATTGTCTGGCCATCTCAAAATCTAGGCCACAGTCATTGTTATGTTGTAAGCAAATGCAGTGATTAATTTGCACACATTAGGATCTCATAAGTATCACTTAAATAAATGACAAGCCATTCTGATTTTAGTGATGTTGGTTTGAAGATAAATATTGATTAGGGAGAAGTGAACTCCCCTGCTCTTCTTCATGTTGTGCTGTGGAATCACGTGAGATGACATATGAGGTTTATCTGCCAGACAATACCTGTAACAGTCCTGCAATCCTTCAGCACTGCAGTGAGCTCATCTAGGAATCTTTAACTCAAGCCCCATGTGCTGAAATAAAAGCAAACAATGTTGGAAACATGCAACAAGTCTGGCAGGATCTGTGGAAAGTGAAAGAACCGTTAATGTTTTAATCTGTGACCTTTCGTCAGTAATGAACCTGCACCAATTGACACCAAAATTAATAGATAAGGACGGAGGATGAGATTAGAGTCAATACTTCAATTTTAATTACTAGCATGAACATCATTCAAGAGGTCAACTGTGCTTCTACACTCCAATAGTTAAAAGACCAATATGGAATTAAATAAAAACTTTCAATATCATCTTTCAATGAACATTCTTTTTCTCAAACCACCATAAACTCTCAACACCACTTTATTCATCACTTACCTTGGAACCCATGGTTAATAAGCCATCATTGAGGATCCAGAAGACAGTGATTTCAAAAGGAGAGGTGTAATGAGTTACAGTGGTGAAATGCTGTTGTAGTAGTGAAAAAAAAGTAATTCACAGTGGAGGAAAAGCAACAGATACTAAAGAAGTGGACTTTCAGGCACACGTGATAGAATGTTGAAGGAGGGGAAGAGATTAAGTCCATGAAAATTGGACATGCGGTTACCAATACTAAGGCGTCAGGACAGTTAGTGCGCAGGAATGCTTACCCCAAGAATCAGAGTCAATGGGAGGGAGATGTGAGACCAGAGACATTTACAGAAGTAAAATGAGACAAGGTCACATATGTGTAGAGGAGGACAAATATAATTGGTAAGTAGAGGTTTCCAAGAGTAATTTATTTTCTACAGTTAATGTTAAGAAATAGAATCTTAGGTGACGATTATTGTTGAATACATTAGATGTGCTGATCTTGGGATCTGATCATAATAGCTTAAACAGAATAACATTGAAAAAAAGTTTCATAGTTCAAAAGATTAATTTTACAAAATGCATTGAGGTAATTTGCTGGGGAATATAAATGCAGAAAGTAGGCATTAAATGTCTTATTGGATACAAGCAACTGCTAATTTGTGTCAAATGGCATAATTAGCAGCTGTTAGAAAGATAAAGGGAAGATGTGAAGTCTGAAGGTAATGGAAATTATTCGAATATCTGTTGCCTCCGTATTTTTTAAAAAGCAGGTAGTCATGGCAACAGACTTAAAAAAGCTAACAGGAAAGGTAGAAATTATATAAATGTCTTAAAAGATGGAAGCAAAGAAAGCCATTGGATTCATTGTATCAGTATTAAAACTCCAAGAATGAGGAATACACCAAGATTATGTAGGATGTACCACAAAGAATTAGGCCATTCAGCCCAATAAGTCCATGCTGGTGCTTATATTCCACTCACACCTCCTCTCATCTAAATGAATTCCATAACCATCTATTATTCCCTATTCCTCATATGCATGTCTGCCTTCCCCTTAAATGCTTCCAGATAATTCATTTCAGCTACCCCACTATGGCAATGAACCATATATTGGCCTCACACCTCACTCGCTCTATTTTTATCCCTTTCCAAATAAAATCATATTCTCTTTTGAAAGTTATGATTGAATTTTCCTTTCAAACATTGCATTCCAGATCAAAGGATCTCACTTAATTGAAAACAAAATCTTATCTCCGACCTTTGGCTTTTTACTAATGTTCTTAAAACTGTCCCCTTTGATTACCGATTCCCCAACCAACTTTATCCTTTTAATCTTCTTTGCTCTAAGGAGGACAATCTCAATCTTTCTAATCTTTCAACAAAACAGAATTCCCTAATCACTTCTGCACCCTTTGCCTAAAGTGAGGCACCTTTTCCAAATGTATACAGTACGTAGAATCCCTGCAGTGTGGAAACCATTTGACTCATGACGCCCTCTGAAGAGCAACCCACACCCTATTACTGTAACCCTGCATTTCCCATGGCTAACCCACCCAGCGAGCATATCACTGGTCATGATGGGCAATTGAGCATCACCAATTCACCCAACCTACACATCTTTATACTGTGGGAGGAAACCAGAGCACCTGGAGGAAAACCACACAGACATGGAGAGAATGTGCAAACACCACACAGACAATTACATGAGGCTGAAATCAAACTTGTCCCTGATGTTGGTAGACAACTGTGCTAGCCACCATGCCACCCACGTCAACCTATATTTCCACACCAACTGTCTGAAGACTAACCCACCCAGACCCATTCACCTAACCTATTACTCGAGATTTACCACTGACTAATGCACCTAACTCACACATCTCTGAACACTATGGACAATTTAGCATGGCCAATTCACCTAACCTGCACATCTTTTGACTGTGGGATGAAACTGGAGCATTTGTAGGAAACCCCGCAGACACGGGGAGAATGTGCAAACTCCACTCAGACGGTCACCCAAGACTGGAATCGAATCCGGGTCCCTGGCACTGTGAGGCAGCAGCGCTAATCACTGAGCCACCGTACCATTGCTAAACTAGTAAAATATTCAAGGTGAAAGAAGAAGCAGAAGGCGGTCTATCTGCCACATCAGTTTTCTTCACATTCTTGAGCCCAGCTTGAGTGCAGACTATTATCCACATCGGTACATCAGCCCCCTTTCCAGGTGAAGACCAGTTCCTTAGCATGCACTGCAGTAAACATTAGCTGACCTTACTCATACCTTGGAGCATGTTCAAAGCGCACCTGGAGGAAACCCACACAGACTCAAAGGTTACAACATTAGTATAGGTAAAGAGGAAGTCTGGCCAAGGTTAGCTAATCATTGAAGATCACATAAGCTTTGACCTGCGTTTATATTGTTATCTGATCAAAGGTAATCCTGAAGAACAGCGAAGGAATTGGTCAGCATTGAATTTCATCGGTAAATAGTTAGGTTTTTTTCATGGCT
Organism: Chiloscyllium punctatum; assembly: GCF_047496795.1. Lineage (NCBI taxonomy): Eukaryota > Metazoa > Chordata > Chondrichthyes > Orectolobiformes > Hemiscylliidae > Chiloscyllium > Chiloscyllium punctatum. The sequence continues at coordinate 19,289,852 of NC_092777.1, forward strand.
TGTCACCTGCCATTCTTATTCATAATCATGTTTGAACTCAATTTGACAACCCAGTCACCTTTTCTGAGCTTTAAGCAAGCTACTGTGCTTAATGTTTCTTCAATAGTAAATAAACCCCTTCAATTTGGTCATAAGTTTGCCATTTCATCCAATCTTTTAATGAGATCAAGAGAGTATGAAGCTGAACTCTTGCATTGATCTTTGACTTGAAAGAAGGTATGTGCTGAATGGACAATGCAAAATCTGAAGGCAAAAGGAATGCAAATCCATATCAACATTTTCTGTTGTCTAATCGGTTAGTCCGTTACAATGAAACCCAGTTGGTCAGACCTGGTTCCAGTTGTGACCAATGTGTCTGGTTAAATTTACTGAGTCAACTGCTTCAGTTTTGAGACCATCCCATGCTGGACTCAAGAATGTGAAGAAAACTGATGTGGCAGATAGACCGCCTTCTACTTCTTCTTTCACCTTGAACATTTTACTAGTTTAGGTATGAAACAGAAAAATGGAACACATTGATTTTGTGAGCCCAGGATTGGGATAGGGAATAGTGACTAGAACAGCCGGACGTGGAATTTGGCAAGTGTGAGAAAGAACATTGATAGTGGTGGAGAAGGATTACTGATTAATGCTTCAGCACTCATGATCTCCCATCCATCTCAAAAAGGCAACCATTTTCCTTTATATTACAAAGTAATTTTTGTCTAGTTGAATTGAATAGAGTTGAAGATCAACCTCTTGATAGAGCTGTCAAATTGACACGTTAGTTATTGAAAATCACGGTGCCTAAACTGGGGCACTTGTAAATTTCACATTCTCCAACATCTGTTTTTAAACTTCCTTAAGATTACTTTACAGCAAAGTATCTACCTTCCTTACTATAAAGGTCCAGTACAGTGCTATATTGAATTCAAAGGCAGGTACAGGCAGACCCTGTAAATGTCAGTATTCCTCTAATACTGGCCTCTCATGTCTCCTAGGTTTCATTGGCCCAGCACTGACAAACGTGCCTTTCTGGACCGAGATCTGAAACTCTGCGATTACCTCCCTAATACTCTTTGCCTTTCTACCTCTTCTTTCTTCTGACAGGTCTTAAACTATATTGTCTTAGTGGTGCTTTTGGTCACCTCTGCTACACCTTTCAATCCCAGGGCTACATTTTCCTTGGGACTGCTCCCAGGAGGCATCTTGTGACGTTTTACTACATTGAAAGGTGCTACTTGTGGACAATTGCTCTGGTGTTACCTGTTTGAATATTTCATTTAGAATTGTATTGACCTTGAAATCTAACATGCCTGAGGTATAGCAACATCAAAATTAAACAGGTGTAATGTACTACTCTTATAAATGGCTTGCAGTAATAAAAGAAGCAGACAGATTTGTGCACTGCTCATTATTAGTAGAAATCATTGAGCTCATTAATATTTGTAGACCGATTTGAAGGAATCTATAATACATCGATTTTGTGGTTGGCAATATTTGCTTTCTCATTGAAATGTGTTTGCTTCCAGTTCCAGTTCCAAAGAAGGCTGTTGTCTCACTGAAGGTTATTTTCATTTGTGATATGTTTCTTCCAGCTCATTCTGGCTTTGACAACACTATACAAGAATTAATGTTGCATGGTCGTCTAGTGCCCAATAACTGCGGCCATGTCAAATGCTGATCATAAACTCACATAGTACATATTTGCACTAATGTAATGTATACTGTGTTTTTTCAAACATGAAGTGGTCAACATTTGGGAGGCTATGATCAAGCATAGCATCAGTCCCACTACTGATCCACAATGAACTTCACACAATGTTCATTGTTGCATTTTATACTTCAGAAAGCATTCTATCTGGATGCATCATGGCTTAGTATGGGAACTACTCTGCCCAGTAAAAAACTACAGAAAGTTGTGAACACAGCTCAGTCCAACCCTCCAACCATTGACTCCACCGACACTTCTTGATACCACAGAAAGGCAGCCAACATCATCAGTGACCCCTCCCACCCTGGTTATAATCTCTTCCAACCTCTTCTGTCAGGTGGAAGATACAAAAGCTTAAACACACGTTCCAACAGGTTCAAGAACAGTGTCTTCCCCATTGTTATTAGACCTTTCAAATTTCAAATCTAATGTTGATCTTGCCTTTTGTGCACCTTCTTTGCAGCCATAATTTTGTGTTCCTCCCTCTTTTCAATCTCTCCATGAACTTTGTCTGTCATGATCAGCCTGTACTGCACACAAAACAAAACTTTTCATTGTACTTAGGTACATGTGACAATAGTAAATCAAATCAAATCAGAGATGGTGGAGTTTTACTTAATGTTTTAAAATGTCTCTTTTTATGCTTACAGGATTGTTTCCCTTTCTCAGTAAACACACTCAGCCTTATCTAATCACTCAGATGATGCAGAGGTGCCAGTGTTGGACTGGAATGAACAAAGTTAAAAATCACAGCCATCATCAGGTTTCCAACAGAAATTTATGTTTTTTCAATATATTGTATCAGTTGCATGCATGACACTGTGATCTTTTGCTATAAACTCTGTGTCTTATCATCCTGCTCCACAGCTACCCGATGAAGGAGCAGTGCACTGAAAGCCAGTACTTCCAAATAAACCTGTTGGACTATAACCTGGTGTGTTGTCTGATTTTTAACTTAATCACACAATACACGGAACAGATTTCAGACATAACATTTTCAATATCGAATAACTGATCTTTCTAAACACGCCATTCCTTCCCTTTGTAAAGATTATGCAAGTTCATTGACTTACCTGATTACAAATTTCAATGCAGCATTTAGTGATCTTTTAGCATTGCAAGATATTTTTCTAACCATCCCTTTTTCCTGAAAGCAGTTTTATTTCCAACTGTGAACTCCCCTGGCTAATTTGCTTGTAGACTCGTAAGTAATCTTTACACCTGTTTTTCAAACAGAACACAGGGGCAAAAATGATCAACTTGATCTGTTCAAATGATCAGAGAAACTTGAAAGACTGAGCTAAACAAAAAAATTGATTTACCAAAATTAGAAAAATCTCCTAATACATAGAATACAAAACCCTGAATATTTGATTTTGTAACTTCATTGTTTTAATGCTTTTGTTCTTGCAAGATAAATTCAATATCATGATAGTCAATTCAGAAAATACATTCACTCTTCAACACTGTAACCTAGATTTTTTTAAATCAAACTGCTCAGATGTATTATGACAAAGCTGTTGGGCAGGAGGAGACTTGAACTTGGGTCTTTTGATTCAAAAATAAGGATACAACGACCGTACCACAAGACCCCTCACAACAACATTAACAATGATTGCAAGATATCCCAAATAAACACAATACAAAATTCTAAAGTTGCTATGGAAACTATTAACTACCTAATTGCTATCTGAAACTCCATGAGGATTGCTTAACCAAAAGACAATTGTGTTAAGCTTTGACTGACAAAACTAATTGTAAATCATTGCAGTCACAGCTGCTAATTACACACATACATGTTCAGTAATGCCTCCATCCATTTTGGAGTCAGAGAATAGTGGTTCACAAAACAATTAGAACATTGGAAGAAATGCATTTCTGTTGTGATAGAGTCATAGGCAGCAAAGAAAAAAAGGCCCTTTGGCCCATTGAGTCTGTGCCAATCTAAAGCAACTATTAACTACACTAATCACATTTTCTGCACTTGGTCCTTTGCTTGTATTTGTTGGCATTATAGGTACATACCTAAATCCTTCTGAAATAATATGAGGGTTTCTGCCCCTTTACGGACGGCGAGTTCCAGATTTCCACCATCCTCTGGCTGAAAAAAATGTTTCCTCAAATCCTCCTAAACCTCCTGCTCCTGATCTTAATCTATATCCCCTAGACACTAATCCCTCCACCACGAGGAAAAATTCCTTATGTTACACCCGTCAATTCTACACATCTTTAGCTGGAGAAGAAGGTAGAAAGTAGCAATGACTTGGCTAATGCTCTGGCAAAAGACAAATTCCCTAAGTGGGCAGAAATCAAACTGGGATAGCAGAGAGATAGACAGAGGAAAAGACTGGTGAGAGGAGGAAAGGAAAGGAGTTGGAAGGGACACAGCAAGAATGAGTTTGAGTTTGGAGCAACAACCTAACTGAAAATGTGAATGTACACAAGAGTTACTCAAGAAAGATGACAAGCATCATGTCCTTACAGTTGTACAAGCATCTGTTATAAAAGATGACCCCTGAACTGAGGTAAACCTGTCTTGGAAGAAAAAATGTACAAGAAAAGGAAATAATTTTGCTCGGATGACATTCATTCTTTGCTCTCCAATCCTGGTCATCAGAGGAAACTATGGAGTACAAAATATCTGTACAACTAACATAACCAAGGTAGAAGATGCTGAGCCAGAAATAGTGGCGGCAATGCACTGTTACTCAAATTATATTTGAAGTTGACTTGGCAACAAATTAGTATCCTTTTTATTCCTGCAGTATAAATTGTTGAGATTTTTTGAAACTTAGCATTCTTGCATTTGTCTTGATGAAAGATTTCAGCAATTTTTAAGTTCTGTACTGACAGGTAACTGTTTGAAATTCATAGGTCAGTCTGTTTTGTCATTCTGAAGTTGAGAATTGGAATATTTTATCAACAGTTTATAGGAGTACACCTGAGTATCCCAAACGGAGATTAATTCATGTCATTAACTGTTTATAGTCTATTGACCTAAGAGAGCATGGGATGAATCAGTAGGCATGGTCATCATTGATATATAGCTTTAATCCACTCTATGTTCTGTCCTTGCCCAAGACTACAACTTCATAACTGCTGGAGATTGCTGAATTTACTTTCCCTGTCTGGCATACCCTCAACCTGCTGGCTCTCTTCCGTTTCTGTGAATATTATGATGGAAAATCATTACTTCCTTTCAAAACCAAACATATAATTCACAATCCTTTAAGTTTGCCAAATATTAAATGCAGCGCAAAATTATACTTCTTGATGAGATGTTTGGCCTCAGAGAACACTAATCTCTGCAGAAATCATGCTATCATGCTAAGTATTTATCACCACAGCAACTAATCCATATATTTGATACATTGCAAGGTTCACCATTAGTCCTGTCATTCGTACAAGGTTACTTCTAAACTTCAGATTTTCCTAGACCAATTTTAGCTTATTCTGACATCACCAGCAGGATCCCTGTTTATGTTCACAGATATTGATTGAATATTTTCCTCATTAGCCTCATCATTTTTATTTAAAGACAACAGTATCTGCGCTGATTTTAAACCAACTTATTGCTTTAGATGTGCAGTGTTGAGTTAGCAAATGAACTATTCATGGATAATGGATGAAATCTTCCAATGTCTGGGTTATCTAAAACCACACACAAAACAGAAGATGCACATTACCATCCTGTAGAAACAAGCACAGAGAACGCTAGACAAACTCAGTAAAGGTCAGTATGATCTGTGGAGATAAAAACAGTTATCATTTCAACTTCAATGTGACTCCTCTTTCAGAGCTCTTTTCTGCTGAAGAAGCGCCGTACCCAATTGGAAACATTAACTGCGTGTATATCCACAGATACCATCAGACCTGCTGAGTTTCTCAAGCATTCTCTGTATTTATTTCAGATTTGCAACATCTGCAGTACTTTGAATTTATTCAAGGATCTACAGAAATCCAGACACATAGGTCTATGTGGAAATTGACCACAAGGTTTAAAGTTCTGATCAGCAGTTCCCCTGCTGCTGACGACTCTCTGTGATTGTCTCCAAATCTGAGCTATTCAGAGACTGGGGACAGATTTAAATGACTTACCTTCATTGTTATCCAGGTAATGTTAATAAGTTAACACATGAGTATCACCATAGCCGAATTCCCAAGGAACCAGCTGAAGAGCCTCCCAAACAACGGCTAACCTCCCAAACACCCAATTGTCAACCTTGACAACCCGACTAACCCCCAATACAACCAAATGGCAATCTGACCTCTTGACTACCCAGCCAATTATCTGGTAACTCCAATGACCTGACTAGTTTCTTCTGAACACCTGACTATCTAGTTTGCAACCCCATTACCTCTAAGTCCAACAAGAACCAACTATCCAGTTGGCCATCTTACCCACCCCAATCAATTAAGTACCTCACTTGAATACCTACCCACACACACTGCCTACTCACTCATTCACTCATTCACCATGCACTGAAAGGTTTTGGGTCCTTTGGTCTGAGCTTACCCAAGTACAGGAGCTGATATTGTGAAAATCTTTCTATGTTCTATGCTGATACTCTTTGCTGATCCCTCCATGGATTCCCACACGAAAGTATTTTTTTTTGTAGATCTTACTTTGGAGGTTTGACCAGGAAAAACAAATCTACCCAGGTCATGGGGATATTTTCAGCTCCGAAGCTCACAGGAACATTTAGTTTTTGGGCTTTCTAAAAATTTCAGAAATATTGAACATATAAAACTCAATGACACTACCATTTCATTGCCCCAATTTTCTTCATTCTGGATCAGAAATTAGGATTCCTTATTTCTGACCCAGATCGAACAAAGAATTCTCACTTTAATGCTTTCTTGTTTAATTTCTAAAGCTAAACAAATTGCTAAAGAGGCAGTCTGGTTCGGTTCAGCAATCCATGCACACAGTGGCTGAGTGATTTAATATTGAAATCACACTATTTATATCGTAGTAGCTGTAATATTCCTTGATTTATTAGTGCAAAAGCCACTTTGACAGTTACAAGAAAAGACAAGCAAGGGTATCAGTGGGTGAGGGGATAGAGTGCCACATGGATGGGAAGCCAGCATAGGTCAAAACATCATAGAGTCCTACAGCACAGAGATAGGCTTTTTGGCCCAAACTGGTCCATGCTGACCAAAATGACCATCCACGCCAACCCCATTTTCCTGCACTTGACCCATATCCTTCTGATCCTTTCCTATCCATGTATTTGTCCAAATGTCTTTTGAATATTGTTGATGTACTCACCTGAACCACTTCGGCTGGCAGCTCATTCTATATGTGTAGATCCGGGGATTGAGTCAGCAGGAGAGAGTCAAGTCAGGGTGGGGTTTGTGTGTCTGTGGGTTGCCAATGAATTTCAGGTTTGGGGTTTTGGGTCAGGTGTCTGTTGGTGTTCAGGGGATTTCAGAGTCAAGACATTAGTTGTTTTTGCCATTAAATGCAATAGGTTGGTGATTGAATTCTCCTGTTGGAGATGGTCATAGCCAGGCACTTGCGTGGTGAGAACATGACTTCAGTGTTTCTTTCTTCATGTCGCCACTTAAGTTGTCTGAAGGTGGCCAATCGTGTCTCTCCATTCATCTGTATTTCATAACGTCCTAATGTCATAGTGGAGGATGTAGAAATAGCAGACATTTAAGAACTATTTCAGGAAATACAGGGACTAAGCCCATCTGCATTATTAAGCAGCATGCTCTAATTGTTGGAGATAGCAGCCTATTTGACTTCAATATCAATGTTTGAAAAATTCAAACAATGAATAGCTTGTTAAAAAAAATCCTATGCCGGCAAGAAAATGATAGGACCACGTAAAATTGAAATAGGAATTAATCATTTTCAGAGCAATTTGGATTATTTGTAAAATGTGAGAAGTGTATTTTTGTGTTTGATGATTTTATTTCACTTATTCTTGTCACATGTACCGAGACACAGTGAAAAGTATTGTATTGCACGTTATCCAGATAAATCTTACCTTACATAAGTACATCAGGGTAACAGAACAAATTTCAGAATATAATATTACATCTACAGAGAAGGTGCAGAGAAAGATCATGATCTAGAGATGCTGGTGTTGGACTAGGGTGTACAAAGTTAAAAATCACACAACACTAGGTTATAGTCCAACAGGTTTGTTTGCAAGCACTAGCTTTCGGAGCATTGCTCCTTCATCAGTTTTTTGTGTAGTGTGCAGCACTCCGAAAGCTAGTGCTTCCAAATAAACCTGTTAGACGATAACCTGGTGTTGTGTGATTTTTAACAGAGAAAGATTAACTTTAATGTATGAGAGATTCATTCAAAAATCTGAGAACAACAGGGAAGAAGCTGTTCTTGAATCTGTTGGTACATGTTTTCAAACTTGTACGTTCTGCCCAACAGAACATGGGGAAGAGAATATAACTGGGGCAGAAGGTGTCTTTGATCATGGAAACACTAAGGACTGCAAATACTGGAAGTCACGGTCAATAAAATACGGAGCTGGTAAAGCACAGCAGGTCAGCCCGCATCAGAGAAGCAGCAAAGTCGATGTTTTGGGCTGAAAACCTTCCATCAGGACTGAATGAAGGAGTTTAGCCCAAAACATCGACTTTCCTGCTCCTCTGATGCTGTCTGACCTGCAGATCTTTGATGATGTTGGCTGCTTTCCCAAGGCAATGGCAAGTATAGACAGAGTGGAAGGAAGGCTGGTTTGCGTGATGGACTGGGCTATGTTCACCACTCTCTGTAGTTTCTTGCAGTCTTCGGCAGAGCGGTTGCTATCCCAAGCTGTGATGCATCTGGATAGTATTCTTTCTGTCCTTCTGGCCATAGCAAATTTCCTTAGCCTTCTGAAGAAGTAGAATTGTTGGAGTGTTTTCTTGACTGTAGCATTAATGTGGATTTACCAAGATAGATTCTTGGTGATATTTACTTCTAGGAATTTGAAGCTCCTGACCACCTTCACTTCAGCACCATTTATACAGACAGGGGCATAGCTTCCACTCCGCCTCTTGAAGTCAATGACCAGCTCTTCATTTTGCAAACTTTGAGGGACAGATTGTTGCCTTTATGCCATACCACTAAGCTCTCTATCTCTTTCCTGTGCTCTGTCTTGTTGTTTAATATTGGACCCATTATGTTGATGTCATCAGCAAACTTGCAAATGAAGTTAGAGCAGAATTTAGCCACACAGTTGCGAGTGTACAAAGATTTTCATGAAAGAGGTACTGTCACCGATCCTTACTAATTGCGATCTCTGGGTCAGGAGTTGAGGGTCCAGTTGCACAACAGTGGTTCCAGAACAGAGGCCTCTGGAACACTGACTACTCCTTTCCCAGATACTATCTCGCCTTTTATCCTTTGTTTTTAATGTCGAAGCCAATTTTCAACAGCTACTTGAACCATTTGTCATTGATTCCATGAGTCTCAGCTTTCAGAGCTTGTCTTGCATGAGGAGCTTTTTGAGCACCACGTGAAAATTCAAAGAAATTGCTTTTATTGGTTTACCCTTGGTTTAGTAACCTTTAAAAGAATTTAAACAGGTTCAGAAATCACAATTGAGTGGTTTAGAACCCAGACAGACAGCTTCCAAGTGAAGCAACGCCTAACTAAACTAAATTAATATTCTCTTTGCATTTGGACTTCTTGGGTCTTTGCTATTAACGACTCATGATAAATTATCTAATAGATGGATGAAATATTTAGGCACTTCTGTGGAGATTTCCAAGTACATTGATGATGGGCTTCCATGTGTACCTTTTGACCACCTGAATAGAGCACAGTGCTGGCAAATGCAGAGCAATCATGCTGAATGGGTACAAGATGAAGCTATTTGAAATAGTTGGTGATAATGCACATGAAGTAACACGGGCGCGAGTTACTGAAAGAAAAGAATGTCAACAACATGTGATGATGGGGTTTCATGGGCCAGATTTTCCACTGGTCAGGCAGTCATTACACCAGTGTAGATTGGAGGTGTACAATCCCCATTGTAGCACACTCTAAGAAATTACATGGGAAATTGGACATTCCACAGGGCAAATCCCTTGCTTCTACAACTGTGGGAAAGCCCCTATTTAAAGTAAAATCATTAGTTCGGAAACATTCGACTACTAAGTACATTATCTAACTCCTGTGAAATGATTAAACATGTCCTGTATTTGCCTCTCATCTCCAACTACACCTGCTCAAAACACTTGCAGATCACCTATACCTTGACTAACACACCTTGAAAGCTGAGAAGGCCAGGGACTTTGAACTCCCTCCTCCTGCCCAGGACCTGACAACCCCTGGCCTGCCAATACCTCAACACTTATCCCTACCCACACCCTCCACCATTGGACTTGAGCTGGCCATCCCTTTTTGGACTAGGACCCCCTCCCTTTCAGGAATCGACACCCACCCACACAACAAGCACCTCAATCCTATCCCCTCACCCCCACCATCATATCCCAACACTGAGCCCAACCCCTATCCTGCCCTGCAGCTGCCAGAACCAATCAGCCACTCCCTTGTGCCAGACCGGATCTGAAGCCCCATAATCCACTCTCCTCATCTTCATTAAACACAGTGTCCAACCTGATAGTGTCCCTTACCTGGCCACCTTGCATTCTACCCATTGGTTGCTCTACCCTCTTCCTATGGCATTGTACCCAACCAGAACTGACTCCAAGGCTCATTCAAAGGAAAGTTCTATTCCCTTACTCTTTCACCACATCCCTACAGGATTTTTCCTTTTCAAGAATTAGAAATCCCAAGGTCTGAACTGGGACAGTTGAAATTCAGTTTATCAAAATGTATCTGGAATGAAAAACTGTTGTCAGTAAAAATGGGTGACATTGAAACTCCTGGCTTGTTTTAACACTCCATTTGGTTCACTAATGTTCATGACATCTACAATCCTTATCCAGTTTTGTTAATACATATTTCCAAACCTACAGCAATGCGGTTTACATATAGCTGCCCTCTGCAGTAGGTGGGCAGACCATTCAGTTGTACAAGGATGGGCCAGTGATATTTACATTTCACAAATGAGTTAACAATAAAAAATTCTGAGCATTTTTCTTCTTTATCTTTTCAAGTAGGTATACAATTCACCAGGGAGGAGAAAGTGAGGACTGCAGATGCTAGAAATCAGAGTTGAGAGTGTGGTGTTGGAAAAGCACAGCAGGTCAGGCAGCATCTGAGGAGCAGGAGAATCAATGTTTCAGGCATAAGCCCTTTATCAGGAATCTAATTCTGATGATGGTCTTATGCCTGAAAGGTCAATTCTCCACTCCTCAGATGCTGCCTGACTTGCTGTGCTTTTCCAACACCACACTCTTGGTACAGTTCACCAGCAATTGGATGCTAATGGTCAAATCTCTGCTTCTTATTTAGTTTTTCTGACAAAAGGCGGTGAAGAACTGGCACTAACACCCAGTGCTCATGGCTTGCACTGCAGTGTCAGAACAAGGCTGCCTTTCTATGGAAGAGACACCAGATCAATGGTCCTATCTTATCCTTCAGTGGCTCTGATGGATATTAAAAGAAATCTTCGACATGCCATTCTGGCACCATCACCCATTGAGAAAATTGTTGGTGTGGAATAATTGTTCTTTTCTCAATTATTCATTCACAGGATGTGGGCTAAACCCCTAATTGCCCACCCCTAATTGTCCAGAGGTCAACCACATTATTGGTCTGGAGTCACATGTAGGCCAAATCAAGGCAGGATGGCAGTTTCCTTCACTAAAAGGCATTGTCTTTTCCAACAATAGTTTTGTGGTCATTAGTAGGCTCTTAATTCGAGATTTTATTTTGTTTCTAAATTGAATTCAATTTCCACTGTCAAACATGACAGGATTGAACCCAGGTCCCCCAAATTATTACCTGGGTCTTAACAACCTAGCAGTAACACCACAAGGTCATTACCTCCCCTTGTGTTAATTCAAATGAACACAAATAAAACGGACGGTGCATTGTATAAAATATTCTGAAATATATGATACCGAATAAACGCAAGTATTTTTACATATAGGTGCAGAGTGCCGTTTTAATGAACAGATCAACCAATTTAATTGACATTTGTTAACCGCAAAAACATATTTTGCTTTGTCAGGACTTATGCTGTTTTTCCATGCTTTCACTGCCATCCCTTATAGTGTAACACCGCTGATAGAGAAAGATTGGAGATCTTTTGTTATAATAATAATTCTTATTCTCCCAACTACTCCTACCTATTCAGCATGTCTCATCCCAGGAAAGCCACGGTCTGCATTCAATGGCATGGCTCAGACTTGGAACATAGTGCATTATGAATATGAAGCTTTAATACATTGCCCTTAGCCATGCTGTGATGGACATTAAATAAAATGAAAGTCAGTACTAAAATACAATGAAGATACAAATGCGCACAGTGGTGAACAGTACATTGCTGTTCCAGTATTAACAGTGAAGATTATAATATTAGTTAAGAAGTAATTGAGTCCAGTTCTCAGAACTCTTACATAAAATCAAACAGCTGTGAGATGTCTGATTATACGCACAAAACCTGCAGTCAATGTAGCCCACGGCACAAGGAAGCCTTGTGGTTTGGAAAGGTTTCATTTTGCTTCAAAATAGAATGACACAACATGATAGGATAGATTGTATTCAGCATAATAATCGTCTGCATGTCACATTTGTACCATGTTCTTCCCAAACTGCACAAAGAGGTATGGTGAGAAAGATAAAGAGAATTTGAGACCAGCCAAAGATTGGACCAAGTGTGTTTTCACCGAGAGGCTGGGCAATAAGCAGTCACTGGTCTTGTCTATCAGGCCTTGTTACTTAAACACATTTCTTTTGTCCAACACCTTCCACTCAGTTTGCAGTAGTTGTCCTACTCTGATGGCATGGGCCAGTTTGTTTTAAAAAGGATGTGAGTCAAATAATTATGGGCTCCAAAATTATTGTTCGACTTGGGCCAGAATTACCGACAGTTCTGGTACTCAACTGCCAACAAGTAACAAGAGGATAAGGCACACGATCTTCAGATGAGAATTAAATGGAGCTGTTGGTTGAGATTTTATCCAAGTTGGAAAGCTTACTGATGGTTTATGAGAGCAAGAGTCATGTGTTGAATTAGGCAGCAAAAGGCTTTCAGAGATTTGCAGTGGTTTTCCTATAGCAAAAAAAAACAGTTTCCAACTTTCCCTTTTTCTGTCTGGAAGCCGGCTCCCCAGTGCAGCAGAACCCAGATTATTATAACCAACCTCACCTTCAGCACAAGTGAAATTTGTACCTGGGCCTTCTGACCGACAGGTAGGACAGACTACCAACACTACACACAACATCCCAACAACCCAGTTGTTTTCTTCAAAAGTAAACCCACCACCAAATTAACCAATCACCACATTAATTTAGTAACTACTGCCCACCAGCATCGGTGTAAGAACCAAGGTCTTTTTAAAAAAGAACCCACCACTGAATCGCTCAAATTAATCGATTAAACAAATAGATGGCAAGCACTGCCGCAAAGGGGAGATAATGAACTCCAGTTCCCCCTAACCTGTCCGAAAACTATGAGGGTGTTAGTGGGCACTACGTGGTCCCTCTCAAAGAGCACCCTGGCAAGAATCTAGCTCTTTCTATCGTCAGAATTATTCTGACACATAAATGAATGTTTTGTTACCAAGTGATCTATAGGACTTTTCACCCATTGTCCATCACCAATAAATTGCACATGTTTCCAATTACAGAACAATCTTGATTATCCGAATGAGACGGGCAGGTAGTATTTTGGTCTGATAACTAATCTGATCATAAACAAAGGAAGCCATACTGTTCTTTTCTTGTGTGGATACTGCTCCTTCCAGCATTCATCATTAGCAGGAAATGTTCGACATTATAGTAAAACAAGAAGTGAAGTTTGAATGTTTCTTTTTCCCCCTAGCAGTATACTATATATGCAGTCAGACCTTTATTCTCTCTCTCTCTCTCAGTGATGCTAACACCTCTTTAATGTAATGTTTTTACGTTCTACTGTGTCGAAGCTGATGTGAAACAACATTGCTGTGCGGTCAATTAAAGGCTTGAAAAATAATAGATTTAAACTGCCTGTACAAAATTGAGCTATCTTTATTTATTCAAAAGATTAATATACCAGTGGGGATTTTTCTTGTTGTTAGTTCTTTTTCTCTGGGTGGTTAAAAGACCAGCAGGTTCCAACATGCTCGCTGTTGTGTTTAAACTAATGTTGGTGTGACCTCCAGTTTAACACTGGGGAGTCTGTGGCGACAGAGTAAACATTGTCCTAACATGAGTTTCCCCGGGCCAGAATATGTCATGTTCTTTTGAGTCATTGAGTTGGTAATTGAGTGGCCCCAGTCTTTGGAACCAAATCATAGCAGATCAGGAACACACACGTTTTCCTTCTTGATTTTGCTCTTCTTCAGCTAGTGTCACCGAGGGCAGGAGTTAGAGTGTGCTTAACCAGTAGGTTTTAAGAAAGCAGTCAATCAGCGAGGGGGTCCATGCTAATCCTGTTTTTATGGGACATTGAGATCTTGTTCAGATAATCTAAAATTTGGATAATTGATGTTCAGATAACCAAGGTTGTTCTGTAATAACATTATTTGCAAATCACAAAAGGTGAGGGAGGGAGAGAGGAGAAGAGCTCAACACTATTTTTCCCTTCGTTACCTGTGCAGAGGTATTATTCTACACCAGTGGGCCTCCTGCGTCAAAGACAGGGACACTACCACAGAACCACAAGAGCACAGTGCTTTGTTTTAAATCCAGAAATGCTCTTACATGTGGCTGAATGTTTTTTTGTTCCCCATCACCAAATTATTTGTTTTTTTTCTATTAGCCGACACCAGTAAGTTATCCATGTTTTCCAACTGAATAATGTATTCGCAAAGCCCAGTAGGGCCAGAAGCCAATTTTTTTTTTGTAAATTTTCTAATTAATCTGTTCAGAGAGATGTTCTGGTACATCTCTAGACAATGTGGGACTTGAATCTGGGTCTTCTGGTCTCAAGGTCTCTGCACCACAAGGGCCCAGAACAGAACTCAACTCGTTTTTTTTCCTTTTTTATGTTCAGGAGTGCTTTCACACATAACTGAATGGCTATCCCATCACCAATACACTATGAGATTTTTTCCGATTTTTGTTATTAATCATCACCAATAAATCGCTTATGCGCCAATAAGCAATTTACATTAAAGCTCATTACGGGCAATGCAAACTATCAAAGGGAGGGAGGAGTAGGAGATCTCAGGAAGGGATGAAATCAAAATGAAAGTTGAAGGAGAAATTAGGCACTGTATCTGCCGCAGTGCCCACCTCTCACCAAAGGCTTTGAGAGTAATAGAATCATAAAGCTGTACAGCATGGAAATAGACCCTCCAGACCAACTCGTCCATGCTCACCAGATAACCCAACCAATCTAGTCCCATTTGCCAGCACTTACCCAATATCCCTCTAAGCCCTTCCTATTCACATACCTATCCAGATGCTTTGTAAATATTATTATTGTACCAGCCTCCACCACTTCCTCTGGCAGCTCATTCTATACATGCAGCAAGCTTTGTGTGAAAAGATTGCCCCTTCAGTCCCTTTTAAATCTCCCCCCCCCCAACTCTAAACCTATGCGGTCTAGTTCTGAATTCCCCCACCCTAGGGAAAGGATCTTGTCTATTTATCCTATCTATGCCCAGATAGCATTGATAGACACCACGCACTCCCTCTCCAATGACACGTGGGCACAAACATAGCCGTGGAAGAGGGCCACACAATCGGCAAAGATTATGGGGATGGCACAGTAGCTCAGTGGTTAGCTCTGCTGCCTCACAGCACCACGAACCTGGTTATATTCCGGCCTTAGTCAACTATCTGTGTGGAGTTTGCACATTCTCCCAGTGTCTGTGTGGGTTTCCTCCCACAATTTAAACATGTGCAGGTTAGGTGAATTGGCAATGTTAAATTGCCCATAGTGTTCAGGGATGTGTAGTTTAGTTGCATTAGTCAGGGGTAAATGTAGAGTAATAGGGAACTGGGTCTGGGTCTGGGTGGGTTACTCTTCAGTGGGTCGGTGTGGACTTGTTGGACCGAAGGGCCTGTTTTCACACTGTAGGGACTCTATTCTAAAGAGCAGTTGAATAAATGGAAGCCTCCAGAATGGGAACATCTGGTACATGAAGATATTAGTGTAAAAATTGCTGGACAGCTAAAGGCTGTGAATCTACCAATAATTATCACAATTTATCATAGCAAATATGTGGCCTTAATCTGTGAGTAGATCAATTCAAGATCAATGTACAGCTGCTATGTGATTCTTGTGACAAGCAATAATACAAGTTCAATGACTGTGGAAATCTCGCAGATATTGTTAATGAAAATTCATAAATTATTTGATGAAATACCAGTCTTTTTTCTCAGGGATGAAAGCTCTGATTTAAGAAAATATATTAAAAATTGATTCCATTTTTAATGTCTCCCTCAATTCGCATCAAGGGGACAAACATTAACAACTGACGGAACTACTTGGAGCATGAAGCTCTTACAAACTCCCTTTGTTATGTAACTTTTGTGAGGTGCAACCTGGCCATAAGTCATATAACCTCACTTCACTTTACTTTATTAAATTCTCGACGGAAATTCATTTCACTGACATTACTTATTCATTAAAATTTACATATTTCCAAAAGATGTTCAATAAGACAGTGCATTTTAATGAAGTTAATAAAATAAGAGCTCATGGTGCTGTCGGCAGCATATTATTATGGTTAGAGGATTGGCTAACCAATAGAAGATAGAGGGGGCATTTTCAGGATGGCAATTTGCAGCTAACTCATGGGATGCGACAGGGTTCCGACTACAATTATTTCCAAATGTATTAATGACTTTGATGATGGGAGTGAGTGCCATATTGTCAAGTTTGCAAAAATAGGCAGAAAGACCAGTGTCAAGAGTCTGCAGAGGGATATAGAGGGATGAAGTGAGTGGGCAAAAGCTTGGAATGCAATGTGGACAAATGTGAGGTTTTGTTTTGCTCTGGCAAGATGAATAGAGGAGCTGAATATTGGAGAAAGATCGCAGAAAGCTGCAGTAAGGACAGATTTGAAAGTTCCCATGCATAATTAACAAAAAGCTAATATACAATTCAGTAGGGAAAACAATTGAATGGCAGGCCTTCATTTCAAAGAGAGTGAAGTATGAAAATAGCTAAGTGTTTCTAAAACTCTACATGGTATTAACTAGATGGCCCTTAAAATACTATGAATGGTTTTGGGCACGTTATCTGAGGAAAGATGTATTGGAATTGGAGGAGATAGCAAAGGATTTCTACTCTCAAAGGGTAGTGAATTTGTTGAAATATTCACTGCAGAGGGCTCTTGAGGTTGGACCATTAAGTACATTTAAATTTATCCAGACAACTTTGTGTTCAGTGAGCGCATTATGGATGTTGGAGAAAGGGGGCATGATGAGAAAGGGATTATCAGATCAGCCATGATCTCATTGAGTGGCAAAGCATACACAATGGGCCAAATGGCCATTTCCCATTCCTAATCTTATGACCTAGTAATAGGTAAATAACAGCACAAGAGAGAAAAAATATTACTCCATCACAGAAAGCAAACTTCAATTAATTTCTTGATTTGCTACCTGCAGATCCAAACACTCGCAAAGTTAGATCCAGACCTAATATTTCTTTCAATTTGACTATTCCCAATTGGTCCTTCATGACAAATTGGGATTTCTATTATAGGGCTTTCCATATTTTTATGTTATCTGCAGGGGTCAGTGCCCCTGTTTTCCGTAGAAATCAAGGATTTAGTGTACATACTAAAACTATTCCAATATAATTGGATTACCCATTCAGTGAATCCCACTCAGAGGATATGTTCTTCTCGTATGTCTGCTCTAATCAAAACTCTTACGGAGAGGCTCACAAGTGATTTCATGAAGTAATTTATCTTGGAACATAGAACAGTACAGCAGAGGAACAGGCTCTTCAGCCCATCACGTATGTGCCAACCATGATGCCATTCTAAACTAACCCCATCTGCCTGCACCTGTCACTATCCCTTGATTCCCTGACAGCTCATGTGTCTGTCTAAGTGTCTCTTAAACCTAAGCCATCTAGTATATATCCACCCAAGGAAAATACACTGACAACCCACCCTGTCCATGCCTTTCATAATTTTGTACACTTCTTTTATGTCAACCCTCAGCCTCCAATGTTCTAGTGAAAAGAATTTAAGTTTGTCCAACCTCTCCCTGTAGCTGATGCACTCCAATCCCTCTCCAAAATCTTCACATTCTTCCAGTCGAGTATTGACCAGAACTGCACACAATGTGCTGTTGAGGTATATGGCATTGAGGTAGATAATCAGCCATTAACTAGAATGGTAGAGCAAGCTTGAGGGACTGAATTGCCTTCTCCTGCTCTTACATACTATATTCCTAACACATTAGAGTTCTTTGAATAAGTAACATGCACAATTGATAAAAGGACACTAGTGGTTGTACTATCTCTTGATTTCAAGAAGGCACCAGTAGGCGTTATATCAAAGGTTAATATGGAAAATAAGAGGGCATCATGTCATATATTAGCAAGAATAGATAACTGTCTGGTTAACAGGATACAGACAGAAGATTTAATAGGTCATTTTCTGATTGATTAGATGTAATGAGTGATTCAGGGATTCGTGTTGGTGCCTTAACCTTTTCCAATTTATATGACTGATTTGGATGAAGGGATTGAAGGTATGGTTGCTAAATTTGTTGATAAGATAAAGGTCGTTAGGAGACTTGTGAAGATGACATATAGAGGACACAGAGGCATACAGACAGGTTAACTAGTCAGCGGGCAAGAATCTGGCAAATGGTTATAATGTGAAAAATGTGATATTTCTCATTTGGGTGGGAAGAATAATAAAGAAGAATGTTATCCAAATGATGAATGATTACTGAGCTCTGAGATTCAAAATGACCTGGGTGCTCTTGTGTGTCAATCGCAGGAATTTAGTATGCAGGACTAGCAAATTATCAGGAAAAACAATAGAATATGTTCTGTATTGTGTGGGTAACTGAATATAAATGAAGATGAGACCGCATCTGGAATAATATGTACAGAATTGGTCTCCTTATTTAGGGAAAGGAGTGAATACAATGCAAGCATTTGAGACAAATTTGACTGTACCTTATTCCGCATTCTGAATACTTTAAGTATTCCATAGTATTTTGGTCCCCTTGTTTAAAAAAAATATAGTTTTGTGAGATGCAATTCAAAGAATGTTCATTCAGCTCATCCCTGAAATGAAAGACATCTTATGAGGAATAGTTGTAGAACATTGGGAGTTTAGAGTTTAAAGAATGAAAGGTGATCTTCTTGAATTAAATAAGATCCTGAGGTGATAATAAAATAAAGAACAGCGGATGATAAAAATCGAAAACAAAATGGTAAATGGTTGGATAAATTCACCGGGTCTGGCAGCATCTGTGGAATGAGAAACAGAGCTAACACTCAAGTGCAATGACCCTTTTTGAAACATAAGTTCTTCCTTTTGTCCACAAATGCTGCCAGATCTGCTGAATTTCTCTAGCAATTTCTTTTTACGGTCCTGAGGCGACTTAATGTGGATTCTGAAAGGATGATTCTCTTGTGAAGGAGCCAGATAGAGGACACAAGAATAAGAGGTCCTGCTGAAATGGAGAGAAGCTGAATTTATTTCTGTCACGGGTCCTTAACTCTGTGGAATTTTCTTTCTGAGAAAGCAGCAGAGGCGGGGTTATGTAATGTATACAAGGCTGGGTTAAGTAGATTTTTGCTACATAAGGAAGGCAAATGATATGTGGGGAGTTGACAAGAACATGTAAGTGTCAGAAATAGGAGCCAGAGTTATTCATTTTGCCCCTCAAATGTGCCCCAGTTTTAAAAAGAATCATGGTCAATCTCTCTTCGGGATTAATCCATCTTTATGCCAGCTCATCCTAACGAATAATGCTCAAATATTTCTAAAACCTATCTATCTTCTCTTTCAGCGATCTAGCCCCAATCTAGTGGTTCCTGTTTTTGGCAGCAACATCTGTTCTGAAATTGCCAAACGGAAAGGAGATTTGGCTGCAAAATCCATCTAGTCCCATTCCAGATTAAAACTGTGTCAGCTCAAGTCAAGAGGATATTCCAATATTAAACTTGAAGCTTAAAATTGTCTCAATTTCTTCATTCAGAGAGAACCTCGTTTGTTTCATTGTGGCATGAATTCTCCATATCTTCTGCACTGCCAAACAGCAACCATCGTCTCGCCCAACCCTACTACAACGAGCTTTCTCATTTATCCTTTCCTTCTTCTCTGTTCACCTCTCAGAAAAAAAAAGTTCATCCGAGCATTCCTTTGAACCTGGGAAGCATTAAATGTCTTTATGAACACTCCACAATCCACTTTTGTCATCAGGAATATTGCACAAAAAGAGCTAGGTACATCCCACATACATGATTGAGACACACATGGTTTTGGAAACAATTGGTGGTCTGGTTATTACACTGTTAAGAACATACAGTTAATGCAACATAACAGCAGTAAAGCAAGACAAGGGCATCCATAGCAAACCTTGATGTTAATTGTTAATTCCTTCCATCATTGCTTGCTGAATCAAGTACTCAAACATTTCAAGTAAATCTGAGTAAGATAGCGTTCACTTTTACTGAGTGGCAGTAATTACCTTAACAATACTTCTCACAATGATTCTGCTTCAACAAAATATTTCTCTTGCATCTCTTTTCATGATTTAAAATTTTGATGTTGCCAACTTCCAATTTTCTTTGCCTAATGAGAACAGATATAAGTCCCTTTATGTGCATTTATACTGCAGCCAGTTCCTGCCAAACACAACTAATGTTCACATTTCCTAGCTGCCTCCTTACTGAAACTATAACAGTCTTGTCCAAGGGAGCTGTTCCCATGCCCGAACATAGGTGTGGTTAATGCTTTCTGTCATCCATAAAATATGTAAATGTTTGCAAGGTTGGAAGTAGAGAAGGCTTACGTTCTAACCATTCAGTTAAAGGGATGGAGTGCTTATAAAATGGTGAAAGACTCAAGAATCTCCATTGACATTTTGTAAGCCAAATTCACACCACATTAGATTGGATACCTTGCAGCCTCTGCCAAGAGCATAGATTGGAAAGATCAAGTAAGCACTGGCTTTCTTCCAGTTCTCGCGTGAATCTCACATAGCATCCTGACTCAAATATGGTTTCATTCCTGGTTTCTGAATCATTATTATGTTCCAGTAGCACAAGACTTGGCATGGTTCAAGGAGTATTAGCCTGTCCACTTATGGACATGTATAACTACTCATATAATCAGGGCTGCCTCCCACCTTCATTGAGAGAGGCAAATATTTCTCTCATTCTCAAAAAAGGAAAGGACCCAGAAGATTGCACATCATACAGACCAATATCTTTGCTAAATGTGGATTTTAAAATTATTTCTAAAACATTAGCATTGAGGCTGGAGAGGGCATTGCCATATATCATAAAAGAGGACCAGATGGGGTTTATCAAGGGCCATAGATCATCTAATAATATTAGAATGGTTTTGAATGTGATTCAAGTCTGTCATCAGGAAAGAATACCGGGAATAGTAGTCTTGTTGGACGCGGAGAAGGCATTTGACAGGGTTGAATGGTCATACCAGTTCTATACACTGGAAAGGTTTGGCATTGGAAAAGTATTTGCTAAATGGGTATCAACATTGTATAATGACCCCAAAGCAGCCGTGATCACCAATGGTTTAGGCTTGGATAGCTTCAGTGTGGGTAGGGGCTGCCATCAGGGATGTCCTCTCCCACCATTACTATTCACTCTAATAACTGAGCCACGAGCAGAAGCTATATGGGCTGATTCTCATATTTTTTAAAAACTGTAAATTCAGTGTCAGCTCAAGTCAAGAAGATATTCTAATGAAGCTTAAAATTGCTTCAGTTTCTTCATCATATTATAGGAACACAGGCTGCCATTCAGCCCCATGACCTTTCTCTGCCATTCAATTAGATCATAACTGATCATCCACTTCAAAGTCACTTTCCCGCACTATTTCCATAGAATCCCTACACCAGGAAACAGGCTATTTGGTCCAGAGTCCACACCGAACCTCTGAGGAGCATCCCACGCAGATCCATCCCCATCATATCCCTGTAACCCTGCATTTCTCATGGCTAATCCACCTTGCCTGCACACCCCTAGACGCTCCAAGACAGGATGCTTCCCAGACTCATTACCTCTGCCACAAACAAAGATTTGAAAGATCAAGCAAGATAGCGGCTGCAGAGTAGGCAGCGTTCGGGCTCCTCTGCCAGTCTTGTCCTCCACCTCTGCATTTTTCTTCTTTTTCCTTCTTAAACCTACCTGATAAGGACAGCTCTTTGACAGGAGGCAGTTACGATGGAGAGTCTGTTGGTCAACCTTTGAAGCCTAGAGTAGGAGTCTTGCTACTGCCCCTAATGGTGGCATGGAATGGGCTGGGAATCCCAGAGCAGGACTCTGGTGATGGTACGCTGTAGCAGCAGACAAGGAAAAATTGTACTCCCTTTAAGTTATCTTTTTAAAATTTTATTCTAAGTTAATGTGAATGGGGCCTATATATGAGCAACGGTACACGCTTTTCATTGTATTCTTGCCTGAGTGCATGTGGCAATAAAGGATATTCACTGTGGGCAATTTGCCATGGCCAATTCACCTAACCTACACATCTTTGGATTGTAGAAGTAAACTGGAACACCCAGAGGAAACGCACGCCGATATTGGTACAACATACACACTCCACACAGGCAGATGCCCAAGGGTGGAATCAAACCCGGGTCCCTGGTCCTGCAAGGCAGCAGTGCTAACTGCTGAGCCACCCACTTTCTTGATGTCATTAGACTCCAGAAATCTAGCAATTTTTCTTTTGAACGTGAGCCTGTGGTATTCTGTGCTGCAGAAAGTGACTGAAGCCAAAACATTGAATATTTTCAAGCTGGAGATTGATATACATTATAGGGACAAAGAATCAAAGGGTTTGGGGTGGGAACAGGAACAGGGTACAAAGTTGAATGATCAGCCATGGTCATATTGAATAGTGGAAGATGAAATAACTCCACAGAGGCCAGTATCCCATCACCAAGTTACTCTTTATTTATATGTAAGATGTCCTTGGCACTGATGCAGCTCCCTGACAGCTGTTAGAGTCTGCAGTGTCTGACACTTCTATTCTTTTTTTTAGTTATTTCTTTTTTTCTTCTTTTTCTTCCCCCACACCTGACAGCTGGTAGTGCTTATTTTTCCCCAGCAGCCATGTCGCGTGTGTGCAGGTGTCGGACACAGTGAAGAACAACAAATCTTCATGTATATCCCACCACCAGGAAGAAAGGGAACACCCGAGTGGCCAGTGACAAGCAGTGCCCTTCTCATCAAAGGGCAATGCTGCGTGGTCAAACAGTGAAGGGGAGGGCAGGGATTAAATCAAAATAGAGTTGGAGGGGAGAGACACTCCTATTCGTTTTTTTCCGATAAGTAAAAGCAAAAATTCAAAATAAACTCCTCCTCAGTAGTTAGACACCAACAGCAGTAAATAAGATACACTGACTGTGTGGTTCCAGGCTGTTCGTATGTCAGTCTCCTCCCCTCTCCTCCCCTCCCCTCTCCTCCCCTCTCCTCCCCTCTCCTCCCCTCCCCTTCCCTCCCCTTCCCTCCCCTCTCCTCCCCCTCCCCTCTCCTCTCCTCCCCTCTCCTCCCCTCCCCTCCACTCTCCTCCCCTTCCCTTCCCTCTCCTCCCCTCTCCTCCCCTCTCCTCCCCTCCCCTATCCTCCCCTCTCCTTTCCTCCCCCTCCCCTCTCTGCCCCTCCCCTCCCCTCCCCTCTCCTCCCCTCCCCTCGCCTCCCCTCTCCTCCCCTTCCCTCCCCTCCCCTCCCATCCCCTCTCCACCCCTCCCCTCTCCACTCCGCCCCTCCCCTCCCCTCTCCTCCCCTCCCCTCTCCTCCCCTCCTCCCCTCTCCTCCCCTCCCCTCCCCTCCCTTCTCCATCCCTCCCCTCTCCTCCCCTCCCTTCCCCTCTCCTCTCGTCCTTAATACAGAAAAGTGGAGAGTCCTTCACTCACTGATCCAGATCACTCCAGCGAACAGAACCCCTGATGCTCCTGTTTATTTCTTTTTCTTTTTTCTTTTTTCCTTCCTCCGACACTCCTGACAGCGACACTCCTATTTTTCCTACATCATATCATTTAAAAATTTTTTTTTTTCTTTTATTTCTATTTAACCCCCTCACTACTGCCTAACTTTCTTTTTACTTATTTTTTTACATCCTATCCTTATCTGTCAGCTAGGGCTCCCTGATTGGACCAAATTAACAGCTCCAAGCAGGGAACCATTCTATGAGGTGCAGCTGACTTACCTCGTCACAATCAGTACAGAGCAGAGCTGAAGGGCCAAATGGCCTACTCCTGTTCATATTTTCTATTTTTTCCATAATATCAAATTGGTACTGAAGAAATTGAGCTTGGCTCCAACCCTGCAAGTTCCAGTGAAACAAATCAAAAACAAAGGAAGAGGAGGTGAGGAGGTAACCATTATCTTTGTTGTTGGAATGGGAGTGAAAGGAAAACAGCAAGAGGAAAAAAGATCAACATTTTTAGAAACATGCAGACTCTGTTCAAACAGTATCTTTCCCATTATCATGGGTCAGTCGTTTTGTCCGGTTGCAAACTAATTAATTTCTAACATTTTTATTCTGTTAGATTCAAAACCTTTGTTCCTTTCAAAGAACATATTTTGTAGTGTCTTTTGATCTTTTTTTTCTATCAGTTGCCTTGAAGAGTTCATCAATATCTTCTTCAATGATAATTCTGTTTCTGTCTGGCATTGTATGTAAGTGAATTACACTCTTTGTTGCCAGCAGCCAATTACAACTTTAGTGTTTAACAAGCTGTATTTCTATCCTATACACTGTTTAATGTTGCTCATTTCAAGGTTCCTTAGTTTCCTTTTCATGTCTTTGGCCAAAATCCATATTTCAAAGATTATATTTCATACATTATTTTGACAGCTCATCATTCCCGTTCCATTATCAAATGGTTTTCATCTCTCTCTTCAATGGATTTTTTTTAGTATCTTGTGATTCTGCTGATAGGACAATTGCCCAACCCAAACTATGGGAATTTCCAAAACAGTTGCCAGAAAGAGTGAACATTCATGAACTGCTGCAGTTACTTTAGCTCCTAGAACATAGAAACGTACGCACAGAACAGGCCCTTCGGCCCAAGATGTTGTGCCAAGGATTAATCCTAACCTAAATAAAGTAACCTAACCAACGCATCCCTCAATTCACTGCTGTCCATGTGTACGTCCAGCAGTGGCTTAAATGCCCCTACTGACTCTGCTTGCACTACCACCTCTGGCAACGCATTCCATGCATTCACAACTCTCTGTGTAAAGAACATACCTCTGACATCTCCTCTATACCTTCTGCCTAACACCTTAAAACTGTTCGTGGCAGTCAATCCCACCTTGGGGAAAAGTCTCTGGCTATCGACTCTATCCATGCCTCTCAATACTTTGTGTACCTCGATCAGGACACCTCTCTTCTTCCTTCTCTCCAGAGAGAAATGTCTGAGCTTAGTCACCCTCTCTTTGTAAGACAAGCCCTCCAGTCCAGGCAGCAGCCTGGTAAACCTTCCTTGCACCCTCTCCAAAGCCTCCGCATCTTTCCTATAGTAGGGTGACCAGAACTGGACACAATATTCCAAATGTGGTCTCACTAAGGTTTGTAGAGCTGCAGCAAAACCTTGTGGCTCTTAAACTCAATCCCCCTGTTAATGAAAGTCAAAACACCATATGCTTTCCTAACAACCCTATCCACTTGGGTGGCATATTTGAGGGGTCTATGTACTTGCAGAACCAAGATCCCGCTGTTCCTCCACACTGCCAAGAACCCTGTCTTTAATCCTATATTTGGTATTCAAGTTCGACCTTCCAAAATGCATCACTTCGCATTTATCCAGGTTGAACTCCATTCACTATTTCTCAGCCCAACTCTGCATTCTGTTTATGGTCGCGCTGCAGCCTGCAGTAGCCCTCTATACTATCAACGACACCTCCAACCTTTGTGACATCTGCAAATTTACTAACCAACCCTCAACCTCCTCATCCAAGTCACTTATAAAGACTACAAAGAGCAGGGGCCCAAGAACAGAGCCTTGTGGAACACCACTCACCACTGACCTCCAGGCAGAATACTTTCCATCTACAACCACTCTCTGCCTTCTGTCAGCCAACCAATTCTGAATACAGAGAGCCAAATCTCCCTATATCTCATACCTCTTGAGTTAATGAATGAGCCTACCATGGGGAACCTTATCAAATGCCTTGCCAAAGTCCATATACATCACATCCACTGCCTGACTTTCATCAACCTGTCTCATCACCTCCTCAAAGAACTCCATAACATTTGTGAGGCATGATCTGCCCCTCATAAAGCCGTGCTGACTGCTTTTAATCATGCTATGCTTTTCCAAATAGTCATGAATCCTATCCCTCAGAATTCTTTCTAAAACCTTGCTGACCACAGACATGACTAACTGGTCTGTAATTGCCAGGGATTTCCCTATTACTCTTTCCCTCCAATCCTTCGGTACGACTCCCCTGGAGAGTGAGGAAGCAAACATGTTTGTCAGTGGCTTAGCAACCTTTCTCACTTCCGGGAGCAACCTAGCATAATTCTGGTCTGGCCCTGGGGACTTATCAATTTTAACGTTTGCCAAAATTTCCAGTCCATCAACTTCCTCAATCTCAATCTGTTCAAGCTTGTTTCCCGGCTCCTCAAATCATTCTTTTCTTCCCCATCCTCCATTTCATCCTTTCACCTCCTGAGACCTGTATGCTCCTCCGATCTGAAACATTGACATCGCAACCCTGCTTACTCATTACGAGAGTGATTTCTCACCCCTGTAAAGCACTTTTCAAGTCCACACTGAATGGTTATTGCTCAAGTGCATGCGAATTCGCAGTGGGCTTTGTTTGATTGTTGGCGCCATCACTGATTTTGTCCAAATTCAGAATTCACCATTTTTACTGATCCTTCAGGTTCTTCATTGGGAAGTGAATCAAGGTACTTGGGAAAAGGCAGGAAAGTCAAGTTGACGATTATCAGTTTAGCCATGATCTTATTGTATGGCAGAGAGGACTCAATGGGCTGCATGGCCTACTTCTACTCCTGTGTCTTTTGGTTATTGTGACCTTACAGTGCTAAGGTTGAATGATCCTTCACCTCTCCAATTTCTCCACTTCTGCCCTGAATACACTGCGTGGGGTTAAGGTTAGAGTTAATCTCAGGGTCAGGGTCAGGGTCAGGATAAGGGTCTGGGTAAGGGTTAGGGTTAGGATTAGAGTCACACTTTGGTTTAGGACTGGGGTCAGGGATTGGGTCAGGGTTAGGATGAGGGTGATCTCACTGATGCGGGCAGCCTGTTGGTCTTTGTCTTTGTAACAGCCTTAACAAGAGTGCTTTTCAAATTGAACGTTTTGTGGATGTTCAGTTCAAGAAGTGAACCAAATGCTAAAATACACTCGAAAGGATTTATTACTTGACTTCCAGGGACTTGGTTATAGTTTCTCTCACTGCAAACATTTTAGCGAATGGTTATGAAAACTGTTTCCCTCCACGACGGTCTTGTACTGATATTTCTCAATGGATCACAAGTGTCAGATCCCAGCACACTTTTCTGAAAGCATACATTTCCAAGTGGAGGTAACACCTTATCTGTATTTTATTGCCACGCTGTCATGCAACATATTTATTTTCTGGGAGAAAGTAAGGACTGCAGATGCTGGAGATCAGAGCAGAAAATGTGTTGCTGGAAAAGCGCAGCAGGTCAGGCAGCATCCAAGGAACAGGAGAATCGACGTTTCGGGCATAAGCCCTTCTTCAGGAATGAGGAAAGTGTGTCCAGCAGGCTAAGATAAAAGGTAGGGAGGAGGGACTTGGGGGAGGGGCGTTGGAAATGCGATAGGTGAAAGGAGGTCAAGGTGAGGGTGATAGGCTGGAGTGGGGGTGGGGGCGGAGAGGTCAGGAAGAAGATTGCAGGTTAGGAAGGCGGTGCTAAGTTTAAGGGATTTGACTGAGACAAGGTGGGGGGAGGGGAAATGAGGAAACTGGAGAAATCTGAGTTCATCCCTTGTGGTTGGAGGGTTCCTAGGCGGAAGATGAGGCGCTCTTCCTCCAGCCATCGTGTTGCTATGGTCTGGCGATGGAGGAGTCCAAGGACCTGCATGTCCTTGGTGGAGTTTTCTGTACAAACTAATCACTTCTGCACCTGGACGATTATATTAGACCTGTGATACATTTTTCCATTTCCATCATTTTAATGTTATTGTATCTCCAAATCTTCCACAAAATAACTTGAAAATTGGACATTTTCTTCAATTATGTTAAATTAGGTAATTTGCCTGATCTCACTCCCTGCTTCTTTTCCTGTTAGATTGTCAGTGATAGCATCCTTGTCTCTGAGTCAGAAGGTTGTGGGAGGTGTTACCTACCAGACAGAATGTTCAACTGCTATTCCATTTGTCCTTAATTTCATGCAAAAGATCCTACCCACATTAAGAAGAGGTTTCCCCCACTACCCTAGTCACTACCTGTTAATCAGAATCACTGAATTCCCCAGGGGGTGGAAACAGGCCATTTGGCCCATCGAAACGACACTGTCCCATCACAGACCACCCCACCCAGACCTACCACTCCTCCCCATTCCTCCGATTCCCATGGCTAATCCACCTGGCCTGCACTTCCTTAGACACTGTGGGTAATTTAGCATGGCCAGTCCACCTAACCTGCGGACTGCGGGAGGAAATTGGGAGCACTCGGGAGCAATCCTCGCAGACAGTCACCCGAGAGTAGAATCAAATTCGGGTTGCAAGTGCTGTGAGGCAGCAGTGTTAACCACTTTACCAGTGTGAAAACAAACTATTCAGTCATTATTTCACTGTAGGTTATTTGGGCCTTGCTGTGTGCACATTGACTGGTATGCTTCATATTGCATTTATGAACTTTGGGACATCCTTAGATCATGAAGACCAATCTAATGCAATTTTTTTTTAACAAATTAATTATTTCTCTGTACATAACATTTTGACTGTCTTTCAAAATTTATATGATTGTTACACGTGGTGTCACTTCTTGCATCCATCTGTATAATCAATTTTATTTCCTTTTTCATATTTCTCTTCAGGGTCACCTCCAACCCTCCCATTAAAGGAGGTCATCATGCCAACAGTAGGCCAATGGCCAATGTGTCATTCCTGTTCAATTCATTGAATTATCCTGCCTTCTTGGTCTTCCTCTTCATTTTCGATCTGTCATTTCTCCTAACATGCTGTTCCTTATTCCTTCTCCCTTTGTAAATATATCACAGTTTTACTTAACCATTCGATCAATATATGTTTTATCCTTAGGGCATCTTCTACAGGCAGAATTCCTGCAGTGGAACCCAGTGGTTCAGCCAATGAGGGTTTAGAAAAGATTTACAAGGATCTTGCCAGGGTTGGAGGATTTGAGCTATAGGGAGAGGTTGAATAGGCTGGGGTAGTTTTGCCTGGAGCACCCCTCGGATGCTGAGGGGTGATCTTATAGAGGTTTATAAATCATGAGGGGCATGAATAGGATAAATAGACAAAGTCTTTTCCCTGGTGTGGGGGAGTCCAGAACTAGAGAGCATAGGTTTAAGGTGAGAGGGGAAAGATATAAAAGAGACCTGCAGGGCAATTGTTTCACTCAGAGGGTGGTGCGTATATGGAATGAGCTGCCAGAGGAAGTGATGGAAGCTGGTACAATTGCAGTATTTTAAAGGCATCTGGATGGGTATATGAATAGGAGGGGTTTGGAGGAATATGGGCAGGTGGGACTAGATTGGGTTGGGATATCTGGTCAGCATGGACAAGTTGGACTGAAGGGTACATGCTGTACATCTCTATGACTCCATGACTCTATGACTCTATGACCTAATGCGGTGACTATCCTCTGCAGTGGAATTGAATCATAGTCCTTTTTTGACATTGCATTGAATCCTGTGAAAGGATTCTGAAAACTCAGTGGTGGTGGCTTGAAGGTGGGAAATCCATCCAGTGAATGATTATTTTGTTCTGTTGTCAACATTGTCATTGCTTCAGTGCTCAGGGCTCACCCAGTAAGAGGGAATGTCATTGCCATCACCTTGCAAGACTAAGTCTTTGCTGATGTTGCTCCTGCTGCAATTGCAGCTGCTCCCTTCCTCCTGAAGGCACCTCCATGGGTCTATCTCAGACCCTTTAGGAGCAGCTATTGGGTCACTGGGTCATTGGGTCACTATTGCCCCTACCCATAAGCCCTATTGAATGGATGTACTAATTCTGCAAACTGGCAGCCATCCTTAATAGACTGGGGTTTCCATATAGGGCACAGCCACATACAGACATTGAATTAGAAGCAGGAGTAGGACATCAAGGCTCTTTGTACCTGCTCCACCGTTCCTAGAGATCATTGCTAATCTGATTATCCTCTCAACTCCACACTCCTATTTGGCCATATATCAATGTTTTTGGAAGAACTCCTCTGAATTCCTGCTCTGTCCATGTCAAGGTTCCTGGCCCAGAAATCGTCCTGACATTGGAATTGTAACCTTCCTTGGAAATTCAGTCCAATTTTCAGTGTGTCCAATACTAATTACTAATCCAGTAAAACAACTGCTGGGCTACCATGCTCCTACAAACATGGTAAGCATCATTCTCGTAATTCTTCGTCCTGTCTCCCGACACTTTAAATTTTGCCTCGGTCCTTACATCTTTCCATCTTAGTGTCATCCTTAGGAGTTATGAACAGCTGCAAGATACAACATGGTTTATAAGACCATAAGACATAGGAGTGGAAGTAAGGCCATTCGGCCCATCGAGTCCACTCCGCCATTCGATCATGGCTGCTGGGCACTTCAACTCCACTTACCCGCATTCTCCCCGTGGTCCTTAATTCCCTGAGACAACAAGAATCTATCAATCTCTGCCTTGAAGACATTTAGCGTCCCGGCCTCCACTGCACTCCACGGCAATGAATTCCACAGGCCCACCACTCTTTGGCTGAAGAAATGTCTCCGCATTTCTGTTCTGAACTTACCCCCTCTAATTCTAAGGCTGTGTCCACGGGTCCTAGTCTCCTCACCTAACGGAAACAATTTCCTAACATCCACCCTTTCCAAGCCATGTATAATCTTATAAAATTATGTTAATCACTCTTTCAGAAATAGATAATATTCTTTTAAATCTCGTCTGCCGTGCTGCTTCAGATTTTATGTTCATCCATATGATGAAGTAGGGTTTTTGCTTTGGGCAGTAGCAACGGTATTGAGGAGTTGGTGCTCCAGGGGAGCATGACTATGTAAGAAAACCAAAAGGTCCAGGTTAAAGCTCTGGGGATATGATTTGAATCCTACTGCGATGTAACTGATTCTTAACTGCCCCCTGGGCAATTAAGGATGTGCAAAAAAATGTTGGTCCAGCCAGCAACATCCACCTCCCACAAACAAATTTAAAAATGAGTCAAAATTGCAGCCTTTTCAGAAATGCTTTTCCTCTGGAATTGACATTTGGAATTATTCCTAAATCACAAAGCTCCAATCCTGCCATGACTCAGCACAATTTCTCAGCATTATAAAATTAAGCTGAAACAACATTTAAAAAAAAAATTCAGGTTATATTTAAAAGTGATAATAGGGTAATTTGAATAATACAGATAAAAGAAAATGTAATTTAATCTTCCCAGCCCCAGAATAATGTGAGCTCTGGATAAAAACGCAGCAGAATTGGCTAAGAATCAAGTGATGGTTTTCTCGATGTCTGGAGTAACTGGTCACATTTTCCAATTGAGCTCCAGACATTGAGATGAAATTCTCTCTAGGCAGCAGCGAGGTGCCTCTTAACAGGGATTACTGCTCAATATCACTGTCATTATCTAATCTCACTTTAGTAATATGAGGTTCCTATTGTCCCACCTAACAGATAGAAATCAGACACCACACATTTCCAACTTGGTTGAAGTCAGAGCAAGTACCTGGTGATTCCGTGCTCTGTGGTCTGTTCCCTGGGACGCACATCAAGACAAACATTGACTACACCTGAGGACTATAAACCTGGTGAAAGATGTTCTTTGGTCTTTCAGAGCAAAGAGTCGATCTTGACTGAATGTTTGCAGACTGTGCTGAGGGGTGCACTAAAGCTTGGGACAGCCGCACCAGTGGGGGAAAAAAAAACACTGTCTGAAGTCTTTCTGCTGAAGTTAAATGGGGCTCCGTTCAGTTATCAGACCCTCCCAGTGCCTCAAATAGATGTAAGTATAATCTTGTACAAGTAACAAACATCTTGGGATTGTTTGTTGGATAGAGTCAAACTCCAATGTTTGTTTATTCATGCGCTATAGGACAGAACTGAACTGCTTTAGTGACTATGTATGCCTTTAAAAACTACTTTTATGAATGAATTTTTTTAGATTAAAAAAGAACCAGCGACTCCAGCTCGCTATTTCTACTCCAAGCCTCTACTTTGGACAACTGATAACAATGCCTCAGGGTGTCCTCCTTGGACATAGACTGCACGCATTTCATGTCCTACAGCCTCATCATGGCACATCGGCATGGCACATTTCTGATCCACTTACAGTTTACTTCTGCACTTTAATGCTGCACTCTAAGGTACACTGGCACCTCTTGTTCTTATGCAGCTATAAGGGCATTTTCTATGCAGGGACAGGACCTGAACATCAGGACATAAATACAAGAGTTAACTAACACTTCTGTGAGTCAGACAAAAGTCACTCTCAAATAAAGTACAGGCAGGGATGCAACAGATTCAGAGGAGAGAGAGTCTAGCCCAGTCAGCAGCTTTGAGAATACAATACAGACATGCAGCACCCAGACTTTACGGTGCTCAGAATCGATAGAGCTGTGATAATACTGACTTGAGCTCATGGATGCATAATCCAAAGCAACTGTTTGAACCAACCCTCGCTCCCAATGTTCGTCCATATGCAATTGATGTGTAATCTCTGGCAGAGGCAGAGGAAGAGAGAAAAGAACTCCAAGGCACATTTTGAGAAAAGTCCCTTGGAATGCCCTTTCTGCCCCTCGAAGGCTATTAAGCAAGTTCCAGGACATTCGCAGTGACACCCACCTATCTTCTATGCATATTTCTGTTGACTGCACGCAGGATTTCATCCTCACTAACACCCTGCTGACTATTTGCAGTCAAGATCGAGCTGCACTGCCAGTGCCAGAAATGTCAGTGACTCTGAGATGAGACATCTTCAGACTTTAATAATAAACATGAAATTCTGTGGATGCTGGGAGTCTGAAATAAAAACAGAAAATGTCTTGCCTGCTCTAATCTAGTGGACTCAAACGGTATTTCCTTATGCTCTGAATATCATCCATTCATCATTTTAAAGACGTCCATCGTATCTGCTAAATTTGTATGGTCTTTTAGGACAAAAACAAAGAACAAAAGAACAAAAGTGAAGTACAGCACAGGGCCAGGCCCTTCGGCCCTCCAAGCCTGTGCCAAACATCATGCCCTAACTGAACTAAAAAAAAAACCTTCTTCCCTTATTCAATCTGTATCCTATATTCCCACCCTATTCATGTGACCATCCAGATGCCTCTTAAATGTCACCAATATACCTGCTTCTACTACTTCTTCTGGCAGTGCATCCCAGGCTCCTACTACTCTCTGCATGAAAAACTTCCCTCGCATGTCTCCCTTAAACATCCCCCTCCCCTTGAACCTATGTCCCTCCTAGTAATTGAAAGTTCAACCCTGGGAAAAAGCCTCTGACTATCCAACCTATACCTTTCATAATTTCCTAGACCGCCGTCTTTCCAGTGAAAACAATCCTAGTGTTTTTAACCTTTCCTCACTGCCAATGATCTCAAGACCAGGTAACATTCTGCTTAACCTTCTCTGCACTCACTCCAAAATATGGCGTACCAACTCTTGTACTCTATGCCCTGGTGGATGAAGGCAAGCTTGCTATATTCTATATGCCTTCTTAATCACCTTGGCCACAGGAGTTGTCACTTTTAGGGAACTATGGACCTGGATGTACAGATTTGTCTGTAGGTTAATGTTCCTCAAGGGTCTGCCATTTACAGTATAATTCACACCTAAATTTGATCCTCCAAAATGCATCATCTCTCATTTGTCTGGATTCAACTCCATCTGCCATTTCTGTGTCCATGTCACCAATCTATCTATATCCTGAGTGACATGTTCCAGAATTATAACCTTATTCTGAAATTATTAAGGTATGTATGAATCTGATGGCTTTCTTGAGCTGCTCAATTTCATTCACTAGGTGAAGGGAGTCAGATGTCTTTCATGAGGCCAAACCAAAGTCTTGTCCAAAAACCACATAACAAATATGTCTTGTACTTGAAATAAACAGCAGTGTATCTTAATGTACTTTTGTAATAGCCTGACTGTGGACTTTCAAGTGGCTTGTCAACTTGAACACATTGTTTGAGATCTTGTCTATTATTCACAATTCTGCATTGTGTGTACCTTTGGCTAGGTTGGGGGATGCTTCATGGAGCCTGGAAGGGCTTTTTGTTGGTTTTGGCATTCCATCAATTGAGTCCAAGGGGATGGCATCAGACAAGGAAGGTTGGGATTTTGTGGGAGGTGACAGTCGGGTTGGGGAAAGGAGACTGAAGTGGGGGAGGTGTGGAAAGAGGCTGTAAAGGTGTGGTTGGGGGGAGAAGGAGGCTGTCTGAAGGTATAGGTGAGAAGGATGCTGTTGGAGGAAGGGATGTGCTTGGAGGGAGAAAGCATATACAAAACTGGAAGATTGGTTCACAATAATTTTGTCAAGAAAGAAGGATGCTGTCAGAGATGTGAGGGAGATTAGGGGAAGCCACAAAGTAGAGAGCCAATTTTTAAGCCTGCCATCA
The DNA here is from genome assembly GCF_047496795.1 of Chiloscyllium punctatum. Lineage (NCBI taxonomy): Eukaryota > Metazoa > Chordata > Chondrichthyes > Orectolobiformes > Hemiscylliidae > Chiloscyllium > Chiloscyllium punctatum. The sequence continues at coordinate 19,324,521 of NC_092777.1, forward strand.
AAGAACTATGCAGCTAACTTGGATCTCAGAGATGTTGAAATAGTTAAGGTCAAGAATTTGTTTCAAACAACTTTGAATCTCTAGTTTAGGACCATGTACATTCAGGAGTTAAAAAACTTAAAAAAAAAGATGTAGTGGTTCTACTATAATAGATATTGTCAACTATAAACAATAAATTTGAAATTGAGATCTAATGTACCATAAACAGGTTTTTAAGTGTTTGGTTGAAATATTTAAACTTTGTTAGTGATTTTTGAGAAGATTTGTAGCTCAGGTTGATGATAAGTATGTAAGTTAGCTCGTTGAGCTGGAAGGTTTGTTTTCAGATGTTTTGTCACCATGATGAGGTTACATCATCAGTGAGAGTCTCCAGTGAAGTGCTGGTGTTATGTCACACCTCTCTATTTATAGGTCTTGGTCTCTTAAGGTAGGTGATGTAATTTACGGTTTTTTTTTCAAGGGAAGGTAGATAGGATCTAAATCGATCCTATCGATTCAGTGATGGAAAGAAATATACAGCAGGGCAAGACTTATAGCTAGGGAAAAGGCATTTACAATGTGATTAGGCAAGACTTAGGATGCATAGGTTGGGGAAGGAATCTGCAGGGGATGAGCATAATTGAAATGTGGAGTTTATTCAAAGACCAGCTACTGCTGCAACCAACAGGGTACCCTTCATTGTCCACACCTCCACTTCTCGCCTTTAAACAGCCACCAAACCTCAAACAGATCATTGTTCGTAGTAAACTCCCTGGCTTTCAGGATAACTCCATACAGCTCTGTTACATGGGATGCTGCAAGACATGTCAGAGTGTGGACATGGGTACTACTATTTTGCATGGGGATACCTCCCATCATGTATGTGGCAGGTACTCATGCAACTCAGCCAACGTTGTCTATCTCATACGCTACAGGCAAGGATACCCTGAGGCATGGTACATTGGCGAAACTGAGCAGAGGCTATGACAACGGATGAATGGGCACCGCACAACAATCAACAGACAGGAGTGTTACCTCCCAGTTGGAGAACACTTCAGCAGTCCGGAATATTTTACCTTGGACCTTCGCGTGACCATCCTTCAAGGCCGACTTTGGGACAGGCAGCAGCGAAAAGTGGCCTAGCAGAGGCTGATAGCCAACTTTGGAACCCATAGGGAGGGCCTCAACCAGGACCTTGGGTTCATGTCACATTACAGGTGACCCCGTTCCACTATACACATACACGGGCACTCCTACACACATACACTCCCACGCTCACACATGCACCCTTTCACAGATTATACCCCTTTACACTCACACGCACCCATATACACTCTCACAGATACTCACAACCACCGCCGTTCCCACCACCTCCTCCTCTGACACACACACACACACACACAAGTTTGTGGTGAAATTTGTACTTGCAGAGTTACATTGTACTTCGTCCAAAAACTGCATGAATCCATGTAAGATTCTGTTCATTTTTTAGATTAGAAGCAGTCTAAACATCATGGCACAGAGAGCAGCACACAGGGGGCTAACACCTTCAATACATTATCTGGGCCGACACCAATTGTTAAAGTTCACTTGAGAATGTAAGTTTTTACAAAAAGTTGTGCGATTTACATAGGAAAGCAGTGAAACTAACAGGTCATTCTAACAGATGAGTGACTTAAGAAACAATCAAGGTATTTTTCAATGTATAATTTCAGTTTCATCACACTGTAAACTTTTGCTATAAATTCTGTGTCTTACAATCATGTACTCCATGACCACCTGATGAAGGAGCAGTGCTCCAAAAGTTAGTGCTTGGAATTAAACCTGTTGGACTATAACCTGGTGTTGTGTGATTTTTAACTATGTTAGGATGAGATGTGATGGCTCAGTTAGAGCGCTTGAGAGTTACAAGTTAGCCAGGGAAGACCGAAAGAGAGAGCTAAGAAGAGTCAGGTGGGGACATGAAAAGTCATTAGTGGATAGGATCAAGGAAATCCCTAAGGCTTACTAAAGCTGTATCAGGAATAAAAGAATGACTAGAGTAAGATAAGGGTCAATCAAACATAGCAGTGGGAAGTTGTGAGTGGAGTCAGAGGAGATAGGGGAAGCTCTAAATGAAAACTTTTTAATCAGTAATCACACTTGAAAAAGATAATGTGGTTGAGGACGATACTGAGATACAGGCTACTAGACTAGATGGGACTGAGGAGGAGGTGTTAGCAATTTTAGAAAGTGTGAAAAAGGTAACTCCACTGGACCATATGGGGTTTATCCTTGGATTCCCTGGGAAGCCAGGAAGGAGATTGCCGAGCCTTTGGCTTTGATTTTTATGTTGTCATTGTCTACAGGAATAGTGCCAGAAGACTGGAGGATAGCGAATGTTGTTCCCTTGTTCAAGAAGGGAAGTAAAGACAACCCTGGAAATAATAGACCAGTTAACCATATTTCAGTTATGTGTAAAGTGTTGGAAAGGGATATAAGAGATAAGATTTATAATTATCTCAAAAGGAATAAGTTGATTTGGGATAGTCAACATGGTTTTGTAAAGGATAGGTTGTGCCTCACAATCCTTATTGAGTTTTTTGAGAAGGTGATCAAACAGGTGGATGACAGTAAAGTGGTTGATGTGGCGTATATGGATTTCAGTAAGGTTTTTGATAAGGTTCCCACGGTAGGCTATTGTATAAAATACGGAGGCATGGGATTGAGGGTGATTTAACGGTTTGGATCAGAAATTGGCTAGCTGAAAGAAGCCAGAGGGTGGTGGTTGATGGAAAATTTTCATCCTTGAGTTCAATTACTAGGAGGGTACCACAAGGATCTGTTTTGGGTCCACTGTTGTTTGTCATTTTTATTAATAACCTGGATGAGGGCGTGGAAGGGTGGGTTAGTAAATCTGCAGATGAGCTTCAGATTGGTTCCACAGGTCGATGCAACATCGAGGCTGAAGGGCCTGTGTTGCACTGTAATATTCTATTTTCAATGTTCTATGTAGTGATTGGATCCAGGTGTATCTCATTGAATATGAGATCCTTGACTGGGCTGTTAACCAGGGCCAATCAGGAGGCCTGGATGACCAATATTAACCGGGGTTTCGATTCTCCTCAGTCCACGAGAATTGACTCTGAGTTTATTGATCACAGCCAGCGTACGGTACACAAGTAAATAAAGTGCGACTTGGTGATGGGATACTAGCCTCTGTAGTTATTTCGGAATCAAGAAATTGACCTCTGGAAAGGACACTGGCAAAAAGCAACGTGTAGAGAAACAGTTCAAACGTTATGCAGCCTTTAGTTCACAGTAAATTCATTGCATATATAAAAAGACAGAGACTTGATAGATTCTGCATACATTAAGCATTTCTATCTTTGTGAATCTCATTGGTTGCATTAATATTCCATTAAGATCCATTTCACTATATAAGTCAGTCATGCTGGTAAGTATGTGCTGCACAATAGAACTAATGCGCTGTTGTTGTGGATTCATTGCATTCAGAAACAAATGTAGCGGAAAGCAATTTTTTAAGTTGAAGAATGCATTTGGATTGTGAGTGGTAACTGAATATTAAATTGTAGTACCTTTTGGCCAGGACTAAGGGCATGCAAAGTACGTTTACCCCTAGTGATTTGTAAAATCAGGATTTTAATTAATGCTTCATCAAAATAAAGCAAAGATTTCTCAAATTTGCAATTCTCAAAATTCAAAGTGAAAATGGTAAGAAGTTAATTAAAATATTCTTTTATTTAAATTTTTCCACTTGGAACATGTAGTGGATTATTAATTTGAAATCATTGAATTGTTATATAAGTAATGAGATAACATAACACGTGTACCTTCTTGGAATAAATGAAACATTTATCAATGACTGACAGGCTTTAGTTGCTGTGGAAAAACTGTTTCTACTAGCAATTGCTTTGTTTTGACCCTTTCCTTGTATTCACAGCCGGAGTGATGGCAATCTCCAGAAAATGGCAGGCCTTTCTTTTACCGTAAGCATAAATTTGCTGTAGCAAGGCTTTGCTGTTAGTTAGACTTACCACTGTACATTTCAGTTTTTGAATCTTTTTTGTGGCAAGCTCCTGAAATTGTGACCAGGTAATGTTGCATCAAGGGAAACAGGGACTCTGAACAGAAGTCAATTGGGCTAGGCCAATTGGATTGAATCGATCTGAACATAAGTAAAACATAATTTAACAGGTAAATTACACTCAGCATGAACCAATGAGTACCCACAGAATATTAAATGCTAGATTTCTTAAACCTTACAAGAACATAAGACTTAGGAACAATTTGGTCTCTTGACCCTCCTTTGCCATTTAATGTGATCATGGCTGATCTCATCTTGGCCTCAGCTCCAATTTTCCTGCCCACTCTCCATAACCCTTTAACCCGTTATCAAGTAAACATCTATCGATCTCCTCCTTAAACTTACTCAATGTTCCTATTTCCATCACACTCACGGGTCATGAATTCCATAGATTCTTTGAGAGAAGTAATCTTTCCTCATCTTGTTTCAAATCTGCTATTCTTTACCTTAAACCATGACCTCTCGTTCTAGAGGCAATCTGGCCATCTTCTCTCTCAACATTTCCCTGTTTTCTTCTTATTTTGCGGGGCACATCTTGTTTTATCTCCTCTAGGTACTACCTCCAGGTCGCAGGTCATGATCGGACTTACCAGTAGAGAGTTAGACAAACACAAGCTGTAAGGTGGATATATAGGACCAATTGAAGGAGCAGGAAAAGAACATTAGAACATGTTCATACTAGGATTTTTGAGAAAATACATTGATTTTGCAAACCAATCCAATAAAGGAGATGAGCCTTTGAAGGCTGATGAGTGTGGGAGTGACCAATGAGCCAAGACTTTACTTTGGAGCTAGGCAATGTTATAGATGGGTTGAGGTTTGAGATTTTGGAACAATCGATCCTGGATTGGACATATTAAGCAAAATACTAGCCCAGGTTAAACAGCTTCTGAGACATAAGTAGATGAGGATTGTTGAAGACTACATTCTATGGAACCCGTCCTTCAGTGTGGAGTGGTTCAAGAAGGCAATTTACCATCACCATCTCAAGGCATTTAAAAATAAGCACTTATCCCCAGAAAGGTTAAAAATAAGTTGAGCCGTCTGAGATTTCTGAGATCCAGTGACACAGGCATGTACTTTTGGGCTCAAATACTTGGAAATTGGGAACAGTGTTGCATATTGATGCCCTAAAGCACTGTACCAGGGACTTGGGGGGTATACACTGTACTTTAGTTAAATGGAAGGTGATGAATGAGTGCAAATAATTTCTTCATGTTTCGCTACTGGACAGTAAATATGGATAGACATGAACTGGGGGAGAGAATGACCATGAAAGGGTACTCAAAAGCATTGTTTATCACATTTAGCAGCGTTTTAAGTACATTCTTATTTTGCACCTTATTATGTTTAAAATAAAGTTATGAATACACAGCACAGGCAACAGCAGTTGTTAAGAAGCGATTTAATTGAGGGTCATGTACAAAGGTAATGTCTTGGCATATTGCACATCAATAATTTACTTAGCATTCATTTCACACTCTATAAAACCTGCAGGACACTAACACGGAGAAGCTGATGTTGAATTCCTCTTAGTTTCCTTGACTTCTGATTATTCCTCAATTTAGTAAGTATTCAATTATTTACATTGCACTAAAGGCAGTAATCATGGTTGAGCTTTCCTGTTGAGATTCCTGAGAAAGTATCTATTTCAGGTAAAAATTCTGAGTTTCAAGGAACCCAAATTGTATGTGTAATCATTCCACCTCTCTGTACAATTACATTCTATGACCTGATAAATGCTGAAATTGACAAAGAGAATGCAAGGCTGCATTTCCTTCATAGATTGACTTTTGCCCTAAAGATAATGGTGGCATGTGAGTCCATCAATAAAAACAGCTAACAGGAGAAGTTAAGGCTCTTGTGATGCAATGGTAGGCCTGGCTTCAAGTCCCACCTGCTCCACTGGTGTAACATTAGTTTCTGAACAGTTCGATTAGAAAATATCAAAAGGAGAACTTGCTTGCAAATGGAGTCAAAGTCATACTGTGAATTCACAGAATTCTTGGTCATGAGGCCATTAACAACTCAAGGGAAAGATCTGTGGAATGTCACTATTAGGGCACAAACTCCCTTAGACCCTTTATTGGATATTAGATTGACTGGGGTTGAATTGAGCTATACAAGACAAGAGGCAAGTGGTAAGAGTACTATAGTAAGAACATGCACTTATGCAATATTTTTCACAACAAAATACATTCCAATGCACCATCTAGCAGATGGAGCACAGTGTAATTACTGTTTTATTATAAGAAATATGGCAGTGAATTTGAGTTCATAGCAAAGTTCCACTAACAGACTTAAGATAAATAACCCAATAGTTTGTTTTTAGTAATTATAGGTATAATCATTGGCTAAGACACAGAATTCCTGTTCTTTTTTCAGATTGTGCCATGGGATCTTTCATATGCTCATGACTATGTTCATGTCTCAACCAAATGACTACATGTCCAAGAATGTAACCCTTCCTTACTACTGCATTGTATTATTAGCTTAGATTTTATGTTACACTTTTAGCTTTATAGAGTCATAGAGTTATAGAATCATGCAGCATGGAAACAGGCCTTTCGGCCCAACTTATCCATGCTGACCAGGTTTCCTAAACTGAACTAGTCTCATTTGTCTGTATTTGGCCCATATCTCTCTAAACCTTCCCTATCCATTTACCAGCCCAAATGTTTTTTTTAATGTTATAATTGTATCCACCTCTTCCACTTGCTCTGGTAGGTAAGTGATGCCCCAATTCCTGTACTCGATGTTCTGACCAATGAAGGCAAGTGTGCCAAATGCTTTCTTCACCACCCTGTCTACTTGTAATGCCACTTTCAAGGAACTATGTACCTGTACCCCTAGTTGTCTCTGTTCAACAACACTCCTCAGGGGTCTACCATTAGCTTTGTAAGTCCTGCACTGGTTTGTCTCACCAAAATGCAAGACCTTGCATTTACCTGAATTAATCTCCATGAGCCATAAATACATTATTTTTTAACGCAGAGGCAAGAGTATGCCCACTGAGCCATGTTAGCAATTCTCATGCCCACTTCCACACTCCTAGTCAAGAGAGGAAGTACAATCACCTAGGAGAGCTACAACTGATCCTCCTTCCCTAAACTAGTGCTCAGTCATTGTTGACTGAGGACAGCACAAGGCTCAGTATGACTGACAGTAAAGATCTGGCTCTCCCATGTTTTAATCTAAGAAGCGACTATAATGTAAAGAACAGCTGCCAAAAAGCTGAAACTACTCCAAAGAAGTCATCACAGTCTCAAAAGTAGCCTTACATGTTGTGTTTAAAAATTAGGCTGGAAGCAGACCATGAACCTTGCCAGGACCCAAGCTATTTCCTTCACTGTGTCACTTGGGTTCTCATTAAGTCGTTAAGTGCCGTTCATACCAAAAGTGGATTTAGAAGCTCATGAACAAAGATGTGATACTAAAGGCATGGGAACTATTTTCTACAAAGTTTTGGAGACATGATATACCTTCTTCCTGCTTTTATCTTCTATTATTGCATAACCTCCTGGAATTCTACCTTTAAAAACACATGTAGTTTCTCCTGGGATGATTGGAGATACTTTAAATATGAGAATATCAAGTATTTGAACTTTACCAGGTCAGGTTCCATTCATTGGCACTTTAACCTTAGGTGTACCATTTCGTGTACCGAAGCCTTTTACAACTGGCAATTGTGTAACGCCCTCAGATACCCTAAAGGGGGTATGGCCAATGCATCTAACCTGCACAACCCATATCCCAAAGCCCACTATTCCCTTTCCAACACACATGTGCAATGATCCCATTTGGCAAACTGCTTTACATTCTCAGACGGGCAGCATGGAGGCTCAGTGATTAGCACTGCTGCCTCACAGTGCCACGGATCTGGTTCCGATTCCAGCCTTAGGCCACTGTCTGTGTGGAGTTTGCACATTCACCCTGTTTCTGCGTGGGTTTGCTCTGTGTGCTTCAATTTCTTGCTACAGTCAAAAAACATGCAGGTTAGCTGGATTGGCCATGCTAAATTACCCATGGTGTTCAGGGATGTGCAGGTTAGGTGGATCAGCCTTGGGTAATACAGGGTTACAGGGATAGGGTAAGTGAGGTGGTTCTGGCTGGGATGTTCTTCAAAGAATTGATGTCGACTCACTGGGCCAAATGGCCTCTTTCTGCACTGTAGGAATTCCATAAATTGATACTCACTTCCCTTTATAATTCAAAGATTGCATGAATGTAACCGGACTGAGAATATGCTTAACTTTCTTCAAGTGAATTTTTAATTTCCAATAGCTTCAAAAAAGACTGCAGTCAACCAAGAACACAAAGCACAGAACCAAATTGTAATGCAAAGCACACCCGAAACATAAAATATTCTTTCCTTGTTTGGTGTCTTCTCAACCTGCTGCAATGTTCAATCATGTTTTCTTCCAAAAAGCCAATAAACTATAGGTCAAGAGATTACTGCTAAAGTTAAGGATAAAAGTTGAATATGTGCATATGACATTCTCCTGCTTGTGTTTCTTAAATGGTGGAACTGGCTGAGAAACAGGACATACTCCTGTTCACTGGTCACTGCTTGAATGCTGGAACTCCCTGGGGTGATGTGGGGCAGGCAACTGAACAATGACTGCTCCTGTGGAAAAAAAAAGCCTATCAGGTTGTCAGTTGAGTTGACGTATGATGCCACCTTTGGTATGGAAACACAGAGGGCACATGCATGAAGAATGCCCACTGCACTGTGGTATTATCCATTGAATTAGTGACAGCATAACCCAAAGGTAATCAAATTAATAAGAAGAAGGAAAACTTAAACCTTTTACTTTGGCAAATTTATTCTCTCTCTCGGATTTGTACTACATCAGTGATTGTTGGATTCACCTGGCCTCTTTCTTTTTTAGTTTCAAGTCTGAGTTTGGGTGCCTCAGGGAGTTTGGTTGTGTAAGGAGAATTTTAATGCCTAGCTTAGAGAAGCTGAAAACACTGAGGAGCCACAATGTAGCAATGGAATGTCAAGTTCAAAAACCAGAAGGTATGGCTGCTATGAGCTTCACCTGATGAGGAATAAGTATGCAGGGAAATATTTCAGTGACCTCAAAATGAGACTGCACCTGTTGGCTCATTTGAGTACGGCAGTGTAAAATATTTTTAAGGTTCTAAAAAGAACTGTGCAACTACTTAATACTCTCTCTATATCTCTATCTATTAATCTATTTAACAGCCTACTACCTGTCCATCTGCATGTTTAAATATAGAGATGAATCTTTTGCTGGAAGCGGAGATCCTTTTCAAAGAGTCAGAGTTCATGGCACTTCAGAACTATCTCCTTTAGAATGGAAGGTTTAAACTCTCTCCTCATGCACTCCCAATACCACCAAACAATGCCTGGCTCAAGATAAGCAACACATTTTCAGCTCTGATCTCCATCATCTGCAGTCCTCACTTTCTCCTCAAGATATGGCACCCCCTCCCGAAGCAACGCCAATGGTGTCTCTGGTCCCCATGTATCATCCCTAAAGCGCCCATGGCCTTTCATGCTCCTGATGACAAGTTATCCCCCTCCCCCAAATAATTTCCTTATACCCCCTCCCCATGACTTGTAATGGCCATTCATTCCCATTCATCGCTAGAGTAGTAATCCTGAGCCAAAGGCTAATGTTCTGGGGACACGTGTTTGAATTCATCCTTGGCAGATGATGGAATTTGCATTTAATAATAATATAGAATAACAAGTTAGCCTAATGGGGACCATGTAACTATTGTTGATCATTGTAAAAGCCCATTTGTTTACCAATGTCCTTCAAGGATGGAAATCTGCCACCTTTAATTGGTCCAGCCTATATTTTCTTCCTGGCCTCCAGCTTTGTGGTTAATTCTTAACTGCTCTCTGGGCAATTGGGGAATAGGCAATAAATACTGGATGACCCAGAGATACCCACATTCCATCAACAAATAAAATAAAATACACTTTGTAGAAGTAGTTAACCCTATATGCCAGCTTTTCTTCAAAACAAGAAGATTTTAAAAAGGTCAGTCAATGACTATTGAAGCCTAAGATACATAACTAAGCTTGCCTGAGAACCCAAATATCCATTACTCTGTCAGTACACCTGAGCCCTTGCTTGATTGATTACTTTGGATCTGACCTACGCTACAAATTTCAGATGCTGCAGCTTTTAGCTTTTAAGACTTGAAATAATCTGAAATGATTGACATTTTTGGTGCCTAGAGGTAAAAAAGAAGAGTCATTTTTAACATAGTGGAAAGACTCCAAGTAATTACTGTTTAAATAAATAAATAAATGGCAATTTTACAATGATGTTAAAATCTCCCAGCCTGTTCCTTTACAAATCCACCAGTATAGAAACTTAACTTCCTGGTTAAGAGATGTCAAGTATCTAATTCAGTGACCTTCTGGACAACCCATTTCTTCAAGACAATCTAGAATAGAATAGAATAGAATATATTTTATTTTATTGTTATGTGTACTCAAGTACAGGAGTAAAGTGAAAAGTTTACAATGTCATCCCATACGGCACCTTACTCATACAAAAAATCTAGGTATAGATCTTAGATACAAGATAGTTAGATACAATCCTGTTATAATCCTCTTTTATATGACTCTGAGTATTGGAACTACTTAGACTACCCAGGAAATAAAGTACTTTCTTCACTGGACAAGCAATGTGTGTCCCTCACTGAACAAAGCAACTTGTATGCTATACTCTGTTCTTTTTGTTACGAATTGAAAAAGTACGTTATTCTGTTTGAACCCACAATTGCCTTCTGCTGGTTTGATGCAGTCTCAGGAGGTAAGAAGCATGTACATGTTCCCCTTTATAAAAACACACTGGTTATAGACAGTAAGGAATGGGAGTAGGGGTTTCAGTTCTCTCTGCTCTTTGTCTGTGATAACCAGATTGCCCCATTGCTTTTTAAGAACTGTTAATTGAGTTCAGGAGGGATTTCCACTTAAATTGGGTTGAAATCTCACCTCCTAGAGCAGCCCTCCATCAAAGAGCCAAGAGTTCTTAGAATCGCAGTAGTGCCACTAAGGCTAGTGGCTAATCCTGGGACCATAGAAGACTGAGAGTGATAGTAGATGGAAAGTATTCAGCTTGGAGCTTGATGACCAGTGGTGTTCCACAGGGATCTGTTCTGGGACCTCTGCTCCTTGTGATTTTTATCAATGACTTGGATGAGGCAGTGGAAGGATGGGTTAGTAAGTTTGCTGATGACAGCAAAGTCAGTGGAGTTGTGGATAGTGTCAAGGGCTGTTGTTGGTTGCAACGGGACATTGACAGGATGCAGAGATGGGCTGAGAAGTGGCAGATGGAGTTTGACCTGGATAAGTGTGAAGTGATTCATTTTTGGAAAGTCAAATTTGAATGCAGACTACAGGGTTAAAGTCAGGATTCTTGGCAGTGTGGAGGAACATAGGGGTCTTGGGGTTCACGTCCACAGATCCCTCAAAATTGCCACCCGAGTTGACAAGGTTGTTAAGAAGGCGTATGGTATGTTGGCTTTCATTAGCAGGAGGACTGAGTTTAAAACTTGTGAGATTATGCTGCAGCCCTACAGAACTATGGTTAGACCACACTTGGAATATTGTGTTCAGTTCTGATCACCTTATTATAAGAAGAATGAGGAAGCTTTAGAGAGGGTGCAGAGGAGATTTACCAGGATTATGCCTGAACTGGGAGGCATGTCTTATGAAGAAAGGTTGAGGGAGCTCGGGCTTTTCTCACTGGAGCAAAGAAAGATGAGAGGTGGCTTGATAGAAGTGTACAAGATAATAAGAGGCATAGATAGAGGGGCTAGCCAGAGACTTTTTCCCAGGGTGGAAATGTCTATCATGAGGGGGCATAGTTTTAAGCTGATTGGAGAAAGGTTTAGGGGAGATGTCAGAGATTGGTTCTTTACACAGAGAGTGGTGAGTGTGTGGAATGCACTGCCATTGGTGGTAGTAGAGTCAGATATATTAGGGACATTGAAGCGATTCTTGGATAGGCGTATGGATAACAGTAAAATGTAAGGAATGCAGGTTAGTCTGATCTTAGAGTAGGATAAAAGGCCGGCACAAATTCAAGGGCTAAAGGGCCTGTAGTGTGTTGTACTGTTCTATGTTTAGATTCCCTACAGTAGGGAAACAGGCCCATCAAGTCCACACCAACCCTCCAAAGACCCATTTCCCTTTGACTAATGCACTTAACACTATGGGCAAATTAATATGGCCAATTCACCTAACCTGCACATCTTTGGGCTGTGGGAGGAAACCAGAACACCCAGAGGAAACCCACATAGACATAGGGAGAATGTGCAAACTCCACACAGACAGTCACCCGAGGCTGGAATCAAACCTGAGGCCCTGGTGCTGTAAGGCAGCAGTGCTAACTACTGAGCCACCCCAAATGCTCAATGTTCTACAGCAGACCTTGATGGAAGCAGGCTGAGGTGAAGTCAGAATTAGAGCTAAGTTTGGAGTATCACATGATGTGGTATGACTTTATGAGGGAGTATGCCCAGAACAAAGTAATCAGCTTTTGGACATGTGACAAGCAGCCACTCCTGATCTTAGCTATAGCACATAATGTGAGGGAGTTATAGTTGTATTTTCCTGTAACAAAATTTCTGAACCTTTGTAATGAATTTGTCAGAAATTCCTGCAATACCTTTAAATGATCTGAATCTATATTTAGTTTACCAATGCTGCTGTGAGATTGGTTAGCTTGTGTTCAGCAATTGATGAACTACAGTGATGCCAAGGCCAGGTTTCGTGGACCCTGTCAAGGGAGGAGAGCCTGTATTGATCCAGGTAGTCGAGCGAGATGGGTGAGATTCTTGGCCTTCTGTAAAATTGCAGCAGAGGCCGGCATTGCTGTCCTAACTGCTACATCCTGCCTCCCCTCCAGGGACTGTAAAAGTCAGTCCCAGTCTCCCTGGAAACTCTCCTTTCCCTGTCTGTAAGGGATCTGCAACCAAATGTTATCATGTCTTAATGCTGCCAATATTTTTGAACGGGCACCTATACAATTGAAATGCTGTGTTTGAGCCTGAAAGCCCTCAGGCACAATTATCACCACACCACATCATTGCTCACTTATACCCAGTGTATGATAGGGCAGATCAGGTAGCCAGCTTTCCACTCCTCTTACATTGTTAGCACCAAGTTCTTATCTTCTCTTGTACACTTACTGCCCATAGCCAGTGGAGTTCATGGCTCCTCAATGCTCTGTTTGTCAACCTGCTGCTGTCAGCTGCCCAGCTCAGTGTCTCCAGTATCTACAAGCTGTACCTTGAACAGTCTGCTTTCTTCAGTGCATTAAGCTGATCAGAGAAGCATTCAGGTCCAGCTGCCACTCTATCAGCTGTCTGCATTGCTTCACTGCCCTTCTTCGCTGTTTTATTACTAAATCCTCAAGCTCCTATATCGTTTCACAAGCCAGTAGTGTTCTTTATCACACTATTTATTGTTGGCAGATGGAGGGTTGGAAATAAAGCCCTGCTTTCTTAAAGTTTATTTCTTTTTTCATATCTGAATGTCTCTGGCTAGGCCAGCATTTTATTGCCACCCTTAATTGTGCTTGAGAAGGTGGAAGTGAGTCATCTTCTGGCAATATAATGTGGTGTCAGCACACCCACTGTGCTGTTAGGCAGTTCCAGGAGTTTGACCCAGCCATAGCAAAGAATGGATTCAAGCCTCCAGCAATGCTGCCTTGCTTTCTGATAATACAAGATGTGGAGCAGGCAGTTCTCCCCTCACTGTCATTTCACCCCTACCATGTGGAAGCATTGGTCCATTGAGTCCACATGGACCCTCCGAAGAGCATCCCACCCTGACCCATCACCTCACTGTATCCTTATAATCGTACACTTACCATGGCCAACTCACCTGACTTGCACATCTTTGGATTGTGGGAGGAATTAGGAGGACATGGAGGAAACCCACACAGACATGGGGAGAATGTATAAACTCCACTCAGACAGCTGCTCGAGGTTGGAATCAAACATGGGTCCCTGGGGCTGTGATACAGCAGTGCTAATCACTGAGCCACTGTGCCACTCCATCTTCTCTATCCCTTTGCCCTCTCTTTTCTGTAAACTGCTTTATTTACAAATGGTCACGCTGGTTATTAACTAGACTCTGATGCCCACTTTTCTACTAACTCTTGGCGAATGGACATTTGTCAAACATTAAGGTTATTCTCACTGAGGTAGTCCTGAGTCATTGCAACTTTAAATATTTTGAAAAGTATGCATGATTTCACAATTTACCTGTCTTTTAGACCCAGATTGAGAGAAAGCACATAGCAAGTTTCTGTACTTAAAAAATAAGCTTTATTTATCACAAGTAAATCGATTCTAACCACAGATAACCAGGGATGAGCCATTGGCATATATCTCTACCAATTAAAACTCTGACCCCCTTATAAACTCTCCACCAACACACAAACGCACACAGATAGATGCAGACTGGAAAAGTAAAAACATCGGTGCGATGGATGGAGGGAAAGACTGAGAAGACAGTTCAATAGTCCCTGTCCACAGGGTTTGCTGAGATGGTCCTTTTTGGAACAAAATGCTGCTTCTTTGTCTCCTTTTTCCAGATACTTCCACTTATTTGAAAGAGGCAAAATGAGATTGGTTCATCCATATTAAGGCATTTGGACACATTAATTAATAGTTATGGCATACAGCAATGAAAAGAGGAAATAACCGAACAGTATTCAGGCTTTAGCTGCTTTTCATTGCAGAGAAAAAAAACACAGCTCCTTCTCCTCCAGAGGTCTAATGGTTTCCCCTAAATTGTTTAGCTACCTTGGAGGCTATCACATAACTGTTGAAAGACAGAATGTCTTTGTCATTGGTAACTGGTCATTAGTCCACAGATTAATCAATTGCTTGTTGTCAGCCAAAGACCTATTCATACATATTCATTGGCTCCAGCTCATTTGAAAGCCAGAGATCAACTTCTGCTTGAACAAGAGATTTATAACTGACTGATTCCTGACAGATAGCATGACTGGCATCTGAGGAGAATGTGGTTCAGTTAGGACTATATTCATTGGAGTTAAGAAAAATGATGGGTATCTCATAGAAGCCTATAAAATTCTAACAGGACTAGAAAAAGTAAGTGTAATTCCTAATGACTGGGGAGTCCATAAAAGGGGTCACAGTCTAAGAATGTGGAGCAAGTAGGACATTTAGGCTTGAAATGAGGAGAAATCTCTTCAGCCAGAGAGTGGTGAACCTGTGGAGTTCCTTGCCACAGAAAGTGCTTGGGGTCAAAACATAAATGTTTTCCAGAAAAGGAGAGATATAGGTTTTAAGGTTCAAGGGTATGGAAAAAGTATGGGACAAAAGCAGGAACAGCATATTAGATTAGACGATCAGCCATGATCAGATGAAATGAGCCAGCTTGAGTGTCTGAATGGCCTACTCCCATTCGATGTCCCTACATCACTACTTCACTAATGACTATCATTTCATCAAGTTCTTCTCTTCCTTCAAGCTACTGATTCATAACTATCACTGGGAATTTTGAACGATAGTGAAGACAGAAAATATTTATTCATTATATCCATCACCTGTGAGTGAGGTCCTGCATCATCGCTATTCTAGCTTCCTGCTTCCCTCAAGCAATGTCGCTTGTGACTGAAGAGACAATACTGGAGTGACAGTCCATGTCACCAGAGGTCACATCTGTATGTGGGCGTTGGTCTGCTGGAGCTGCTGCACTCCTTCCTTCGTGCCCGCTTGTCTGCTGCAGCACTCATCTTTTCCCCTGTTTTGAGGAGTTAGTTCAGGGTATTTCTCCCTCTCATGCGGTCAGCTGCAAGCCTTTCCCAGGACTTCATTATGATATCAAGCGCCTTCATGTCCCTCATGCAGATGTTCTTGTAGCGCAGCTGGGGATGTCCATCACCTTGTTAATTACTTTGAACTCCAAACTCTCAGCCTTTCATATAACTTTACTTAAACTTTGCCTTTTTTACCTTTCGATAGGAACTCTTCTTATCTGCTTTTGCATGTCTGGCTAGCTTCCTTGCATGTTCTGATTTATTTGACCCGATTAGGTTTTTTAGTCATTCTCTCCTATTCTTTGTGATCTGACCAGCCATCTGCTCTGCTACTCACCTTTCTGTAATAATGTACTTTTCCTTTAAATTTGATGCTTTTCTAATATTGCTTAGTCTTAAAACTACATTACCTGCCTGATTTGGAATCTTTGCAATAACACAATGAGTTCTGCCACAGAGATTTTAGACAAGGACTTTGATAAGGTGACAGACATCAAAATGATAAGCGTACAATGCAATGATGTTTTATGCATTGACACCCTTACCAAAGAACATCTCATCACCGTCAGGAAGCAAATATGAGACATTGAACAGCCCTCTCAACTGGGTATAAAAGACCCAAGGCATTATTTCAAAGAAAAGCTGGAGAGGTGTGGTCAATATTTATCCCACACTAAAGTCACTAAAACTGACGTTTTGGTCATTATTACTGCCTGAGGCGTACAAATTGGCTGTTAATTATCTGACATTTCATCATTGACAACCCATCAAAAATACTTAATTCATTGCAAATGCTTTGGGGCCTCATCAGATCATGAAAAGCACAACACAAGGGAAAGCTCTTTCATGTCTCTAAAGTCATGCCTGTGATAGATGAAGATTTCTGCCGTGGTTTACAATAAATCACAACTCATATAGAGAGTTTCCTGTGATTGCACTGAGGAGGACTACTGCAAAGCATTCACTTGTAATGCCTTACATAGCTTTAAAAAAAATATAAGTATATGTTTGATGTGGCAGACGCTGAGAACTAAGATAGAAGAAGGGTTAAATTTAATAAACCAAGATGTCCTGCAATATTCTAAAGATGTGGAGATTCCTCCATTAATTTAATCTCCTTAATTTTAGTGAAATTCTAAAATATAGTTGTTTATCTTATCAAATCTTACATATAATGTAATAGCATTTTTTATCTTATGATTCAATATTCCCAAAATATCAAGTGGTTATTATCAAAAGCCAATATTTTCTGAGTGGCTTCACAAATCCGAGAAAATTAGCTTCTCACTTAAAACAATGCAATTCCACTTAAAGCCTTGAGAAAATTCATTCCTTAACGTTACTGCAGGAGACTGTTCACTTAAAATGTTGTGAGTCTCAGTTGAAGCATTGAGAAGGAGAAGGATAGTGCTGTTTGGAATCAGTTCAATGATTTTGAGCCTCTCTCTGTATTTGACAGAATCTGGATCAGCAATCATTCTTCTGTGAAATGATGAGGCTCCTGATCTAGTTGGGTGCCTACAAATTTTATGGAAGCTGTCAAAACCACTTTTTTGTTGATTTGAAACAGGGGAACTGTTCTCCAGTGGCAGGTGGATTGATAACCAGAAAACCTAGATGTAAGATAGTTGGCAAAAGGGCCGGAGGGAATTATTTTTACTTGCTGGTTGTGAAGTTTGGAAGCGCATTGCTTGAAAGGCTGGTTTGGAAGCAGATTCATTGATAAATATCAAAAGGGAATCGATTAGATATTTGCAAAGGAGAAATTGCAGGGCTGTGGGGAAAGTGAATGGAAGGGGGATAAAAGGGTAATTCTCTCAATACTCAACACACCCACGACGGGTAGAGTGGTTGTCTCTGTTCTTGGAAAGTTGAACAATTTTATAGCTAAATGTTAACTGATTTCAGAGAATATAGAACAATACAGCCGACCAGTGAGGTAATCTAAGTCCCCATATTATCCCATCATCATGCACATGTTTATCCAAGGACTGTTTAAATGCTCCTAATGTGGCTGAGTTAACTACATTGGCAGGCAGGGCATTCCATGGACTCTCTGAGTAAAGAACCTGCTTCTGACATCTGTCTTAAATCTATCACCCCTCAATTTGCAGCTATGCCCCCTCGTACAAGCAGATGTCATCACCTGAGGAAAAAGACTGTCACTGTCTATCCTATCTAATCTATTGATCATCTTATATGTCTCTATCAAATCCCCTCTTAGCCTTCTTCTCTGCAATGAGAACAGACCCAAGTCCCCCAGCCTTTCCTCATAAGACGTTCCCTCCAGACCAGGCAACATCCTAGTCAATCTCCGCTGCACGTTTTCCAGTGCTTCCACATCCTTCCTGTAATGGGGCGACCAGAACTGTACACAATATTCCAAGTGAGGCCACACTAGCGTTCTGTACAATTGCAGCATGACGTCACGGCTCAGGAAGTCAATCCTTCTACCAATAAAACCTAACACACCGTATGCCTTCTTAACAGCACTATCAAGCTGGGTGGCAACTTTCATGCACATGGACACCAAGATCCCTCTGAACGTCCACAATACCAAGAATCTTTTTGTCGACCCTTTATTCTGCCTTCCTGTTATTCTTTCTAAAGTGAATCACCTCACACTTATCTGCATTGAACTCCATTTGCCCCCTCTCAGCCCAACTCTGCAGTTTATCCAAGTCCCCCTGCAACTTGTAACATTCTTCCACATTGTCCACTACTCCACTGACTTTAGTGTCATCATCCATTTATGCGTGCGTCTAAGTCATTTATGAAAATGACAACCAGCAGTGGTCCCAAAACAGATCCTTTATGCACACCATTAGTAGCTGGACTCCAGGCTGAATATTTTCCATCAACCACCACTCACTGCCTTCTTACAGAAAGCCAGTTTTTAATCCAAACTGCTAATTCACCTTCAATCCCATGCCTCTGCATTTTTTCCAACAGCCTACCATGTGGAACCTTAACAAAGGCTTTGCTGAAGTCCATGCACAACTGCCCTACCCTCATCCACATGTTTGGTCACCTTCTCAAAAACTCAATGAGGTTTGTGAGACATGATCTGCACTTGATGAAACCATGTTGACTATCTCCAATCAAACTGTTGCTTGCGAGATGATTATAAATCCTATCTCTTATAATCCTTTCCAAAACTTTTCCTCCAACAGACGTAAGGCTCACTGGTCTATAATTGACTGGGTCATCTCTACTGCCCTTCTTGAACAAGGGTACATTTGCAATCCTCCAGCCCTCTGGTACTAAACCTGTAAACAATGATGACTCAATGATCAAAGCCAAAGGCTCCGCCATCTCCTCCCTAGTTTCCCAGAGAATCCTCTGATAAATCCCATCTGGACAAGGGGACTTACCTACTTTCACACCTTCTAGAATTGATAACACCTCATCCTTACTAACCTCAATCCTTTCTAGTCGAATTGCCCGTATCTCAGTCTTCTCTTTGACAATATTCTCCTTTTCCTGAGTGAAAACACTTGAGAAATATCTATTTAGCATTTCTCTGACCTCCATAGGATCCACACATGACTTCCCACTTCTGTCTTTGACTGGTCCTATTCTTACTCTGGTCATCCTTTTATTCCTCACATACCTATAGAAAATTTTAAGGGTTCTCTTTTATTCTATCTGCTAAAAACTGCTCATGTCCCTTCCTTGCTCTTCTTAACTCTCTCTTTAAATCTTTCCTAACTAATCTGTAACTCTCCATCGCCTCATCTGAACCATCTTGTCTCAACGTCACATAAGTCTCCCTCTACTGTTTAACAGGAGATACAATTTAAAAAGTCACAGGGTTGTAGAGATGTACAGCATGGAAACTGACCCTTTGGTCCAACCCGTCCATGCTGACCAGATATCCCAACCCAATCTAGTCCCACCTGCCAGCACCTGCCCCATATCCCTCCAAACCCTTCCTATTCATATAGCCTTTTAAACGTTGCAGTTGTACTAGCCTCCACCACTTCCTGTGGCAGTTCATTCCATTTGCATACCACCCTCTGAGTGAAAAGGTTGCCTCTTAGGTCTCTTTTATATCTTTCCCTTTTCACCCTAAACCTATGCCCTCTAGTTCTGGACTCCCCCATCCCAGGGAAAATACTTTGTTTATTTATCTTATCCATGCCCCTCATGACTTTATAAACCTCTATAAGATCACCCCTCAGCCTTTGACACTCCAGGGAAAACAGCCCTAGCCTATTTAACCTCTTCCTATAGCTCAAGTCCTCCAACTCTGGCAACATGCTTGTAAATCTTTTCTGAACCTTACCTTCTCACTTCCTCCCTGCCTGACAGGGACATACCTATCAAGGACATGCAATATCTGTTCCTTAAACTAGCTCTACATTTTGATTGTCCCTACCCCCTGCATTTTGCTGCCCCATTCTATGCCTCCTAAGTTTTGCCTAATCATATATTACGGCCCTTGCCCCATTGATAACTCTTGCCCTGTGGCACGTACCTACCCCTTTCTATCGCTAAACTAAACGTTACCAAATTATGGTCATTCTCTCCAAAGTGCTCACCTACTATTAAATCAAACACCTGTCCTGGTTCATCCAGTGTGGCCTCCACTCTTGTCAGCCCTTCGACACAATGTGTCAGGAAACCCTCCTGTACACATTGGGCAAGAACTGACCCATCTGATGTACTAGAGTTATAGCATTTCCAGTCAATGTTGAGGAAGTTAAAGTCCCCCATAATGACCATCCTGTTCCTTTCACTCCTACCCAGAATCATTTTGCCAATCCACTCCTCCACATCCCTGGAACTTTGTGAACGCCTATTAAAAAACTCCCAGTAGTGTGACCTCTCCTCTCCTGTTTCTAACCTCCGCCCATTACACCTCAGTAGACGAGTCTTCATCAAAAGTGCTTTCAGTCACCGTTATTTTGTTCTTGACTAACAAAGCCACACCTCCCCCTCTTTTACTATTCTCCCAGATTTTAATGAAAGATCTAAACCCTGGAACCTGCTACATCCATTCCTGACCCTGGTCTATCCATGTCTCTGAAATGGCCACAACATCGAAGTCAAAGGTACCTATCCATGCTGCAAGCTCACCTACCTTATTCTGGATACTCCTGGTGTTGAAGTAGACAGACTTTAAACCAGCTTGCTGTCTGCCAGCACACTCCTGTGACCGTGAAATCCTGTCCATGTCCTCCCTACTCTCATCCTCCTGTGTGTACTGGAACTACAACACAAGTTCCCAAATCCCTGCTGAGCTAGTTTAAACCCACCTGGGTAGCACCAGCAAATTTCCCACTCAGGATATTAATACCCCTCTGGTTCAAGTGAAGACTGTCCTGTTCGTAGAGGTCCCACCTTCCCTAGATTACGCCCCAATTATCCACATACCTGAAACCCTCCCTCCTGCACCATCCCTGCAGCCACATGTTCAGTTGACATCTCTCCCTATTCCTTGCCTCGCTATCATATGACACGGGTAACAAACCAGAGATAATAACTCTGCTTTTTCTAGCTCTCAGCTTCCTCCCTAGCTCCCTGAAATGCTGTCTTACATCCCTATCCCTCTTTCTACCTATGTCATTGATACCTACATGGACCACGACTTGGGGTTGGTCACCCTTTCCCTTCAGGACCCCAAAGATACGATCCAAGGCATCACAGACCCTGGTACCTGGGAGGCAACACACCAACCATGAGGCTCTTTTGTTCTCAAAAGACCTTCTATCCGACCCTCTTAACTATTGAGTCCCCAATGACTAACACTCTCCTCCTTTCCCCCCTTCCCTTCTGTGCAACAGGGACAGATTCTGTGCCAGAGACCTACACACCAGTGCATGCCCCTGGTAAGTACGCTCCCCATAACAGTACCCAAAATGATATACTTGTTTTTCAGGGAAACAACCCCATAGGATCCTTGCACTAACTGTTTCTTTCCCCCTTCTAACAGTTAGCCAGCTTTCTTTTCCCAAGAGTAACTACTTCCCTGTAACTCTTATCTATCACATACTCTGCTTCCTGAATGACCCGAAGTTCATTCAGCTTCTGCTCCAGTTCCCTAACGCAGTCTTGGAAGAGCAAGAGTTGGGTGCACTTCCTGCAGATATACTTGGATGGGACAATAATGGTATTTCTCACCTCAAACATCATGCAGAGGGAACATTCCTCTCCCTGCACTGCCATCCCTGCTCTTCCCCTTATCAGAAAGTAAAACAGAAGAGAAGCTTACCTGATGTGACCTTGTTGTTTAAAGTTAGAGGACAAAGGTAGGGTCTCAGGTTTAGAAAGCACACATTTATATAGCTGAGGGGAAAAAAAGTCCCTCCTTTCCCAGAACCCTCTGCTCTCTGATGTCAGATGTAAAGACTTAAATTAGTGACTCACCTTTCCCAGCAGGCCCCTGGTCCAATCTCCCACTCTTCTTTCTGCTGAAAACAGAACATCATGCAATTATTGTATTTCAATGACTTGAACAAGTTTCACTTTTTTTTTGATCTGAGCAGAAATAAGTTTATGTAATAAATAATAATTTGAACCAACATCAAAGTTTACTTTAAAACTAAAGCTGCCAATAAAACAGAGCTGTGAAATTTTCAATTGCAAACCCTATACTTAAATTTGTGATTACCAATTCACATATCACTATACCACCCCTACTTGTACCCTTGTCGTAAACCCTTGTATTTTTCCAATTTCTCTCTTTTCACCCCTTGTATTCCCTCTGGGCTTATCTCATCCACAAGACTTACTTCCTACTCCCTTTGGCATCATTCCCAATTAACTGCTCAGTGTCCAATTTCCCTTTCTATTCAGTTGGCACTGTCAAAGCTTTCCTCTCTTTAGTTGTTTTGCTTTCAAAATCACCATAATGCCACAAGCCCACAAGATGTAGGCACAGAGGTAGCCCATTCAGTTCTGCCCTGCCATTCAAAGAGATCAGGCTGATCTGATAAGCCTTAACTCCATTTCCCTATGAGACTTGATTCCAAAAATGATTAAAAAATCTAGCCTTGGATATACTTAATGACCGAACCTCATCAGCCTCAACACTATGGTGGCTCAGTGGTTAGCACTGCTGCCTCACAGCACCAGGGACCTGGATTCAATTCCAGCCTGGAGTAACTGCCTGTGTGAAATTTGCACATTTTCCCCACGTCTGCGTGGGTTTCCTCTCACAGTCACGTGGATGTGCAGGTCAGGTGAATTGTCACGCTAAATTGCCCATAGTGTCACGAGTAAATATAGCGTCTGGTTAGGTTACTCTGCGGAGGGTCGGTACGGATTTATTGGGCCGAAGGGCCTGTTTCCATACTGTAGGGAATCTAGTTTAAACCTGCTATGTTAATGAATTCCTCAGATTTGCGACCCTCTGAGAGAACCCAGTTCAGCCTCACCTCTGTCTTGGTAACCCTTTCCTCTGAGATTATGTCCTGTGATGCTAGACTCGCCCATGAGGGGAAACATCTCTATATCTATTCTGTCAGGCTCCCTAAGAAACCTTTATGTTTCAATAGAGTCACCTCACATTCTTCTAAATTCCAATGAGTACCAGCCCAACCTACTCTACCTCTACTCATGAGAAAATCCCTGTGTCTGGAATCAATGTAGGGTACTTCTTTCAATGGCAGTATATAATTTCTTTGATTAGGAGACCAAAAATTGTTCACCGTATCCAAGTTGTGGTCAAATTAGTGCCTTTCAGACTTTTAACCAGACCTCCTTACTTCAATTCTTCTTAACTCCATTGCTTTTGAAGCAAAAGCCCATGGTTCATTCGCCTTCTCTCTTATCCACTGAGCTTGGGTGCTGGCTTTTTGTGATTCATGCACAAGGAGACCTAAACTCATCAGTACTGGAGCTTTTGGCAGTTGTCTCCTTTAAATTAATATTCAGTCCTTCTATTATTCTTGTCAAAGTGCAAAACCTCACATTTTGCCACATCAGATTCCATTTGTCAAGGTTTTGCTCACTTGTTGACCTACACATATATCTCTGTAGATACTTTGATGTCAGTCAATGAAGAAGGAAAGATGAAGCTGCTTCAGTTCTAGTAATATCAATGTAATAGTAATTTATTCAGTATTTTATGTAATTTATTCAGAAATGAATTCTGTAATCCAAGATGGTGCCAGTACATGGGAACACTATCCTCTTTTCACTGTACCTAGGTTCAAATGATAACATATTAAATAAATCTACAAAATAAATAAATCTTTGGATCATCCTTACCACCTATTTTTGTTCAATCTACAACACCGACAAAAGTACATTAGCTTTTGTCATCCAAATCATTAATATAAAAATGTAAATAATTCTGGTCCCATCACTGATCCCTGTGGCACTCCAATTCCTTTTTTGTCTTCAATCCTCAACCTCTCTGCATCATTTGACCTTACCAACAATTGATCCTTCTCAAAAATAAGTTCTATATTGTCTAGCTCAGTGGCATTGCCCTCATTTATTTCCTCGCTAATCCATTGAATCTTAGACAAAGCAATTCCAGTAATGGATTACGTTGCTGCATCCTTGTTCCTACCTCTGGAGTCTCCCAAGGAAGAGTCTTCTCCAACCTCTTCTCCATCTTCATATTTTCTTGGGAACATCATCTGTAAACAGGGGATCACTTTGATAACATTCATCTCTACGTCTCCACCATGTCCCTCAACCTGTCTTAGCTTTGTCAGACTGCTTGTTCGATATTCAGTTCTACAAGAATCACATTTTCACCCAGTTAAATGCTGGGAAGTCAGAATCCATCATCTTAAGCACTGACCAAAAGCTATACAAAGGTATACTTCCTATTCCAGCCATTATCTCAGACTTAAACAGACTATTTGTATACTTTTTAATCTATTCAAATCCATAAACACACCATACAACAAATGTCTCCTTCCACCTCCACATTGCTACCCATTTCTGACTTGGTCTCCACTGATCTGCTGCAGAAGCCTTCATCCACATCTTTGCCACCTCCCAGACCTGGATGCTCCAAATTTCTGTTAACTTTTCTCCCATTCCCCCACTTTCCATTCTGTTTAACATTTTCTAATCTCTGCTGTCCATGCTGTACTCAACAATGAGGCTCAGTTATCCATTGATACTTGCGTTGCCTATCTTCAATGGCAGCAGGTTCCTCAATATCTCAAGTTAAAAAAAAATATGTTTGTGTTTAAGACCCTCCAATATTGTTATCCTAATTTTCTACTTCAGATCAAAAAAACCACCCCATCTGAAATTTCTCCTCCTCTGATTCTGGACTAATGTGTTACCCCTTTCCCTTCACCTTTCAATTGATCACTATCTTCAGTCAGCAAAACCCAAGTTATGAAGATTTCACCCCTCTCCTCAAATCTTTAACCTTTCTCCCTATCTTCCACATTAAATTATTTTAAACACCTCAATTTGATTACCCTTTACTCTCCTATATTTAAGGGAATGCCATCTTAATTTATTCAACCCTGTAATGAAGCTAAAGGTATGTACTGTACCCTTAAGAGAGTGTGAATGCTGTTTTGCACTGAGAACTAACAAATACCTGTCATATGACTAGCTACCAGCCCTAGAGTGTACTAGAAAATTGAAAACATGTAATATTTAGTTGTGAAATGGATACCTGAATTGGTTGCTGTTTTGATAACAATTCAAATTTAACCAGGCAGTTTAAATTATGCCCCAAGATACTAAAACCCAATCACGTTTGCATTTATTGTTTTGGCCAACATCTAACCAATGAGATGATGCGGTGTTGAGAGAATAAAAAAGCAGGCAGTTTGAAAGTCAGACAGAGTAACTGCCATCAAAACACTCTCTATCAAAGTACCTTTTCAGATGAAACATTTTCACAGTAAAAGAAAGAAGATGGCTTAGGGAGATCTTCAGCTGAAAGAAGACAAACACCGAAGATGACAGTTACTGTATAGTTTTCAAATTAAGTTGATGTAATTTTAATAAGTGTTTTATTGGAACAGTATATTGTTATAGAATTGGAGGCAGATAATAAGCAGTTAAGAGAAAGGAGGGGCTTAGAGTTGTGAATATTTCTTGCTTAGTGTTCACTTTTAGAGTTAAAGAATAACTTGATATTAATTTTTATAGACAGTAAAATTTGGGTGTTTTCTGTCACTAATATTTTAATAGCTTATGAGGCGGGATGAGCTTTTCTGGGTGTTTGGTTTAATTAACAGAAGGATTCACCGCCCTGTCAGAACAACCTCTTCTTATGACTTAACCATTTCAGACAGTGTCATCTAAAATACCTTTATGTCCTTCCTATGGAACAGAAATGAACTCAGAACAAAAATCTAACTGGAATTTTATTGAATTGTAACATAACTTCTATCAATTTTTATTCCAATTTTCTTGAGCTTTATAAATTAATGTACTCATCCTTTAGCTTTTAGTGATTACTAATCTTGGACCACAAACTTCACTATTACTTCAAAATTCCTAGCATCTTGTCATTTAGAAAACTTATCTATTTATTTTCCTTAGTTCCAGATGGATGATCTTACACTTCCCCCACAATTAACTGCATGTACCACAGTTTTACCCACTCACTTAAACTATCAATGTTCATTTAGATCTTTTTGTACCCACCTACATTATTTACAGTGCTACCTAACTAGATGTTATCACAATCCTTGGATAAAAGCTCACTATTCCTTCAATTGTGCCATTTGTAAATGTAGAGAAGTAATGAGACCCGAATACAACTCACTGGTGAACATTGCAAAAGGAGTATGAAATAACTCCACAGTCTCCGGTATACAATTTATTTACACATGGAGAATCTTTCACACTGATCTAGCTCCCTCAAAGCCAGCTCTCAGAATGAAAAGGATGTCTAACATGTTCTTATCCATTAGTCAGGGCTCCCTGATTGGACCAGACTAACAGCCCCAATCAGGGAACTCATATTCTGTGAGGTTGATCAGGCTGACCTCAATACAGTCATACAGAGTACATATGAATTCTACATACTGGTTGTCTCTTACCTTCTGACAATTTACCTTCTCATGACCATAGATTGTCTCCAATGCCATCTGGTCTGGTTTTTGTTAGCCGTCTTTGATATGGAACCTTCTGGAAATTGATTGAAATAGCATTTACTGCCACTTCTTTTATGGACTGCATTAGTTACCTCCTCAAACACATTAACTAGAATCACTGGACATAACTAACACTTTATAAACCCATGCTGGATTTCTAATCAGTGGATGTTCAAATCTTTCCACTTCTTTTGTCCACTATAATAGTCTCAAATCGTTTTCACTGTAGCTGTTTGACTAAATTGTTTCTACAAATGAATAAGCTATGGAGGAGCTGATTGCATAATTAATGAACTGAAGAACAAAAGGTTGCTTAAGAAAACTTGACATGAGCCATGGTGAACCATCATGTTTCTCCCTGAAAATGATACCTTACCAAAAAGTGGGAACATAGTGAAAGAACAGAGTGATTATAAAAAGGGTATTCAGCCTCTTTATGTCTTTACCATCCCCTAGCCCTACAATTCTCTAGGGGTGGCTTGGTGGCTCAGTGGTTAGCACTACTGCCTCATAGCACCAGGGTCCCAGGTTTAGTTCTATCCTCAGGTGACTGTATGTGTGGAGTTTGCATATTCTCCCTGTGTTTGCGTGGGTTTCCTCCAGGTGCTCTGGTTTCTGCCCGAAGTCCAAAGATGTGCAGGTCAGGTGAATTGCCCATATTGTTAGATGCATTAGGGAAATGGGTCTGGGTGGGTTACTCTTCAGAGGGTCAGTGTGGACTAGTTGGGCCGAAGGACCTGTTTCCACATTGTAGGGAATCTAATCTAATTCCTGTGCTCCTCTAATTTTGACTTCCCTGATTTTCATTGCTTTACCCTTCAGTTGACTTGGCCTTAAATGCTACAACTACCTTTATGATCCTCTGCAGTTCCCCATATCTCTCTTCTTTAAAGAATGCCTTCCATGGACACTACACTATTACTTTCTCTTGTGCGTTAATGTTAAAATCTGGCTTGACAATACCCCTATGAAATGTTTTCACGCTTTTTTTTCCCCCCTGTGGAATGCCTTGGGATGCTTAATACATGGAAGGCCCTTTGAAATTACAGATTTTAGCTCCCAGGTATTTTGAGACTGTTGAGCATGTAATGCTATTCTACAATTAAGAAACAAAAATGTGTGAGAATTCCACATTATACTGAGCATCATGAGCACTCTTTAAAAATATAAGTGAAACGAGGAAGCGTGATTTTTTCACAAAGTTCGCTATTTCAAACCTTTATTGTAAATTAGTTCAGGACAAAGTTGTGAGATTTGGAAAATGGATAGGATTCAATTACATGTGTAGGGAGTGTAGGGAGGTTAGGAATATGGCATCAATCTTAAAGGAGGGTGCCTGTAAACAGAAGAGTGGCTTGAAGTGTGTATACTTTAATGCCAGAAGTATACGAAATAAGGTAGGTGAACTCGCAGCGTGGATTGGTACCTGGGACTTCGATGTTGTGGCTATTACGGAGACATGGCTAGATCAGGGACAGGATTGGCTGTTGCAGGTTCCAGGGTTTAAATGTTTTAGTAGGGTCAGAGATGGGGGTAAAAGAGGGGAGGGGTGTGGCTTTGCTTGTCAAAGATAGTATTACAGCGGTGGAAAGGAAGATGGACGAAGATTTGCCATCTGAGGTAGTTTGGGTTGAGGTTAGGAATAGGAGAGGTGAGGTCACCCTGTTAGGAGTCTTTTACAGGCCTCCTAATAGTCCTAGAATCGTTGAAGAAAGGATTGCGAAGATGATTCAGGAGAAGAGTGACAGTAATAGGGTGATTGTTATGGGAGACTTTAACTTTCCTGATATTGATTGGGAAAGCTATAGCTGAAGTTCGTTAGATGGGTCAGTGTTTGTGCAATGTGTGCAGGAGAGTTTCCTGACACTATATGTAGATAAGCCAACAAGAGGTGAGGCCATACTGGATTTGGTTCTGGGTAACGAACCAGGCCAGGTATTAGAACTAGAGGTAGGTGAGCACTTTGGGGACAGTGACCACAATTCGGTGATTTTTACTCTCGTGATGGAGAGGGATAAGTGTGTACTACAGGGCAAGAGTTATAGCTGGGGGCAGGGAAATTATGATGCGTTGAGGCATGACTTAGGATGTGTGGATTGGAAAAGTAGATTCCAAGGCAAGAGCGTAATTGATATGTGGAACTTGTTCAAGGAGCAACTATTGAGTGTCCTTGATAAGTACGTACCTATCAGGCAGGGAGGAAAGGGTCGTGTGAGGGAGCCGTGGTTTAATAAAGAGTTGGAATCCCTTGTTAAATGGAAGAGGGCGGCCTTTGTAAAGATGAGGCGTGAAGGTTCAATAGGGGCGATTGAGAGTTATAAGGTAGCCCGGAAGGACCTGAAGAGAGAGCTAAGAGCAGCAAGGAGGGGACATGAAAGGTCCTTAGTTGGTAGGATTAGGGAAAACCCAAAGGCTTTCTATAGGTATGTTAGGAATAAAAGAATGACTAGGGAAGGAATAGGTCCAATCAAGGATAGTAATGGGAAGTTGCGTGTGGAGGCTGAAGAGATTGGGGAGGCGCTGAATGAATACTTTTCGTCAGTATTCACTCAGGAACAGGACATTGTTGTCGATATGAATACTGAGGCACGAATAAGTAGAATGGATGGCTTTGAGATATGTAGAGAAGAGGTGTTGGAAATTCTGGCAAGGGTGAAAATAGATAAGTCCCCTGGGCCTGATGGCATTTATCCTAGGATTCTCTGGGAAGCAAGGGAGGAGATTGCAGAGCCATTGGCCTTGATTTTTGTGTCCTCTTTATCGACAGGAGTAGTGCCAGAGGACTGGAGGCTAGCAAACGTGGTTCCCTTGTTCAAGAAGGGGAGTAGGGATAATCCTAGTAACTATAGGCCAGTGAGTCTCACTTCTGTTGTGGGCAAAGTCTTAGAGAGAATTGTAAGGGATAGGATTTATGCACATCTGGATAAGAATGATGTGATCAAGGATAGTCAGCATGGTTTTGTGAAGGGCAGGTCGTGCCTCACAAACCTTATTGAATTCTTTGAGAAGGTGACTAAGGAGGTAGATGAGGGGAAAGCGGTAGATGTGGTATATATGGATTTTAGTAAGGCGTTTGATAAGGTCCCCCATGGTAGGCTACTGCAGAAAATACAGAGATATGGCATTGAGGGTGAGTTGGAGGTTTGGATTAGGAATTGGCTCTCTGGAAGAAGACAGAGGGTAGTAGTTGATGGCAAAGGTTCATCTTGGAGTGCCGTCACTAGCGGTGTTCCGCAAGGATCTGTTTTGGGACCATTGCTGTTTGTCATTTTTATAAATGATCTGGAGGAAGGGTTAGAAGGTTGGGTGAGCAAGTTTGCGGATGATACGAAAGTCGGAGGAGTTGTAGACAGTGAGGAAGGATATGGCAGGTTACAGCGGGATATAGAGAAGCTGCAGAGCTGGGCAGAAAGGTGGCAAATGGAGTTCAATGTAGCTAAGTGTGAAGTGATTCACTTTGGTAAGAGTAACAAAAAGATGGATTACTGGGCTAATGGTCGGATACTTGGTAGTGTGGAAGAGCAGAGGGATCTTGGTGTCCATGTACACAGATCTCTGAAAGTTGCCACCCAGGTAAATAGTGCAGTGAAGAAGGCATATGGCGTACTGGCTTTTATTGGTAGAGGAATTGAGTTCCGGAGTCCTGAGGTCATGCTGCAGTTGTATAAGGCTCTGGTGTGGCCGCATCTGGAATATTGTGTGCAGTTTTGGTCGCCATACTATAGGAAGGATGTGGAGGCACTGGAACGGGTGCAGAGGAAGTTTACCAGGATGTTGCCTGGTATGGTAGGAAGATCCTATGAGGAAAGGCTGAGGCACTTGGGGTTGTTTTCATTGGAGAAAAGAAGGTTTAGGGGTGATTTGATAGAGGTGTACAAGATGATTAGGGGGTTAGATAGGATTGACAGTGAGAACCTTTTTCCACGTATGGAGTCAGCTATTACAAGGGGGCATAGCTTTAAATTAAGGGGGGGTAGATATAGGACTGATGTTAGGGATAGGTTCTTCACTCAGCGAGTTGTAAGTTCATGGAATGCCCTGCCAGTAGCAGTAGTGGACTCTCCCTCTTTATGGGTATTTAAGCGGGCATTGGATAGGTATATGGAGGATAGTGGGTTAGTGTAGGTTAGGTGGGCTTTGATCGGCGCAACATCGAGGGCCGAAGGGCCTGTACTGCGCTGTATTCTTCTATGTTCTATGTTCTATGTTCTATGTATTTCTTGCCAGTGAAATGGAATGGAACTGTTTTGTGTAGTGCGCCTCTGGCCTCCACCAATGAAAAATCAATGTACATAAGTGACAGCTGGTAATTCCCAATAACGGATTGTCAAACAATTAACAAGTCTCTTTTTCTCCTAACAAATCCATTTGTTTCATCATTCTAAACTAACCAAGTAACCCAGAGCGAAGTTGGATTGAAGTGTGATTACTTGGAAGAGGTCTTTCAGTTTCTAGTAGGATTGTAATTCCCAAAGGGTGGACAATATTCCTATCTTTTAAGTCTTGACTAAGGAAGGGCCTGACTACAGCTCTAGGAAGCTGTTGAGTAAATGCATGGCACACCTAAGTTTTTTATAGCTCTCTGTTTCCTCTCTTTTTGAGAGTGCTTTTTTAACCATCCTTCCTGTGATTTTCAATGCAGAAACTCATCCTTACCCAATTCAAACATATATTACTAATAGAGCTTCCTGGATACAATTCAGGAGCTGAAACAGTCTCTAATTACTGAGAAGTAAATCCTTTACTAAGTCAGGGCCACTAAGGTGGACTGTATCTATCTATTGGTTGAGATTAGCTAATTTAGTGCAGGCTGGGGATTGGACTGAGTATCAGTTTGCTCTTTGTAATTCAACTGCTTAACACTGACACCAGCCAAGCCATCATGAAAACTCAACATATTTCCTCAAACATGCTGTTGATTTTAATAGAGATGATTAAAACTGAGCCAGCTGTTGTATGTTAATTCTTTGTTTAAATTGGCAATTCATTTCATGGCTTTTTTAAAATTGGTATGTTGACAAGAAAATTGTGATCCAAGTCTTGCCAAGTCTGGATGGTATCTTCCTCTGGCAAAAGATTTGTAAGAGACAACCCTTGAGGAGAAGCTGAAGGAAGAATCATTTTCTTCCTTTGCCAGGCTCTGTACTCCTACTATTAGACGGGGTACCTGGGAGCTCCTTCTGTTGGTTTACAGAGAGAAACTCACTAGATATGTTGCCTTCTCTCAGAATCCCTCATCAGCAGAAGGATCTGCCTATCTACCCTACCGATTCACTTTCTAGCTCTACAGACTTTTATCAAAGGATCACTTAAGGTTATCAGACAGAATAAATTGTAAAACTTTTGGGTCCATTACAAATACTAACCCAGGATTCAGACTGCACAATCCAATGTTTAAAAGAACAATGGCTGAATCTTACACATTTTTGGCTAAGCCAGACTGAGAACGTAAGAACATCAGAACTAGGAGCAGGAGGAGCCCATCTGACCCCTTGTGCCTGCTCTGCCATTCAATAACATCATGGCTGATCACTTTGGGAACTCAGCTCCACTTAGCCCGCCCATTCATCAGAACCCTTAATTCTTTTACTGTTCAAAAATCTATCTTTCCCTTAAAAACATTTAATAGGACAGACTCACTGGTTGGGGAATTTCACAGAGTCACAACCCTTTGGGTGAAGAAGTTCCTCCTCAACTCAACCCTACATCTGCTGCCCCTTATTTTGAGGCTGTGCCTCCTAGTTCTAGCTTCATCCACCAGTGGAAACAACCTCCCAGCTTCTATCTCATCTATTCCCTTCATAATTTTAAATGTTTCTATAAGAGTTCCCTCTAACTCCTCTGAGGCCTGGCACAGTTTCTTGCTGTAACTTACGAAATTCATCTCATTCCCGATCGACCCCAGCCTTATCATGCCCCTCTCATGCGATACTTGCCTGTTCTTACCACATGCCATTCCTGGAAGAACACACCGCTGCCAGGATATCGGAATTGACTGATATCTCTGGTTTTGTCATCAACTGAAAGGCTGTTTCACATCCAGTCCAGTAGTGCTCTGCATGGTGCCTGATATTTGCCCTAGCCATTGCAGAAATTTGGCGAACAGA
The DNA here is from genome assembly GCF_047496795.1 of Chiloscyllium punctatum. Lineage (NCBI taxonomy): Eukaryota > Metazoa > Chordata > Chondrichthyes > Orectolobiformes > Hemiscylliidae > Chiloscyllium > Chiloscyllium punctatum. The sequence continues at coordinate 19,357,522 of NC_092777.1, forward strand.
TTTGTGGGCAGGGTCATCAACTGAAAGGCTGTTTCACATCCAGTCCAGTAGTGCTCTGCATGGTGCCTGATATTTGCCCTAGCCATTGCAGAAATTTGGCGAACAGATTTGTGGGCAGGGTCCTACAGGTCCTGTCAATCAAGGCGGAATCAATGTGGGACTTCCAGGGTCAGTAGTGGATGGCCCAGGGCCACACCATGCCAGCATGTTCCAAGCTTGCTCCCCCGGGTCAAAGCCATCTGAGCCAGCTGGACAAAGACACAGCGTTATAGGAAGAAGGTCAATGAGGTTCTACGACACTTGCTCTGTCTCTCACACTATACCTACCAAGGTTCATAGCTCTCCCAATGCATGCAATGTCTCCCCACCCTCAGTGTTGCCCAGCCCCATCCCTGACACCACCTGCATGCCCTCTGTGCTGCCAACTCACTCGCTCGGGAGACCTGCAGGAAATTAATAACCGAGCGGCCAATTTCCATCTCCTGTAATACCTACCTCTCCCCCCTACCCAGGAGGAAAACAACTCCCAGAGGGCAGAAAGACTCATCACTCTTTTGAAACACTCAAAGACAGAAATTGTCGGGGTTACTTAGCAAATCTGGCAGCATCTGTGGAGAGAGAAACAGAAATAACATTTTGGGTCTAGTGAGGAAGAAGGGTCCTTGGACTGATATTACAGGCTGCCACGGACAGTTGAATGTGAAGGAGGAGAATGGAGATGTTCATGAGGCATTAAACTCACTATAATCCCTGGCGGCATGGTGGCACAATTGTTAACACAGCTACCTCACAGTACCAGGGACCCAGGTTTGATTCCAGCCTTGGTTGACTGTCCATGTGGATCTACACATTCTCCCTGTGTCTGCGTGGGTTTCCTCGGTTTCTTCCCACAGTCCAAATATGTACAGGTTAGCTGAATTGGCCGTGCTAAATAGTCCATAGAGTTCAGTGATGTACAGGTTAGGTGCATGAGTCAGGAGTAAATGTAGCGGAATGGGTCTGGGTGGGATACTCTTTGGAGGGTCGTTGTGGACTTGTTGGGCCGAAGGGCTTATTTCCACACAGTAGGAATTCGAATTGGTAACTCGCGAGAACCCTGCCTTGCCACGCAGTAAATGCTTAATAAATGCTCAAGAACTTCTGATCTCGAGATAGGCTCATGGGACTCCTCACATGACTTTGTAAATCAACCAATCACAGTCCACATTACTTAAACCTTCATAAGATTCCAGCCAATATAACAAATGTAAAACCATAGTGCAATCTCATAAAAGAGGGCAGGAAAAAATTCTAGGATTGAAGTGGAAACAATGAACAGAAGTTCCAACTAAGAATAAATATAAACTTTTATTTGCAGGAGAGTTGGAATGATGAGAACCTGCACAATATGGATTGAAAATCCCATGCATGCAATTGGTGGATATAATTATGGAAGGGAAGTGTTCTTACTAGAGACATACCCATCTGATCTGATTGTCATGGAAAAGAAATCTAAACTGAACTCTATCAAAAAGTTTCATGCCTTGCTACTGAAAAAAAAACCTAAGCCTTTTCAGGACAGAGAGAGAGAATATGGTTGCGGTGAAATAGCCGGGACTGTGTTTGTGTTAAGCAGTCAAGCAGGATAATAGTGGGCGCTAATTCTCTGCTGGAAAGGATGAAGGCAGAAAACAAAGAAAGTATGACTTTAGACATCACTATTAAAATTGTTCTTCAAAAAGAAATGAGGAAGACTCATAGACAAATCCTAAGAGGTATAGAATAAACTTACCTCAGGAGAGTATGAAGACCTATTCACTTTATAAGGTAAAAACATTCTGCAGACACTGAAAACAGCCAACACAGAAGCAAAAAGAAGATTTTATTAGGGTCTAAGCAATGTGAGCTATGGTGAGATGTTTGGCAAAATCAGATCACAACTATGATAATGCCCATCTTGACCCCAAGAACAATTTGTGCCATTTTTGATGCTCATTGTAAGCAGCATGGCAAGATTCATGTTAGGTAGCAGTGAGATGCTAATTGATGGGGACATACATACCTTGTTAATGGACAACTTCACCTTTTCAATATTCAACCTCTGATGTCACCAAACTTGCCAAAGATGCTCGACATTGGGAAAGCTGACATGGGAATGAGAGCTGGTAGCTAACAGGTTGAGCTTGCCATTTGGACCAAACTGGCACTAACTTTTCAGGGCATTCTGCAAGGGCACCATTCGCATGACCCCATATCTGTGGACATTGGCATCTGACACGTATCAGCTTCTAAGAACTCTCAAGGCACATCTCCAACCAACTTACGGGACACTTCTGAGCTTCAATGCTGCATCTTGGGCTGCATCTACATTGTAAATAAAAACTGAAAGAACTGCAGATGCTGCAAATCAGAAATAGAAATAGAAATTGCTGGAAAAGTTCAGCAGGTCTGGCAGTACCTGTGGAGAGAAATCAGAGTTAATGTTTTGGGTCGAGTTACCCTTCTTAAGAATTATCATTGTAATGCTCCAACAAGATTAGATTAGATTACTTACAGTGTGGAAACAGGCCCTTCGGCCCAACAAGTCCACACCGCCCCGCCGAAGCGCAACCCACCCATACCCCTACATCTACCCTTTACCTAACACTACGGGCAATTTAGCATGACCAATTCACCTGGCCTGCACATCTTTGGACTGTGGGAGGAAACCGGAGCACCCGGAGGAAACCCACGCAGACAAGAGGAGAATGTGCAAACTCCATACAGACAGTTGCCTGAGGCAGGAGTTGAACCCAGGTGGCTGGCGCTGTGAGGCAGTAGTGCTAACCACTGTGCCACCATGCTGCCCATGCCTATTCAGCCTCTCCTTATAACTCATTCCCAGCAATATTCTGGTAAATCTTTTCTGAATGCTCACCAGGTTAGTAATATCCTTCCTATAATGGGGAGACCAAAACTGCACACAATACTCCAGGAGAGGCCTGGCCAATATCCCATACATGAGTCCCAACTCCTATACTCAATGAAAGAATGAAGCAAGCATACTAAATGCTTTCTTAACCACCCTGACTATGTGTGACAGAAATTTCAAAGGATTATTCTTCACTGAAATCCAGAAAATAAAGGTGTCCTGAGTGAGTGAATAGGCAGCGCAGAGGGTATGCAGGACTAGTGGTGTTGGCATGGTTGACAGCAAGGGAAGGTTTTACAGACAACAGTGACAGTGACAGAGCATGATCAGTGGTGGGAGGTGGGTAATGTAGCAGAAATGGAGTGAGTATGCGGAATAGGAGAGAAGATGGTGACACTTGCATTTGGAAATGGAGAAGAATGTTCTTATTACTTTGCTGGGTATTGCTTCAGATGCTGACACTGCTTAAACACACAGAGCAGTCTCAGGCCAGGCTGGCATAGCCTGGAGTCATAACCTCCATGGCTAGTCCTGAAGGAGGGGAGATGTCCCACATTGACACTACTCCATGCAGCAGGATCCCCAGAACCCTGCTCGCAGAGTGGGTCATCCATCTCCCCCTGACCTCCATGTCTGGGACACTTTTAAAGTCAACACCTGACACTTTTAAAGATGACACATTTGCAAGGAATGCTGATGAATTCTGGGATACCTGCTAATGGTGCACCATTTCAGGAACAGCGTGTAGTAAGATGGGGCAGAAATTGAATCTCAGAGACCTCATAAGCACAAGAGAATAATTAATGAGACAGATTCGGTAAGATATGGTGATAGAACCTGTTACACCTTGTGGCAACAAACCCAGGAACAACCTCAACCCAACTCGGACTTTGATATCTCAATGATTTTAAGCTTGATACACCAGACCAAACACCATTGTTGAAGAAACACAAGTTACAGCATATAGAGATGAAGATACATTCTCCAAGTGAATAACTCTCAAGAATAAAAGTTTTCTACAAGTACTGCAACAAAACAAAAGAGTGTGAGAATTATGAAATTATGCATATAGTTCGCAATCAATACTTGACTAAGCCTGTATGCATAGCTTGACCCTGAACTGCTGTGCTCTTCCAGCACCACTAATCCAGCATCTGCAGTCATTGTTTTTACCTGCATGGCTTGACCTCCACATTGTTGTTATAACAGAAGAAATTCAACTCATTCCAAAAGCACATCTAGTTCAGGAATGAACCATTGTCACAATTGGTGAAGCAGCAACCAGTTGAAGACTTCCATGGTTTTCCTAGACTTACGGTGCAACTAAAAGAGGAACTAGAATCTATTTGCAAAAGATAATTATTTCATTCAACAGGAAAGAAATCCAAGATTTTATGGGACTGGGGATGTTAATATTTTCCACTCCTCTCATCACTGAAGAACTTTTAATGAAAAAGAAATCTGCAAAGTTCGCCAGAAGAAGCAAATGCTGATATTAAGAACAAGCAGTGCACCCTCTTGAGTTTACAAGGGAAACATTAACTGACATCATCCAGGCAGCAGAAGAATCTGATGAACAAATTGAGACAGTAGACTTGATGTTATTTTTCTTGGATAGTGAGCCAACCAAAGCTCCAAAGCATGGTTTCAATCCTTCGTCTTTCAAACAGGATTGTCAGTGCTAGCAACAGAGATAATGCTAGACAACAAAAAAAAAATCAAAGAACTGCAGATGCTGGAAATCTGAAATAGAAACATAAATGGCTGGAAAATCTTAATGGGTTAGCAGCATTTGCGGGGAGAGAAACAGCATTAAGGTTTTGTGTCCAAAGGCTCTTCTTCAGAACTGATTATAATTCAGAACATGTTGCTATATATGCTCAACGTGGGCTGTGGAGGGGGTGGAAAGGGGAGGAGTAATTGATAGTAAATGGCAGTAAATGATGAGGCCCAGAGAGAGAAAAAATAACAGACAAAGATAATCCCAAATAAACTGCAGTCCTCTAGTACCCTGAAGGAGGATGTGAAAATTTGAAGATATCCAATCTGCTCAACTAGTTTTAGTAAAGATCTTATATACTTCGGCAAAGATTTATCAGTTGATTGAGAATAAAGATTTTTCTGAACAAAATGAAGATGTCTTGCATACAGTCCATGGAAACCAGATCAATGTCCACAGATTCAGGACACATAGAAAAAAAGTCTTGGTCTTAAAACCCAGGCTGCCATGAGGAAATATATTCTTGTGCCTGTTGAGCAGCTGTCTTCCATGATGGATATTCATGTAGTTAAAGGACACCCACATGATTTTGTGGGGAACTACCTGAGTTGATAGGAGGTTGACATGGTGGCTCAGTGGTTAGCACTGCTGCCTCACAACACCATGGATCCAGGCTCAATTCCAGTCTTGGGCTATTGTTTGTGTGGTGTTTGCATGTTTTCCCTGTGTTTGCACTGGTTTCCTACCACAGTCCTAAGGTGTGCAGGTTAGGTGGAATTGGAAGTTTTACAGGATAGTGTTGGGGGAATGGGTCTGGGTGCGATGCTCTTTGGAGGGTTGGTGTGGACTGGATGGGCCAAATGACCTGCTTCCACACTGCAGGGATTCTATTTTAGGTTTCTATTTTATGAAATATTTCCCTGCAAAGGTAATTCAAGAGGTTAAGCGTGCTCCATATATGATATTGGACCCACTAATGGGTTTTGCAGGAATAACAGCCTTCCAGAAGAATATCCAAGGGAACAAGCGGAGAATAGATTTGCAGAAGATCAGAATTATTGTCAATATACTTCAATCCAAAAACCCATTAATCTTCCAAATCTAAAAAGGACGCATTGTGGAAGAATTGTGAAACCATGAGTCCATCTGAATTTGTGAAGTCAAAGAATTGTGGCAAGATGGTATGCTGGTATATGCATAAATAGTTAGGTATCTGAATGTATATATGTTAACTATGGGGAAAACACCTAAAAGATAATCACTCTGAAAGGCTGGAAACTGCATTCGGCTGCAACAAACCTTGCAAGAGAACCAGGGAGACCATTTTTAGATCCAAATGGGATCAGACATGCCGCATGTGGCTCCTGATTATCTTTGCAATTATATCTAACTAGTCAATATAAATTGTACCTCTTGCTTTCATACAATAAGCTACATCTTGCTGTTAAGCTAAGAGCCTCTTCGTATTTAGACACAGTGATGGTTCATCCTCTGTCACTGCCAACCTATCGCCTCTTGGATTCAATAGAGAAATAAAGATTGATGGAAACACCCTACCCCAGTCCCAAACTGCCAGTGGTTTGTTGTAGACATATGATAATTAATGTTTTAACTTTTAACTTTAATTCTAACACTTAACCAAACAAAGGTATTTTATTTTGTAAGTCGACCTCTCTTTCTTTCTTTGAGATGTATATTAGCTCGGCATTTAGCAAAATTTATTTCTTTGAACATCTGTATTTCAAAATCCATAATTTTGCCAGGTTTTGAACATGTTGCTGTCAGTGTCTGTTCTGTTAAAGTTACCCTTGGCAAAATTGAGAATTGTAATACCTGGGCTAAATTTCTCCTTTTCAAGCCTAACTTTGAATTCTGTTATATTATCATAATTGTTCTATTACCAGTAAATTATTAACTAAGTCTGGCACAAAATCACAAATGAGGTAAAAACAATGACTGCAGATACTGGAAACCAGATTCTGGATTAGTGGTGCTGGAAGAGCACAGCAGTGCAGGCAGCATCCAAGGAGCAGCGAAATCGACGTTTAGGGCAAAAGCCCTTCATCAAATCACAAATGGCTAGCCCAGTAGGTGGCTGTTTACTGAAAGCATTTTATCTTATTGTGGTTAGTTATAGAACTTCTAAATTCTTCCAGACCATCAGCTGTTGATAACCTGTAATCCCTCATCACTTGGCTCTCAACAGTGCTCCCAGGCATTGGGAAGAAATCTGAAATGAGATTTAAAATTCATTGAACTTTCTCTTGCATGTCAACAAACAAGCTCATGTGAAATTTCTCAATCACTGCCAAATCCTGGATTCAGATGCATGTATCGGTTAGACGTGACTGGGATGAATTTGTTATATCACAAGAAGGCAGATGAATTAATAATTTGTCTAGATCAGAACTAATCATTTGTATTTTTAGGCTGGCAATGATGGAAAGGTTGAGCACTTAGAAGCCTTTTAAACTACATTTGATGAATAATAATGAATCCTCAATAATAAATTCAAAAATATCATTTCTTTATAATCCCTAAAATCCCTCCAATTTTGCAAAATCTTTTTTTTATTCAGTTGCATATGAAGCCATCTCCCCTAATTTCCCTCAGGACTGCCATCGACCTACAGAACACATCTCCCCATTAAAATTCTGGGCAGGTAACCTTGGTTTGCAAACGTTGAGGCATACTGTGAGAGCAGTGTCGAGGATATGGCTCCTCTGTTTTGTCCTTTTCTTATATGACCTCTGGATGTGTGAAACTGACACTTGGATGGCCAGAAATGCAAGAGACTTTTATTTCTCTACACTTTGTTTTGGTGAATGCAGAACCCAACCAGAAAATATCTCTCTGGGAACTGCTATCGAGAACTCTTGTCTCTCTAGAGCAATTAGTTATGTTTTTTTTTGTAGCCTGTACAATACAAAGATGACGAACAAACATGAGTGTCATACTGAAAATGTACTTCAACCCAGGAATAGTCCAGAGGGCAAAAATAATACAGCACAAATTGTCAAGAGCTAATTGACCTCATATGGTACCAAAAACCCAAAATATCGTTCTTCTTTGATTGACCTCTATTCCCTACAGTGCTTGCCTTGAACTCCATCTTCCATACTGCCTTCTTACCACCCTATACCTTAACAAAGTGCTTCTAATTGTTATAATTCATTCTGCAGGGCACAAAGTAATTGCTTCCTTTTACAACTATTCTTCAGATATTCTCAAGGTTTACCTTTTGACTCTTTGCACTTCATTTCGATCTATTTGGGTTTTCAGAAGCCACATTTCATATTTCTTCCCCCACTCACCAGATGATACTGTCACATAGTAACAATACCTTTTATATTTGTGAAGACATATTAGGGTATAAGAACTCAGGAAGAAACAGAAGGAGAAGAATTCATCCTGAATGTTTATCAACTTTCTATTAACTTTAAAGTCACAATACTCAGTAAAACATTGATTTTCTAAACATCTCAGTACTTAAGTTGGCTCAAGGCAACAAGCATAATTTATGTAAGTTCTTTAGAAATTAAATGAAAAGCTCTTCTACACTCAAATGCAGGTGCCTTGTTGGACTGGGATGGACAAGGTCAGAAATCACATGTCACCAAGTTATGGTCCAACATGTTTGTGTGAAATCACCTACTCCTTTGTCCAGTGAAGCACCCCAAATACACTATCCAGATTGATGAAGTCACAGCAATGTGTTTCCATTGTGTGCTCACAAAGCTAGCTTATCTTAACCAAGTAATTATTATCATTTTAACTGCATCTTAGATTCGAATGTCAAATCTAAATTTAACAAAGTCCATTGCAAAGAGACATCCACTTCATTTGCTCATGTATTTCTCATAAGTCTCCTCCCACAGTCCAAAGATGTGCAGGTTCGGTGAATTGGCCATGCTAAATTGCCCATAGTGTCAGGTGCATTAGTCAGGGGTAAGTGTAGGGTATGTCTGGATGGATTGCTCTTCGGAGGGCTGGTGTGGACTTGTTGGGCCGAAGGGCCTGTTTCCATACTGTAGGGATTCTAATCTAATCTAATGACTATTGAACATATGCAGTCATAAGTTAGAAATTTCACATTCATCTGGAAAAAAATGCATAATGTCAATGAATTCAAGTTTCCTTGGCTTCTAGTTAGTTGAGTGTTCCTTTGCTGACAGACTTGAAACTTTTCTCTTTCTATTTTCACTGCAGCCTCCTTCACTCCTTCCCATTCTTCTCTGCACTGACACTAACTTTCTCTCCTCCCCCACACATAGCCTCCTGTTATCTCTCAACCATTTGAAGCCATCCTGTTTTCTTTCTACGCTCTTCCACTCCTCCGCCTCCTCCAAAACTTTCGCAGCCCCTATCACCTCTCACTTTCTTGTAGCTGTTCGGTTTCTTTCCAAACAACTTCCTGAAAGCGTCCCCCCATCATCAAGATCCTGAGTACCTCCACTCCAACCAAGCCACCCCCAGGACATAACAGACATAACACTTTCTGTAAAATAGTGGCTTCCAGCTCTCCCTTCTAAGCAACATCGAAAGGATATATCCTTGGATCTCAGCTCTGGCTTTCATTCCAGACTCCCCTCCCAGTTCCAGAAGACATTTCCCAGGTGACTGATGCATTCAAAGTTGTGAGAAGATTTGTAGCTCGGGTGCTTGTTGTTGTGGTTCTGTTCGCCGAGCTGGGAATTTGTGTTGCAGACGTTTCATCCCCTGTCTAGGTGACATCCTCAGTGCTTGGGAGCCTCCTGTGAAGCGCTTCTGTGATGCTTCCTCCGGCATTTATAGTGGCTTGTCTCTGCCGCTTCTGGTTGTCAGTTCCAGCTGTCCGCTGCAGTGGCCGGTATATTGGGTCCAGGTCGATGGGTTTGTTGATAGAATCTGTGCATGAGTGCCATGCCTCTAGGAATTCCCTGGGTGTTCTCTGTTTGGCTTGTCCTATAATAGTAGTGTCGTCTCAGTCGAATTCATGTTACTTGTCATCTGCGTGTGTGGCTACTAAGGATAGCTGGTCGTGTCGTTTCGTGGCTAGTTGGTGTTCATGGATGCAGCTCGTTAGCTGTCTTCCTGTTTGTCCTATGTAGTGTTTTGTGCAGTCCTTGCATGGGATTTTGTACACTACATTGGTTTTGGTCATGCTGGGTATCAGGTCCTTCGTTCTGGTGAGTTGTTGTCTGAGAGTGGCTGTTGGTTTGTGTGCTTATGAGTCCTAGTGGTCGTAGTAGTCTGGCTGTCAGTTCAGAAATGTTCTTGATGTATGGTAACGTGGCTAGTCCTTTGGGTTGTGGCACATCCTCATTCCGTTGTCTCTCCCTTAGGCATCTGTTGATGAAATTGCGGGGGTATCCGTTTTTGGCAAATACATTGTAGAGGTGTTCTTCTTCCTCTTTTTGCAGTTCTGGTGTACTGCAGTGTGTTGTGGCCCTTTTGAATAGTGTCTTGATGCAACTTCCTTTGTGTGTTGGGGTGGTTGCTTTCGTAGTTCAGGACTTGGTCTGTGTGTGTGACTTTCCTGTATACCTTTGTGGTGAATTCTCCGTTTGGTGTTCTCTGTACCATCACGTCTAGGAATGGGAATTGGTTGTCCTTTTCTTCCTCTCTCGTGAATCGGATTCCTGTGAGTGTGGCATTGATGAATTGGTGTGTGTTCTCTATTTCTGTGTTTTTGATTACAAAGGTGTCATCTACATACTTGACCCAGAGTTTGGGGTGAATGTGCGGTCAGACTGTTTGTTCTAATCTTTGCATTACTGCTTCTGCTATGAGTCCAGAGATGGGTGAGCCCATGGGTGTACTACTGATTTGTTCATATATTTGGTTTTGAATGTGAAGTGTGTTGTGAGGCACACAGCCAGTAGTTTGAGTATGCAGTCTTTGTTGATAGGTTCCCCTTCTTGTTGTCTGTTCTGTATGTCCAGCAGGTTGGCTATTGTTTCTCTGGCTAGGGTTTTGTCAATAGAGGTGAACAGTGCCGTTACATCAAATAAGACCATAGTTTCTTCCTTGTCTATGTGAATATTTCTGCACAAAGTACTACATAGGACAAACAGGAAGACAGCTAACAATCCGTATCCATGAATACCAACTAGCCACAACCAGCTATCCTTAGTAGCCACACACGCAGATGACAAGCAACATGAGTTCGACTGGGACAACACTACTATTATAGGACAAGCCAAACAGAGAACAGCCAGGGAATTCCTAGAGGCATGGCACTCATCCACAGATTCTATCAACAAATAAATCGACCTGAACCCAATATACCGACCACTGCAGCTGACAGCTGGAACTGACAACCAGAAGCGGCAGAGACAAGCCACTATAAATGCCAGAGGAAACATCACAGAAGTGCTTCACAGGAGGCTCCCAAGCGCTGAGGATGTCACCTAGACAGGGGACGAAACGTCTGCAACACAAATCCCCAGCTTGACTGATGCACTGCTGGCACTGGCTCACCTTACTGCCCACTACTTCTCCAATCAGAGGTTGCATTTCTCCTGCATCTTGTAGGTTCATTAATAAACCTATCAGCAGCAAGCAACAGAGAGAACTAATTTGTGATTGGAGGAATAGCTGCTGACAGATTCTGTCCATTAACTTTTTTCCTTTATGTTGCCCTCATGATTGAATTTTCCTGAGTATTTTGGGGATAAATTCACCAGCCACTTCTGCTTAGTTTGAGCACTTCCTGTGTTACTTTCCCATCTTTTACCCAGCCATGATTCTGTAAATCTTATCTTCCGATGCCAACTCCATTTGGTGCATCTCTCATGTTTTCTATGTACCTCAAAATTATGGGGTTTTTTTTGTTATCCGTATTTCCTTAGGTGTAATGAACTCTTGTTGACTCCCAAGATAAAATTGAGCAACTGCACATTGTCCAAGGCAGACATCAATGGAGAAGAAGGGATTCGATACTAGATTCCCTACAGTATGGATACAGGCCCTTTGGCCCAACAAGTCCACACTGACCCTCTGAGGAGTAACCCACCCAGACCCATTCCTTATATTTACCTCTGACTAATGCACCTAACACTATGGGCAATTTATCATGGCCAATTCACCTGGCTTGAACATCTTTGGATTGTGGGAGGAAATCTATGCAGGCACGGGGAGAATGTGCCTGAGACCGGAATCGAGTCTAGGTCCCTGATGTTGTGAGGCAGCAGTGCTAACCACTGAGCTACCGTGTTGAGTTTTGTTGAATTGTTTACAAAAAAGATGCTTAGGCTATTCAAGTGATATCCTCACTAGAGATATTTCATTAAAGAAACTTAATAATGGCTTTGAACTTTCAAATCTAGAAAATATGTTTTCTTTTAATCATCAGTATGGTTGACAAATTCATGAATGCTTCCAGCTGGATATAACAAGTCAAGGTACAGTGATAAAACCTTGAGGGTGACATGTTAACTCTGTGTCTCACTTTGCAGATGCTGCTTGACTTTCTGAGAGCTTCCAGTATTTCCTGACTTTGTTTCAGGTTTCCATCATCCGCAGTATTTTGCTTGTGTTAATGAAGAACAGTTTGTGTTCCTATTCAGTATTTCACAAGTTTAAGAATTCCGAATGTCTTTTCCTTCATTCCTTCAGTATAGCAGATGAGGCCAGCATGTGTTACCCATCCCTTATTGCTGTCACATTGAATGGTTTCTGAAGCCATTCCAGAAGGTTGTCAAGAGGTTGTGGATCTGGAATAACATGGAATTCAGATTAGACAAGGATGGGAGTTTTCCTTTCATAACAGATTTCATTAACCAGATAGGTTTTTTAACAACATTACTGATAGTTTCATAGACTGAAACTAGTTATATGTTTCCTCTGTTTAGGGATTGGAACTAGGAAGCACAATATCAAACTAAAGGAGTCAGCAATGGTAATATAAGGGTGGTATTAGCTTTTGGAGCGCTACTTCTTCTTTAGGTAGCTAGGATCATAAGACACAGAATGTATCGTACAAGATCATAGTGTCATGCAACTGATACAATATCTATTGAACAAACCTAGATTGCTGTTAAGCCTTTCATCTTTTAGAATTGGGTTGCAGGCTTCGATTCATTAATATGTAAATCCCAGAACTCCGTTCAATCACATTCCCGAAATATTGAGTGTGTGCATGTGTGTGAGTGTGTGCACTGATCTGAAAAGTCAAAATTCAAATCCTACCTTTGCCAGAGTGCATCTTAACATAATCAGAGTGATTCAAAACTAATGAGGCATTTTTCCTTTGTGAATTTTTGGAATTCTCAATTCCAGAGGGCCATGGAAGCTCAGTGTTTTGCTATACCTTTGGGGCAGAGATTCATATATTTCTGATTACCAAGGGATGAAGAATTGTAGGACTTATGTGGATAAAAGACATTGAAATGTTCAATTAGCAATGATCATATTAACTGGTGGAGCAGGCTCGTTGGGCCAAATAACCAACTCTGCATCCTATTTTCCTAGTTTACAATTGGAGATTTATGAATGGAATCTGCTATGTTAGAATTTGTTCCATGATCCCACACTATTAGCCCGAAACTTTGGATTACTAATCTGGTAACATCACCATTATATCTCGCTTTTGAAAATTTGTAAGAAAGAGATAAAGAGAGAAGGCTCATCTTCTACCAATATCACCAGGAATGGGTTAGGTCTATATGCTTTACTGTTTGCAGTTTTGTGCTGTTAGACACAGACAGCTTACTAAGTTATTCCTGATGAAGGGCTTTTGCCTCAAAAGTAGATTTTCCTGCTCCTCAGATGCTGCCTGACCTGCTGTGCTTTTCCAGCACCACACGCTCGACTCTAATCTCCTGCATCTGCAGTCTTCACTTCCACCTAGCTTATTACATGAGCCAATAGAACAATCTCTCGACTCCAAAACAACCTGTTGTTTCGTGGATAATTCTTTGAAATGCTTCACTGCCATGACTACATATTTCCTTTCAACCTTGCAAGTCTTTTGGGAATGAAATAATACTTTAAATAAAAGGCAATGGCTCTGGTATGAGTCATTTTTCCTTCAGCAATACTCTGCAACATGAAATTCTGGTAGTCAGCAACCCCATCTTCAATTATTCCAGAGATCTATTTAAACTGACATAATTGTTCCAGTAATATTGACAATTTTCAGAACATCTTTGCTAACATCTTCAGATTCTCTTCAGATTCCTGGCAATTGTGGGATCCATTTAAGGCTTATGAGTTCTTGAATGTCTCAATGAATTAAATATTGTTTAGTCCCACTGCCCTATTCGTTTCTCCTAACGCTACATATATTTTTCCTGTCAAGCCGAGATCCAAATTTGCTTCCATCTTTGTTTACTCTATGATCAGAACTGTTTAGTAAGTCAAAACAAATCCTTCTCTTACCTCCTCCTTCTCAACCTCTGCTTTTTAGCCTATCATCACTAATCTGCATTGTATAATTGCGAAACATTTTCTCTCCATCCATTCTGAGGTGTAAAGTTGTAGTCTGTCTCTGAGCAATGAGATAGATCTCCTTCAGACAGAGTTTCAAGAACTTGAAAGCAATTAAGAAATACAACCTCAAAGGTGGTAACTTAGAGTTTATTCCCAGCATCATATGTTAGCAATTACAGAAACAGGAAGATTTGCAAGTGATTGCATGTCTGGTACATTGAAATGGGATTTAAGAGGTGTATTTTATCCTGGATTTTATTATGAAGAAAGGTTGAGACAGAAATGCCAAGTGGTCTACTCAAAGGCTAATAAAGTAAATGGATTGTGAGGCCTCGGGTTTTATTTAAAGTTAGAACAATAGAAGCAGCCTGAATGGTTGGTGTCAAGCTCCCACAAACCAGGTCTTTTAGTTTTAGCTTTCAATAACAGTTGCTAGTGTTTTGAAGCTGGGTGTGGAAACTATTTTTCCTCTCCCTGTTCCAGCTGAAAGCTGGCGTTCTCTTCCTGCTGCTAGAATTGCATATTAGACAATCTATTTTACTGAATTTGACTTTGCTAGGGGTGTGTTTATAGGATGTTACAATATTGGAGCAGTCATTGTTTAGCAGTTAGATAATCTGTTATTCTGTTAAGTTTTCCAAAAGCTGAAGAAAATTGGTAAGCATAAAGAAACAGACAAAATTATTATAGAAAATGCCTTTTCATAGCTCTACCATTGTTCATTTACAGTTTGCCTCTTCAATCTTTGTTTCTAATCCCTCTATGCTCAACCTTTTCTCTAAAATATTTTCACTGTTTATTTTAAAAATCATTTTCATTAACTATAACATGTTCTATAACAAAGATGATATGATCACTATTACCGAGATATTCTCCCACTTGTTAAATAAGCTAAATGCCATAACTCATTCCTTAGCATTAAATACAACACAGCTAGCTTCCTGATTGGGCTAGAGCTTTAACGATTAAGGCAGTTTTGCAAAACACATCATAAGAATCCTTCATCTTTTTTACCCTTCAAGCAATATTTACCACAGAGTAACAAAAGACTCTGACTATGTCTGTTCTCAATCTTTTACATTTTGCTGGAATTTGCCTTAACTTAGCTTCTTAACTTCATTTTGATTAATTGTGGAGTCCATAGAGAACACACAGCAAATCTCCTAAATTGTGATCAAATAAAATAAGCTTTTGAGTTCTCTGTTATATTATTCCTTTATGGAGCCATAATATTATCTTTGACCAATACCTTCATTTCTTTTCTTTGCTGCCCTGTCACTGCTGAATGCATGAGTCAAGATTAAAGTGGCGCTTGAAAAGCACAGCAAATCAGGCAGCATCCGAGGAGCAGGAAAAATCAACATTTCAGGCAAAAGCCCTTCATTAGCCACTGCTGAATACATGACAGCCAAGAATGGTTAATTTACATCCTTGCCTTGTCTTAAACCAAGCCATCGCTAAAGACATATATGTCATAATCCATGTGGAAATTTACATTAATTGCTTGTCAAATTTACTTCTAATACTTAGTCCATTAATACACTTGCATTCCAAGAGTTAAGTCTTTCTATACTGCTTTTTGTTCTGTTCCCATTTGTCTCTTCCAGTAGTCTACTTCATCCTCGTGATCAATTTTCATGTCTATTCTAAGACGAGAGGGTCATTTTTTAACTGAGAACATGTTCCAAGGTGAAAGCAGTCCAAGTTATACAGGTCAGTTAAGTTGTCCTTAATCAGATTATACCGAGCAGTAATTATTGTTAAAAATGATGCTGCACAGTTGTCAGATCAGAATGGAGCAATTAACATTTCCTCTGACATCCCAACTCAGCCAATCCCCTCATCCCCAACATCTTTATTTACTGTAATTGACTCACAGTGGTGTCATTTGCCCTGGAAGTTGGGGTCTAATTTATGTGGCTCATGATCAGTTATCATCATCTCAGTGATATTTTAACTGTGCACAGGGTCATCTCTGACAGCCAATTAACACCTAGCCAGAACTGTAAAGTAGCCACAAAAGCCCTATCATGAAACACTAGGACTTGCTCTGCTCTGATCTAACCATTCCCAGTCCTTTCAGTAGCAGTAACAGCTGCTGAAGCCTCTTCCCTGATACTAATATTAAGCTGGGAATTCTCTCCTATATCCTAATGTGAGCAGAAAAGAGTGAGTCTTTGTGTTCAAACGAATCAGATGGTTTATTTCTATTATTGCCCTCTGGAAACTCTGCCTTGATTTGTTTTGGGAATTAAAATGAACATCGATCTGCCAACTTTTGTCAATTGATTTTGGAAGTTAAGACTTCTAGTGAAAATGACATCTATCTTTTATAAGGAGCCACATTTCTGTTTTCTTTCTGTACTACAGATGAGCAAGAGTATGTTACTTTTTGGAGCAGTGAGGTGACTACTTTATGGGACAGAGTGGCACCAGGAGAGTTTGGGTTACAGGAGCATTGCGTAATGACAGCCTTTGGTTTGGTCCAATTGGGTTTGAGATGGACCCGTAAGTGCAACACATTCAGAGACATCTGGAAACCTGCTATCAAGAAGCATCTTGCATCTTTCTCTGAATGAGTAGGAAAATAAAACATGAAGACCCTGAAAAGAATGAGTTCTAATAAGATTTAAGTCAATCAGTTTTTGAAGATCAACCATCAGAAAAAGAAATCAAAGGAAATGTGAGAAACAAGCTTGTGGTCTTGACTCGATGGAATGTGTTTCTCCCTGTCTACAAACCTTTCACCCATAAGATTAGAATAAGTAGAAACAGAAGCAGACCGTTTGTCTCCTTGAGCTTGCTCACCCATTCAATAGGATCATGACAGATCCAACATTCCAGTTTCCTGTCCATTTCGCACGAATCAAAACTCCATCTATCACAAGCTAAAATGTTCACAAGGGCTTTGTCTCCACAGCTCTCTGTGGAAAAGATTTCAAAAGACTCTCAGCCCTCTATGAGAAGAAATTCCTCCTCATCTCAGTGTTAAGTTGGCACACCTAAAATCAGAGTCTATGCTATCTAGTCCTAGACTGTCCCATGAGGGGAAACATCCTCTCAGTATTTACCCTGTCAAACCTTAAGAACCCTACATGTTTCAATGAGATCACCTATCACCATCTATCATATCTGTGACAAACAACTGTCTTTGTCTAACTTATTTATGAATGACTGTGTGTGTGCTTGGAATTTTACAGGAGAATAGCCCAAGTTGAATAGTAATATTGAGTAAACCATTTTGTTTGGTATTTGCTGAAGAGAAAGCTTGTTTACAGTAAATAGAGTTACTTTCCTGTTAATGACAAAACTTGATGTGAATTATCTTTTCCTGAGTAGTAATCAGTCAAGCAAGTTGATCATCTTAATAGGCACATCTTTGACTGTGGATTAGTGCAGCTTGATTATCAAAGTACCCTTTCCAATTGAGTTGTGACATGTGATCTTGCTGAAGTAATCCAAAATCTTGATATTTTTTTCAAAAGCGTGATCTTGGAGGAAGAATCTAAGAAAATATCGAATAAGAGCTGAAATCAAACCAGTGGCTCTTGAAGACTCCTTCAACATTCTTCAATATTATGGCTGATGTACCTCAAATCCTCCTTCCCCCATATTTCTGTGGTACTGTAGTTTCTTGCACCGTTACTTAAATATACTAAATAATTGAGCATCCACACCACAATGGGCATTGTAAATTCCAAAGATTCACCACCATTTTTCCGTGAAGAATTTTCTGAACCTCAAATTCTGATTTTAAGTCCTAGTTCCAGACTTTGCATTCAAAGGAATGACTTTCTCAGTATCTAACCTGTCAAGCCTCTTTAGAATATTACGTGCATTATATACAAAAGTGAATATGCTGTTGTTGTCTATTGCCTACAAGTCAGAGGTGAGGTTGGTGCAGAGAGGGTCAGCTAGCAGTGACTAGGTGTAGGAGTCTATAAGGATGAGTAAGATGGATGCTCTGGGAAGAGTGTGAGAGAAATAATGTGGCTTTGAGTCTACTACCAACAACATGACAGGCCTCAGCAATGACATCTGAATTCAAAAGGATGGATGAAGAAAGACCAGGCCAATATCCATGTCGTGATCTAAAGCAGCTGCATGTCCTTAAATGAAGATCAGAGTGTCACAATCAAATCTTGTTTGTAAACCTATAGGGTTGTGAATAGGTTATTAAATTGCCTTGGTTAGGGATGCCTGGAACTCTCTTCCTGTATCTGTTTATGTGATTAAGAAAGTTATGGAAGGCTGTATTTTATTACAAGGGGGATTGTCCATGAAAGTAAGGATGACAGGCCATTTCTAAGATCTACATCTTGAATATTGTGTGCAGTTTTACTTAAGGAATGGAATAGATATCTCATATATTCATAAGATCCTGAACAATCTCAACAAGGTTGAATTGTCAGGGCTGTTTCCTCTTACAAGATGGTGTTGGAGTAGCAGGGCTGCATTTGGACTCCTGTTCCTGAGGCTCATCTGCTCCGATCTGCCTTTTTCCCTTTTTGCTTTTGCTCTCTCTCTGTATTTTTTCTTTTCCCTTTACTTTTTTTTGAAGCCTTATCCGGCAGGGTGGTCGGTGTCAGCACAGCAGTGGCAGAGGGCTGTGCGTGGAATGGCCGCAGCCTCCTGGCTGTATGAGACATGGGCGGCAGCAGCAAGGTCACGACCCTTCCCAGCAAACGGATGGCTAGCCGTGGTGATGACAAAAATCCTCCTGGTGATCGGCAGCGGTGGCTGTGGTAGCAACCCTCCCCCCAGCAATCGATGTGAGACTCACAGGCTGGCCGAGCGTTCCATACACCTTTTCAAGATGGACTTTAAGATGACCTGGACATTTTTCTTCCTTTTTGGTTCTGTTTCTTTTATTTCTCCTGTTTTTTCTTTAATTCTGTTTTTGCATGGCAATGGAGAATGGTGACTTTGTACAATACTTTTGTATTCCTATACTTGAGTAAACGTGATGATCAAATCGAATTCTAAATAAAATCCTCGTGTGGGTGAATCCAGAACTAAGGAGTGACAATTTAAAATTAGGGGTGGCCCTTTAGGAAAAGGGGATGAGGAGGCCTGTGCAACTTTGGAACCTGCCTCAGACGGTGGGAGGGAGTGGAATGATTGAGTCACATTGAATATTTTTAAGGCAGAAGTAGTTAGATGCTTGTTAGGAAGGGTACTCTAAGGTTATCAGGGGTAGATGGTAATGTGCAGTTCAAACCACACAGATCGATCAAAATCTTACTGATTGGCAGAACAGGCTTGAGGAGCTGATTGTCCCATTCTGCTCCTATTTCGAATGTTCGTATCTTTGCTGAATCTGGGATTATGAAGATGAGACAGAGATCCAGCTACTGCACTGTGGTCTCTATTTGGAATGGTGCGCAGGTATGAGTTTGTCCCATACACACACGTGTGTGTTTCTGTGAGCATGTGTCGGTCTACTGGGTGAGATTATGCTCATCTCTGATGCCTCTTATGGCAGAATAGCTAGGTGAAAGGTTACTTGACTGAGATGCCTTTTGAACTTTTACCTCAGCAATGACGCATCCGAAACTGAAGTGAATAGAAAATGGGAATATGAATATGAATAAATGTTTAAAGGAGAAAAAGGCTATGAGGCAAGGACAGGTGAGTGCAACTAATTGCATAGCCCTACCAAAGAAACAGCATAGATGCAATTTCCATTGCGCAAATGGTTCGATTTAAACATGTCACTCAGAACAGATAACATTTTTCAAAAAGACTTTTGTGTTGCATTTTCATGTGCAATAACTCAGTTCTTGTAAAGAATGTTGATCTATTAGAGATTAAACTGGCCACTAATGAGATTTATAAATCAAAAGTTAATCAGCTGAGGTTGTATTCCTTTGAACAAAGATGGTTGAAAGGCTGCCTGATTGAAGTGTACAAAGTTATAAGAGGCATAAATAGGGCATAGAGGGAAAAAGTTTGTTTCTCCTTCATAGAACAGTCAGTGAACAAGAGGGACACCACTTTTGAGGCAAGGAGCAGGAGGTTCAGAGGGGATTTGAGGCATTTTTCTTCTCATTCAGATGGTGATGGATGGCTGGAACTCACTGCCGAAAAGAATGATGGAGACAGGAAGCCTCAAGACATTTCAGAAATATTTAGTTGACAACTTGCAATGTCACAACATAGTCCAAGTACTGAAAAATGAGATCAGAATAGTTGAATGCTGATGTCTGGGCAAAATGGCCTTTTTCTTTGTTGTAAAGGTCCTATGACCGTATTGGATTATGTCTGAATAATAAGCTCATCTTCTATAGCAATTTTTAAGAGTTTGTATTCTAATTCACGAGATGTGTGGTGGGCAGTGCTGTTTATGTCAACACCACTAATACCAATGATGAAGCACACTTCCTCCCCTGCAGAATGAAATATCAGAGTGAGAGTAAAAGATACGTTGATATGAAAGAGAAATTACAGACAGTCTGTGCTTGCAGGTGAAGATAAAGGTGTCACAGCACAATTCAGAGAAAAGCAGCAGAATTCTCCCTGTATCCTAACAACCACCTAACTGATAACCATACTTCCTGAATTATAACAGTGATGACATTTCAGACGTAACTTATTGACTTTTACAGCACTTTAGATGCACAAAATGGTGCTAAGTAAAAGCAAGGCTCACTTTTTAATTGCACTGATAACACCTTTCTCAATTATTGAGTGGTTCCTGCCTTTCTGAAGCAGTGATCTGCTGCAGTTTTAAATTTCACTCACATGAGCGTGTGTGAGAGGAATTTAATGAGGAAACTTTTTGCACTTAATGTGGAGGGACTGACAGGAAGGCTCCTTGCTGATTAGTGGTGCTACCAGCAGCTGCTAAATGCTGCTTTTCATTAATTGTTCTGTCAGTCAGTTCCACCTAATGAAAAACTACCAACAAATGGAATTCAATGTTCATTAAGATGAAATACCAATGTCCAGCAGAAAGCTACTTTGGTGAGTAACCAGTATTAGCAGCTAGATCTCCCAAGCCAACCAAAAGCTCTATAATATACTGCAACAAAAGTTTATCATGCTATAGTGTGATGTTTTCCAATTCTTACACAAGCCCTCTGATGAGATGGTGTGGAAAATAAAGAGCATGAAAGCTTGGGAAGGGTAAGAGCAAAAAGACCACTGGCGATCTGTTACGAAGGGTCTGTGGAATGTTACACCAGTCATAAGGTCACTGTGGCAGGATGAGGACACTGTGGCAGGATGAGGTAAGAATAGTAGAATGCTGCTACACCAGAGTCAGACTGGGGCTGAAAGGTCACTGTGGCAGGCTGAGATAACAACAACAAATAAAGTCAGCCTCATCTGCTAAATACCATCATGGCAGGTTGGGACAGGTTGGGACAATAAATATTAAGACATGATAATAAATATTTAATCAGTAGTTAGCAGGATCAGCCTGGGACGGAAGACCATTGCGGCAGATGGGATGGCAAAATATATAATCGTGACATTAGAATAATATTGAGTAGAATGTTGGACAAAACCATAGTGGCAGAAGTAGAGAGAAAACAGGAGCTAACATTGGTTCATGATATATCTGAAGAGGGATAACTCTGACTAACACAGTTGGGCATGCTGATGAGCTAACAAAAACACGATAATAAAAAAATGTAAAGAGCCATGGACTCTGAGGTTCGGGAGCAATCAAGAATTCACTTTCTGGTTGTCACAGTTTTTTGTTTGCAATAAAAGGCCTAATTCGTGAAGAACTCTCCGCGTCTCCTGGTGATTCTCTACGACAAGTTTGGCGCTTTGAGCACGGTCGTGAAGAGACCTACCTGAAAAGAGGGCAGCAGCAACAGGGCACTTCTCGGTCCGCTGGGGACACTCCCTAGACCGACAGAATAAGGGTACCCAACAAAAAGAGGTAAGCGCTTTTGCTGCTAATTCGGACTATATTCTGTTTGCTTGGGGTGGTCCTCGGGGACTCGGAGGTGCGGGAAACTGCTGGAGGGTCTCTCTAATCCAATAGGTGAGGCGTAAATTGCGGCCGAAGAAGACGTGTGAAATTGGTCAAGAAAACTGCGCAGTGGGGTAAGGGGTGAGTAAGAATAGAACACAGCAATTGGCTGAGTAAAATTCCACGTGGTGTTAATAAAATTCCATGAAGTGAAAATAAAAATTCTACGTGGTGTTAATAAAATTCCATGTAGTGATAGTAAAAATTCTATGTGGTGTTGTTAAAAGTCCACCTGGTGAATATAAAACCCTATAGATCCTGCCTCACGGGAAACAAGAGCCTGAACTGATAGGGCAAAATAAGTAAGAGGAAATTGTTTTAGTAAAAGCGCTAATAGACCTATATAGAAAGCTGGCTGGTTAGAAGTAGACTGTGAATTAAAATATCAGGGAACAAACACACTTTCGGAAGTATCATCAGATTGGTCAGTTGTGCAAAGTAAGGACTGGCTGACATTTGAACGGCCAGCAATGGAGTTTTCTAGAAAAGCTTTCCCACAGATGGTGTACCCATAACAGGGCAGGTTTAAACAACAGCGAGACAGAACTGGGGTCTCCAAGAACAGGGACATAGGAATGGGGGACTAAGGTACATGATAAACAATCAGACTCACGGGGGACCAGAAATGCTATCAGCCGGGTCACTTCAGAAGGAATTGCCCTTATTAGACCGGGCCCTCTCTGCTTCACAGTGGGCCGAGATGGCGGGAATCCCAAGCGACCAATTCCCAGACACCTACGGGACCAGCAGGATCTGTTACCCATATGGGATGTGCTAGGGATGCTCTGCGAACCTGGGTGGGAAGAGGCACTACCCTGTAGTAACGAGGGAGGCTGATTGTACAAGTTAGTATAGAAGGACGGGCGGACACCAGTGATGATAGATACTGGAGCTACATACACTTGTGTACAGCCTCCCACCTTCCCATGTCAAGCAAATTTGTTAAAACTGTCGGGTTCTCAGGGAAACCACGGTTAACTCGATTTACAGTTCCAGTAAGATTAGAAATGGAAGGCAGGGAGATAGTTTTGCTGATACTAGTGTCTAAAGAAATGCCAATTAACTTGTTAGGTAAGGATGATTTACGACAGTTAGAAGTAAGATTGGAGTGCACACAGCAGGGCTTAGGCAAAGAAAAGGCTAATACACAATTAGTGATGCAGGAAGTTAGAGATGTTAACGTTTATTGGATAGGTCATATAGCATGTGATGTTCAAGACATTTGGTGAAAGTGGGAGGCAGAAGTGTTGACGATGTTACCGAGAGCAAAACACCAAAGTCTGAGCCGCACTGTGCAGTGATATTTGATGAGTCTCAGGATGAGGCGTTAGAGAGGTGGTGGCATCAGGAAGACATCGCTCCACAACACTTGTGAAGTGAAGCAATAGTAATAATAGGGGAATGATTCTGCAAACTAAGAGAAATACGCTCCTAGATAAGTGGCCTTACTGGTATCAATCTAAAGACTTAGGACCTATGGCCAGGCATGTAGGAACGGTTGAGGAATGGCACATGGTCACGACAGGGGTTTGGGAATCCAGGGATGCAGCTATGTTAAAATCATAGCATGCAGCAACCTGACAGGGAATCTGAAAGAGGTCAAGGTAACACCCCAGCGGAATATGTCAGTGACAGTGGAGAAAGATGATCAATATGGTAACGGGCAATTGGATACATTACCAGCTACTTTGTGGTCACAGCGTGATACAGATGTGGGGAGAGTAAAATCAGCTCACCCAGTAGAAATAAGGCTGAAACCAGGAGCTATTCTGCCTAGGAGATGGCAGTATCCTTTAAAACCGGATGCAGTAGAGGGAATAGCAGCAACAATACAAGGATTGCTGAAGGCAGGGGTCTTTAGAGAAACGTGTAGTCCCTGCAACACTCCTTTGTTACCAGTCTTAAAGGCAGACAGGTCAAAACGGAGAGTTGTACATGATTTGAGAGCAGTAAATGAAGTGGTGGAGGATTGGCAAGCAGTGGTTCTGCATATATCGCTGACTAATGTGCCTCCACAGGCAGCCTGGTTTTCAGTTGTTGATTTATGCTTTGCTTTTTTCAGCACTCTTCTAGCAGGGCACTGCTGATACCTGTTTGTTTTCACACACAAAGGTCAGCAGTACAGGTGTACAAAGATGCTGCAGAGGTTTAAGCACTCACCACATGTATTTAACCAGCTTTCGCAGTCAGAGCTAGAGGGTCTGTCCTTAGAAAGTACGTTGATGCAGTATGTTGCTGATTTGCTTGTCTTTTTAGATTGTTGGGGACAGTGTGAGCGAGACACCCTCTTCCTGCTGAAAAAAACTGGCGGATGGAGAGCATAAGGCACCAGGAAGAAGCTGCAGTTTTGCAAACAGCAGGTTGAGTATTTGGATAGACTGATTTCTAAGGGAACGAAGGCAATTGCACCAAATCAGATCGAAGCAATTGTCAGAATCCCCAGACCAGAGGCAATGGGGCAAATGAGGACATTTTTGGGCATGACAGGATTTAGCTGAGATTGGATTGAGGAGTATGCTGAGATTACGGCACCCTTGAGGAAGATGATGAAGGATGTCGGACATTCATGTTTAAGGGGTGCTTTGCAGTGGAATGAGGGGGCTATGACAGTTTTCAATCCCCTTAAACGAGCCTTGCAGTCAGCCTCAGCGTTGGCTTTGCCTGATTATGACAAGCCGTTCCACCTTTATGTATCAAACAGACAGAAAGGGTAAGCAGCTGCTGTGCTTATGCAAGAGGTAAGTGTAGGGAGACCCATACAGCCAATTGTCTACTATAGTACCCGGATAGATGAAGTTGCCCAGGGCTATCCACCATGTTAGCTGGGATTGGCAGCTGCCTATTTTGCACGTGAAAACGCATCTTCAGTGACAATGGGCTACCCTGTCATCTTACATACGCATCATGAGGTGGCAGAGTTATTGGAGAAAGGGAAATTTGTACTGACTCCAGCCAGAATATTAGCATATCGGATGCTGCTGACATTTCCCGAAATAACCATACAGAGGTGCACTAAAAGGAATATAGCGGACTATGTCCCACTGGAGTATGAGGGAGAGCCCCATGACTGTATAAGGGAAGTGACTGCATTTGTCAAACGGAGGACTGATTTACAATCTGAGCCACTGCCTGATGAGGATAAAGAGTTTCTATTTGTGGATGGTTCTTGCTATAGGGATTATGACGGGAATCACTTCAGAGTATTCGGTTGTAAGACAGGACCAGTCCCAGTTCAGGACAATCAAACTGGAAACTTGCCCACAGTCACGCTCAGCTCAGCTGGCTGAACTTAAGCCATTGACGGCAGCATGTGAAGTGGATGGAGGGTAAAAAAGCTGACATTAATACTGATTCAGTTTATGCATATGGGGTATGCCACCTGTCTGGGGCAGTGTGGAAGCAAAGAGCCTTCAAGAAGTGTAATGGGGATCCCATACAACACTGCCAACAGATATAGCGCTGACGACTGCAATGATGAAGCCAAAGGCACTAGGTATCATTAAGGGCCAAGCACATATGAAAGACAGTGATATGGTGATAAGGGGTAATCAGGTGGCGGATGAAGTGGCCAAGGAAGTTTCGGGATGGTCCTCAGCTGTCGCTGTCAGGTGCAGATAGATCCAGTGCCGATGATATAAAACCTCGTTGAAATATAAGGGAGGACAACCCTAGCGGAGCAAACACTGTGGAAGCAGAGGTGAGCTAGGCAGAATCAAGGCAGCTTGTGGACCACAGAGGAAGGTTTATGGGTCGCACCTACCTCTTTGTTCACAATTCTTATTTTTGAAGCTCATGGATTGGATCACTGCGTGAGAGGGGAAATGATAAGGAAGATAAAACGGGATGGGTTCTGGTCACCAAATCTGCAGGCCTCAGTGGACTATACATTGTCACAATGTGCACAGTATAATATTAGAAAGGGGCTAACGACCCCTACAGGACACTGGCCATTTAAGCATTTAGTGATTGGCTATGGATATGATAAAGAAGGTGAGAGGGAAAAGGTAGATGTTAGTGGTGATTGATAGGTTTAGCCGATGGGTAGAAGTGGCCCCATCCAAAGATGCAGGAGCAGGAACGATAGTGAAATTTCTGATGAATGAAGTTATCCCAAGGTTTGGTATACCATCGGAAATCAGCTCAGTCAATGGGTCTGCGTTTAGACAGAAAGTAGTTAAGTTGGTGTTGCAGACACTAAGAATCAAACTGAGGTTTGGGTGCGTGTATCATCTCCAGTCACAGGGTATGGTGGAAAGGATTAATGGGATTTGAAAGCCAAATTAAAGAAGATCTGCACAAGCACCAACCTTATTTGGGTCGATGTGCTGCCGCTGGCGCTAATGGGTTATCGCATGCAGACTAACCGCATGACCAAATTAACACCGCATGAGATGCTCACAGGTAGATCTATGCCAGTGCCTGGGTGGAGAGGCCCATACGAAGGGCCCAGTTAAGCGATATATGCAGCAGTTAACCATGATACATGAGACTGTCCACATGCAGGAAAAGCAAAGGGAACCGGTACCTGACAACGAGGAAGAAGCTGTTAAGCCCAGGGATCGGGTGTTTGTGTGGGTCTTCTGGAGACGGTGGAGTGAGCCGAGGAGGGAGGGACCTTTCATAGTGACTAAAGGCATCACCTACCACCATTCAAGTGGAAGGACGACACGTATGGTACCACCTTAAACATTGTACTAAAGCTCTCCCACCGGCACAAACTGACTCGGAAGTTGAGGTAAGTGGGGCTGAGGCTGAGGAAATTGAACACAGGCAGGACACACCCAAAGCTAGTACCCCTCAGCAGGGTTCCAAACACTACAGGTGCAGCTTTTGGGGACTCTGATCATTCCAGAAATGATAGCGATGGGGATATGGAAGATAGTCCTTCTCCTGGCAGCGGGGCTGGGGGAGGCATGGGGGAAAGCCTCTGATGCCCCCCTTCCTGATGCCAGGCCTACATTCTCAGACTTTGAAACCATTAACCTGGCAGACCTGGACTGGCCATGTTTGGGTCACTCAGGCTGGGAGACAAAGAAGTGCTAGAAGTGCAGACTTTGCTGCCTTAATGTGGATACGTGCCCGTAACAATCACTGGTACCAATGGGCGAATTATACGGCCGTGATGATGGCCAGACGAGACTGCTTCCTGTGCACCAAGGTGAGCCCCTCATACTATGTTGTCCCTATGCCCTATAACTCAACCACCTGTACTCAATGGCGTTTGCAACATTCTAGCCGACCTCTTAACCCGAATGATTCATCAACTTACACACAATCCCACTGCCCTTCCGGTGCCTCCTTCTCCAAGCCTCTACGTTCTATCAGCAGGATGACTTGGGAAGGCAGCATCTCCAACAGTGGTGTGGCTATAGTACCCCGTGGTCCACCAGTAAGACTAATTACATGTTCCCCATGGCTGCTTTTAAAATATGGGAAGGGTTGATTTTTGAATGCTTTAGGCGGAATGGTTCCAAATCAGTGGGTTATTTTAAGGGTCTCTGCAGGAACACGATTGAACTTGAGGTAGACACCACGTTTGGGGCTGTCCTGAACTCTCAACGCATCCCACTGGCTGATACTTGGTGGCTGTGTGGTAAGAAAGGGGGGTTGCGCCTGACATTGCCCACCGACTGGAGTGGCAGCTGTGCCCGTGTAATGATCCTGCATGAGGTCGTCATATCGCCACACACTTAGCTTGGCGCTCCATCACAGTCAACTCTGCGCCACACTAAGCGACGGTATGTCCCTGATCCAACGATTCGGATTGATAGCATAGGACAGCCAAGAGGCATCCCTAATGAGTTTAAGGCCCGCAACGAAATTGCCGCAGGCTGGGAAGCTCTCTTACCAGTGATAGGGGTTAGCAAAACTGTTGAATGGATTAATTACATCTACTACAACCAGCAGAGATTTATCAACTATACTGATCATACCCTTGTGGCCTTAGGGGAAAATTGGATGCTACCACCAAACTGACATGGCAAAACAGACAGGCCTTGGACTGGATACAGGCAGAACAAAGCAGGGTTTGTGTGATGTTTGAGCAGCATGGTTTGTCAAGGTTGGCCTTATTATAGGTGCAGTTTTAGTTGTTGTCGCCTTCGTCTTTTGTTATGCCTTACCTTTTATTAAGTCTTTTTTAGTTCACGTCACTACAAACAACTTGTGGTCATTTCAGCTACCCCAGAAGTGCCTCCTCCTCTGTCAGTGTCTCGCTGCTCTACTATTATGATCTGACAACCACGACGGTGCAAGGGGCATGTCCAAGTGAGAACATCACTGCTACTTCTGAAGAATGCGTGGGTCCTAGATTGTGAGGGATCTTGGGTCTTTTTTTCTGTTCTGGTTATTAGAGGACAGGTTTTTGGCCCAAGGAACCACAGGAATGGAGGAAGAACCCTTTAATACTCAGACTCCAAAAATTATTCAGTC
The DNA here is from genome assembly GCF_047496795.1 of Chiloscyllium punctatum. Lineage (NCBI taxonomy): Eukaryota > Metazoa > Chordata > Chondrichthyes > Orectolobiformes > Hemiscylliidae > Chiloscyllium > Chiloscyllium punctatum. Next base: position 19,385,965 of record NC_092777.1, read on the forward strand.
TGTGTTGGGACCTTTACTGTTTTTGTTGGGCATCAGAGAGTTTGAGCTTATTGTCTTCTTTCTCCAGGTGAGACCAGTAGGTCTCAAAGGGGGAAAGGTGGAAAATAAAGAGCATGAAAGCATGGGGAGGGTTAAAGTATGAAGACCACTGGCAATCTGTTACAAGGGGTCTATGGAATGTTACGCTAGTCAAAAGGTCATTATGGCAGGATGGGGTCTCTGTGGCAGGATGGGGCCACTGTGGCAGGATGAGATAAGAATAGTGGAATGCTGGTACACCAACTACCAGAGTCAGACTGGGGCTGATAGGTCACAATGGCAGGCTGAGAAAACAACAATTAATGAAGTCAGCCTCGTCTGCTAAATACCATCATGGCAGGTTTGGACAGATCGGGACAATAAATATTTAAGGCATGACAATAAATATCTAATCAGTAGTTAGCAGGGTCAGCCTGGGACAGAAGACGATTGTGGTAGACGGGGTAGTAAAATATCTAATCATGACATTAGAATAATATTAAGTTGAATGTTGGACAAAACCATAATGGCAGAAGTAGAGAGAAAACAGGAACTAACATCATTGATTCATGATATATCTGAAGAGAGATAACTCTGACTACAGTCAGACATGCTGATAAGCGAACAAAAATGTATAAAGAGCCACGAACTCTGAGGTTTGGGGGCAATCAAGAATTCACTTTCTAGTTGTCACAGTTTTTTATTTGCAAATAAAAGACCTACTTCTTGAAGAACTCTCCACATCTCTTGGTGAGTCTCTACATTTTCTCCACGACAATCACAGAGTTAAATAACCACAAAATGGGTAAATTCTGCAATCCTGCAGAGAAGAAGTCTAAAGGGAATGTTTATCAAATATAGTAGATGGTGGCTTAGATTCTGCAGCCTGCAATCTCCACTTGAGTGGCTTCCTGTTGTGATATGACCCTTTAAGGGCAAATGACATCTCTTGACAATCATGATGAGCCTCAACAGGTATTAGTCTCAAAACAGTCTGAAGGAGCAGTGATAGAGATCTGATGTACTGTACTTAGTCCTCAGTGAATGTTATCTGTAAACAGTTTTATTTATAAATGAAGAACACACCTTATCATTTCACAAATCCTTGTGAATGCTTGATACTATTGCACCTCAAGGAAGAATGTAACATAATGGCAATTAGCAGTTTCTGACGATTTTTGACTTTACACCATTCTTAACATGTTAGTTTGAATATTTGTCTGCAAAATATGCAAGACTCAAATTTATCATGTCCAACTGAAGAAAAGAGCTGGTGTGAAAGTAAAACAAAGAACCCAATACTCACTGTTCGTCAGCTAAATACTGCAGAAGCTAAATGCTGCACAGTGGGTTGGAAAGTAAGTATCCATCCAATAACAATTTCTAACAGCAAAAGCAAGCTAGGAGAAAAAAAGATTCTACATTGTTTCATGTACCCAGTGAAGCATATGGTTTTCATGACAAGAAGACTACTTGGGGACAAAACTTAAGTAAACATGAGAAATATAAACTCAGCAACAGTGCCATTGTCATGTAGTAGTAACTTGTGGTAAGCCAAAGCATTGGCCATTAAAGGAGCTATAAGTCTAGCGCAACATAGTGGTTCAGTGATTAGCACTGATACCTCAAAGTGCCACAGACCTAGGTTTGATTCCACCCTTGGGTATTCGCTCTGTGTCAGTTTGCTCTGGTTTCTTCCCATTGTCCAAAATGTGCAGGATAGGTGCATTGGCCACGGGGAATGCAAGGTTGCAGAATGGGGTGGGTCTGGTTGTGATGCAGTTCAAAGAGTTGGCATCGATTTGATGGGCTGAATGGTCTGCTTTCACACTGCATGGATTCCATGATAATGTAGCTCTTGAGAAGCTGGAATTTGTTAAAATTCTGAAAAGTAAGCACCGAATTGCCAATGTTCAATTGGAAAGCGATGGATCTCCTTCCAGAATTTACCTTTGTCCAAAGCATGTCAAATTGTCCTGAAACAGATGAATAAGACATTAGAATTAAAATTGCCTTAGACAGTGAAGGTGCCCACAGGCTAAGCACGTTACATCAGTTCAACGGTCTTTTTAAGGTTCCAGAACAAATATGCTCAACATTTGATTATCAATTATGTGCAAAGCTCAACTTCAAATACACCATTTGCAATTATGTCCTTCAGGTAACAACTAATGGAGTTTAGTCACCAGCTCATAAGTAGATACAGAGGTGAAGGACATGATTGCAACTCCATGGAAGCATGGCTATCCAACAGAATAAGCAAGGTCATGATAGCTTCTACCTGATGGCAGGATTCCAATTGGGCACCTTGGGCCAAGCCAAAGATTGAACCATGGAGGCAGAAACACATATCAAGCGATGCTAATAGGAAGATAAAGTCTACTAGTTATGCATTGGTTTAGCTCTGTTGGCTGGATAGCTGGTTTGTGGTATAGAATAATGCTACTACTGTGGGTTCAATTACCATACTGGCTGATATCACTGTGAAGGAGTTTCTTCTTCCCTCAGCTGAATGGGGTTACTGTTAGCTTAAAATATCAGCAGTTGTCCCTCTTTAATGAGACAGCAGCTCTATAGGCTGATAAGACAATGATGACTTCATCTTTTATTTAATTGATCCACCAGTGATACCTAGCCAATGCAGGCAAGCGTGGTAAGCAATGCAAACAATGCAGCTTTATACATACACCCAGAAAATGCCCAGCTTTTAATCTTATAAACCAAGCATGTGGATATTGGATGCAAAAGCAAAATACTGTGGTGTTAAAAATTTATTTGGAAAATCCTCCTACTAAGATTCATATTGGACTCAAAATTGGACTCTGTTTCTCTCTTCTCAGATGCTACCAGGTTGTCCAGTTGAGTTGTCTGGTCCTTCTTACTTAATTCATCATTGCTTTAGCCATTTTTGTGTGTGTGTGTTTGATTGGGACATTGACATTTAAAGGAAAGCACTAGAAGCCAGATCACTTTAGATTGCTAAATGGAGGAGTGTTAATTTGCAGTGAGCCTATGGCCCTTATTCACTGGGCTGAGTTAACTATCCAGACTAAACTCCATCGAGAACCCCAAGAGTCCTACGCAACAAGGAAGATTTTATCTGAGATTCAACTTGGTGACTTTTTTTTATTAAGGTAAATATCACACAACATCAGGCTATAAACCAACAGGTTTATTTGGGAGTACAAGCTTTCGGAGCGCTGTTCCTTTGTCAGGTAGCTAGTGGAGCAGGATCATCAGACACAGAATTAGTAGAAAAAGATCATAATGTCATTCAGCTGATGCACTATATTGGGCAAACTTAGATTGCTGTTAAGACTAGGTTTGTTCAATATATTGCATCAGTTGCATGACACTATGAACTTTTGCTATAATGTCTGTGTCATGTAATCCTGCTCCACGCTAACTGATGAGGGAGCAGTGCATTGAAAGCTAGTGCTTCCAAATGAACCCGTTACACTATAACCTGGTGTTGTGTGATTTTTAACGTTGTCCACCCCAGTCCAACACTGAATCCTCCACATCATATTTTATATAGGAAGGCCTACTGCCACATCTGAGTTCTTCTCTTCTGAGATTTCCTTTTAACTTATTGTTGTAACACTGTGTTGAATTTTCTTGGTGCTTTTGAGAGCAATTGAAAGTGTAACAGGAGCAGAAATTTTAAAAAATCTTTTATCTGATTGCACTGTTGTCACCAATGCAGAGTCTGTCTAGCATTGGTTAGCCACCAGTAACAATGGGGAACTATAATCTGCTCAGTGTATCCACCCCCTGCCAATTTGCTGATCTTGCAGGAACGTTGCTGCTCCCACTAAGACCAAACAAAATGTTGCCTAGAAACATAGAAATATGTAAAATAAGAGCAGGAATAGGCCATTCCTCCCTATGAGTTGGTTCTGCCATTCAATATAATGATGGCTGGTCATCCAACTCTCTATCTTGTGTTTCCCTCTTTCTCTCCATACCCTTCAATCCCTTTAGGCCTAAGAACTATATATAACTTGTTCTTGATTATTTCAGCCTCAACCACTTTCTGTGGCAAAGAATTCCACAAACTCATCATTCTCAGGGTGAAGGCATTTCTCCCACTCTCAGTCCTCAATGGTCTATCCTGTATCCTTAAACTGGTTCCAGAAATGACCTGTTCCAAATCACACTGTCCCATCCCCACTTCCTGGTACCAGCTTTGCTGCAGACCCAAAAATCTTACTGCAGACTGTTATGCGAGATGGTATTCCCCTTCACATCAATGAACCGGAGGCTGCTGGAACACTTATTTTTCATATCTTTGCCCATTTCCTCAGATGGCACCAGCTTTTGACGTATTTTCATGTTCTCCCACTAACATCAGCAATGCCAACCTCTCATTGGCAGACCTGCTAGCTAGACATTGTTGCGGGCCCTCTGGTTAGATCTGTCAATTCCCCACTCCGCCTACAACTCTTCATTCGGATGTGCTCCCAGAGGAAGCTTCTTCATTTGCTACCTCTATGAAGGTAATGACCAAATCCTTGGCACAGCTACGTTCAGAGTTCTGACCCCCAGAACTCAACCCAAACCTGGGCTCGGGCGTCAGCAAAACCCAAACTCTCGTATCTACATATAGTCATGTGCTCGTTAGAGCTAAGATTTAGCACCAGATTAATTTCACTGAATCTCAATACCCTTTCAAAAGTAACAAGTTGCCAAAGGTGAAGATAAAGCTTTGATTGAAAAATATACAAAACCATAGGAAAATAGGTGACCCTGAAGAAAGTACATGTTATCCATTTGTAAAACAATTCTGCTCAGATTTATTTTTTTTCTCTCTCAAGGATTAAACACTTACTAGGCACAACTGCAGAGGCAAGTGTGAGTCAGCTGTGGAAGCTGCATCTTGATATACTATGGAATCTTTTGAAATCCTATCCATTTTTATCTCCTTCCCCCGTGTTTGTTTTTCATTTTTTTTATCCCACTTCTCTCTTAAAGAGAGCTACTTCAAACCTATTATCCTTTGATGGGGATTGAGTTATATGGAACCCATCCCAGATCTGATTCAGAAGAAACATTTTCTGCTGTGGATGAGATTGTCATTGCTAATTTAGCCAGCTATGTTTGGCGAACTTTATCAGCGATATTACCTCCTTCCATAATAGTGAACGACATCACTGGGAAAAGCACATATAATTAGCTACATTGCATAAATGTACACCACACACCAAAGCTGTCTTCAGGAATTGTAGTGTATGTTATAAATAACAACATGATACATTTAAGTACGTTGGTGTGAAATTGGGATGTTTAGTGCCCGTGTTTTAGGTGCTATATTGTCTCTTAATGCAAAGGCATGAGTCTGAGATGCATATGATCACTTTTGAAGAGATATGTAATCTCGGTAAAGTGGTTGGTGAATGTGTAAGTATTGATTGCTGACAGTATAAAGAGCAGGAAGGTTAGGATCAGAAAGCAGTGTGCAAAGGTGAATCGCTGCGAGTTCTGCCATTTTTGAACTCCATATCCTATGCCTATACCCTGATTTAGCGAGTTGTCTCACTGCTATTGCGTTTCTTTTTGATTATTTAAAATCTTAAGATGAGACAAGTTATGTCCAGACAACAGTAACCTGGATGAAGGGCTTCCTTTGAGAATTGAGCATGACTGAGAGACTGAAGAACTTTTCTCTTTAATTAATTCACAGGATTAGGGCATCACTGGCTGGGCCAGCATTTATTGCCCATCCCTAATTGCACAGAGGGCAGTAAAGAGTCAATCACATTGCTGTAGGTCTGGAGTCACATGTAGGCCAGAACACATAGGGATGGCAGTCTCCTTTCCTAAAGGAATTAGTGAACCAGATGGCGTTTTCCTGACAATCGACAATGGATTTATGCTCATCATTAGGCTCATCCAAGATGCTGAGCACATCATAGATAAGGAGAAAGTGAGGACTGCAGATGCTGGAGATCAGAGTCGAAGAATGTGATGCTGGAAAAGCACAGCCGGTCAGGCAGCATCCAAGGAGCAGGAGAATCGACGTTTCGAGCATAAGCCGTTCATTCCTGATGAAGGGCTTATACTCAAAACATTGATTCTCCTGCTCCTCGGATGCTGCCTGACCGGCTGTGCTTTTCCAGCACCACACTTTTCCACACCATAGATAAGAGTTTTAGTGAGGTGGTCATAACTAAGGTGCAGGCAGAGAGTAGCTGGGTGACCACCTGGAAAGGCAAAGGGAGGAGGCAGAGAGTACAGGAATCCCCTATGGCCATTCCCCTCGAAAACAAGCATACTGTTTTGGATACTGTTGAAGGGGATGACCGTTCAGAGGAAAGTAGCAGCAGCCAGGTCAGTGGGACTATGCCTGGCTCTGGGAATAGTGGGAAAGGGTAAAGGTAAACAGGACCTTAGTGATAGGAGACTCCATAGTTAGGGGGACAGACAGGAGATTCTAGGCCGCAAACGAGAATCCAGGATGGTGCGTTGCCTCCCAGGTGCCAGGGTCCAGGATGTCTCAGAGCAGTTGCAGAACGTTCTCAAGGGGGAGAGTGAGCAGTTAGGAGTCATTGTGCGCTTTGGCATTAATGACACAGGTAGAAGTAGGGATGAAGTTCCGCAGAGTGATTATAGAGAGTGAGGAAAAAAGTTAAAAGCCAGGATCTCAACAGTGGTAATCTTCCAGTGCCGCATGCTAGTGAAGGTAAGAACAGGAGGATATGGCAGATGAATGTCTGGCTAAAGAACTGGTGCAGTTGGCAACAATTCAGATTTTTAGATAATTGGGATCTTTTCTGGGGCAGAGGTGCTCAGTTCAAGAGGGGCGGGTTGCACCTGAATTGGAGGGGAATCAATATTGGGGCCAGGTTTGCTACTGCTACAAGAGAGGGTTTAAAATAGATTCTTAAAGCAATTTACGGGGTGGGATCCTCAACAGCATGGAGGCAAGTGTGAGGCTAGAAGGAGATACTATCAGAAATAGTAAGTTGAAGAGACAGATCAAGCTGGAACACAACAGGGAGCGAGGAATGGCTGTTGGATTAAATTGCATCTATTTCTATGCAAGAGGGTTAACAGGCACAGCTGATAATCTAAGGGCATGGATAGGTATGTGGGACTGGGATATTATAACCATTACAAAAACATGGCTAAGGTAGGGACAGGACTGGCAGCTTAATGTGCTTTAAGTGGGACAGAGGTGGTGGAAGGAGGGGAAGGGGAATTACATTTTTGATAAAGGTGAGCATTGCAGCAGTGATCAGAGATGAAATAACTGAAGGATCATACAGTGATGCTTTTGTGGATGGAGCTAAGAAAGAAAAAGGGGATGGTGATGTTATTGGGGTTGTACTATAGGGTTGCAAATAGACAATGGGAATTAGAAGAACGAATTTGCAGGGAGATTGGGAGACTTGTAGGAGCAATAGGGTTGTCATAGTGGGGGATTTTAACTTTCCTGATGAAGAGCTGATATCCGAAACGTTGATGCTCCTGCTCCTTGGATGCTGCCTGACCTGCTGTGCTTTTCCAGCACCACTCTCTCGACTCTGATGTCCAGTTTCTGCAGTCCTCACTTTCTCCTGATTTCAATTTTCCAAACATAGACTGAGACTGCCAGAACATTAAGGGCTTAGATGGGTGGAATATGTTAAGTGCGTTGAGGAAAGTTTCCTCGAGCAGTATTTGGAGGGTCGTAATCGGAACGGGGCAAAGCTTGATTTAATCTTGGGAATTGGGGCAGGACAGGTGATGGAGGTGACAGTGGGGGAGCACTTTGGGAGCAGTGACCATAATTCTATTAATTTTATAACAGCAATGGAGAGGGACAAAGCTGGTCCACAGGTTCAAGTTCTAAACTGGGGCCAGGTGAATTTTGATGGAATTAGAGGGGAACTTGCAGGGGTTGATTGGACTAATGTGGTCGCAGGCAAAGGGACATCTGGCAAATGGGAGGCCTTTAAAAGTGAGATAGTTAGAGTTCAAGGTCTGGATGTTCCTGTGAGGGTGAAGGGCAAGGTTGGCAAGAATAAGCAACCCTGGATGACAAGAGATATTGAGGCTTTGACCAGAAAAAAAGAAAAAGGTGTGGCCCACATACAGGCAGCTCGGATCAAGGGAATCCCTGGAGATATACAGGAAATGCAGGAGTTTACTGAAGAAGGAAATTAGGAGGGTGAAAAGGGGGCACAAAATAGCCTTAGCTGAGAAGATTGGGGTGAATGCAAAGAGGTTTGTTAAGTATATTAAAGGCAAAAGATAACTAGAGAGAGAATAGGGCCCCTCAAGGACAAAGGTGGGCATGTCTGTGTAGAACCGCAGGAGATGGATGAAGTTCTGAATGAATGTTTCTCCTTTGTGTTGACCGTGGAGAAAGACATGGAAAGACCTGGAAACTAGGGGATATCTTGGGGACAGTCCATATCACAGGAGAGGAGGTGTTGGATGAATTAGAATGTATGAAAGTGGATAAATCTCCTGGTCCTGACCAGATATATCCAAGAACGCTGCAAGAGGCTAGAGAAGGGAGGCCCTGGCTGATATTTTGGTATCACCGTTAGCCAGAGGTAAGGTCCCAGCAGACTGGAGGGTAGCGAATGTGCCATTATTCAAGAAGGGCTGCAAAGAAAAGCCTGGGAACTATAGACCAGTGAGTTTAACATCTGTGGTGGGGAAGTTAGTTGAGAATAATCTGAGGGATAAGACAGACATGTATTTGGAAAGACAGGGTTTGATTAGGAATAGTCAGCATGGCTTTGTGAGTGGGAGATCATGCCTCGCAAATTTGTTCACATTCTTTGATGAAGTGACCAGGAAGGTTAATGGGGCAGGAAGGTAGACATTGTCTATATGGATTTCAGTGAAGCCTTTGATAAAGTTCCACTGCTCTGGAAGGTTAGATTGCATGGAATCCAGGGGGAGCTTGAAAATTGGATATAAAATTGACTCGATAGTAGGAAGCAGAGGGTAATAGTGGAAGGATGCTTGCCGGATTGGAGGCTGGTGACTGGTGTAGTATCTCAGGGGTCGGTGCTGGGCCCATTGCTGTTTGTTATGTATATCAATGACTTGGATAAGAATGTAGAAGGCATGGTTAGTAAATTTGCTGATGACACTAAAATAGGTGGTATTGTGGACAGTGAGTAAGGTTGTCAGAAATTGCAGCAGGACCTTGACCAGCTGAGGAAGTGGGCCGAGAAATGGCAAATGGAGTTTAATATAGATAAATGTGAGGTCTTGCATTTTGGAAAATCTAATCAAGGTAGAAGTTTCATGGTGAATGGTGAGCCCTTAGGAGTGTAGTGGGACAGAGAGACCTGGGAGTTTAGGTGAATGGTTCTCTGAAAGCAGAGTCACAGGTAGACAGAGCAGTGAAGGTGGCTTTTAGTACACTAGCCTTCATCAGTCAGGGCACTGAGTATAGAAGTTGGGAAATTATGTCGCAATTGTACAGGACATTGGTGAGGCTGCACTTGGAGTATTGTGTTCAGTTTTGGTCACCGTGCTGTGGGAAGGATGTTATTAAACTGGAAAGAGTACAGAAGAAATTTACAAGAACTCAATGGTCTGAGTTGTAGGGAAAGGTTGGGCAAGCTAGGATGTTTTTCTTTAGAGCACAGGAGACTGGGGGGTATCTTATCGAAGTGTACAAGATCATGAGAGGCATGAATAGGGTGAATATATTCAGTCTTTTGCTAGGGTTGGGGAATAAAGGACTAGAGGGCATCAGCTTAAGGTTAGAGGGAAAAGAATAAAAGGGAACCTGAGGGGCAACTTCTTTACACAGATGGTGGTACGCATATGGAATGAGCTGCCAGTGGAAGTGGTTGAGGTGGGTACATTAATAACATTTAAACAGCATTTGGACAAATACATGGAAAGGAAAGGTTGAGAAGGATATGGGCCAAGTACAGGGAAATGGGATTAGTACAGTTTGCCATTTTAGTCAGCATAGACCAGTTTGGGCCAAAGGGCCTGTCTCTGTGTTGTAGAACTCTAAATTCCAGACATTTGTTGAATTCAAATTCCACCATCTGTCATGACAGGATTTGAACCCAGCTCCCTAGAAAATTACCTGGGTGCCTGGATTAACAGTGATAATACCACTAGGCCATTGCCTCCCTTGGTGACTTGAAATGAATGGCAAGAAGACGGAGGACATATGTAGAGCAATCAGCAGGAGGCCATATCTGTTCCCTAACTTTGGCTTCACAAGGATCACAGAATTGTTATGGTACAGCTGGAGACATTTCACCCATCATGACTGCACTGGTTCTCATATCCAAAGTTAATCTTCTGATTTTTCACAGTTTCTATCCAAATAATCATCCAATGACTGCCTCGGTTAAATCAGCTTCCACTGTAATTCCAGCCAGTGTATCCCAAACACTGACTACACGATGTGTGAGTTTTTTTTTCTCACATCGCCCTTCATTTGGACATCACTTTAAAGTGAAGACTTTGCTGAACAAAACAGGCCATAACTGAAAATTACATTTCCCCCCACTCTCATGAGGGAGAGTAATGACTTTTACCTGGTGAGAGTCACCACACCTCCAACAGTGGGGCAAGATTGAGATGACTAGTTACCCCAGATGATATAGCATTTGAGGTAAGATATTTTCCAGCTTACAGATATTCAGACACATCTCTGGAACAGGTGGGATGTGAAGGCAGGTATTGAACCTGAGCCTCTCAGCTCAGAGGTAGGGATATTTTCACTGTGCTGCAAGAGCCTATGTTATATCCAGCTAAATAAGAGAACAACCCTTCACAGCTGCTTCAAAATAATGAGCAAGGACAGTAAATATTACATGTTGTTGCCATGATGACTGTGGTTTTTAATTTCTTCAGGTCAGGTTCCTTCCACGCAGTTGCTGAAAATGGAACTTTTCAGAACAGTTTTGCTTAAGGATCATCGCTGAAACTCCATTCACAGCAAGAAAGCCACATTTCATTCCCTTCTACCCGAGAGAAGCAGGTGGAGTTAGCACAACGGTTTGGAAACCACTGCAGGTGGTGCCTTGTGTTCATCCCAATCAAACCTCACCATTTTAATGGAACAGTAGAACCAATTCCTCCAGGTAGGTGAATCTCCACTCATCTGGCAGTTGTCAATATTCTGTCATTTTGCAGCAGTGCTTTTGTTCCACCTGTAATTGACCCACCGCAGCAAGTCAAAGGCTGGCGACTGGATAAGTAGCGTGCTCCATTCATGAAATGGCTCATGACTGTGGTTTGGAACCCACAGACTTGTCCACAGTGCTTTTGCAATTAGATTAGATTGCATTACAGTGTGGAAACAGGCCCTTCGGCCCAACAAGTCCACATCGACCCGCCGAAGCGCAACCCACCCATACCCCTACATTTACCCCTTACCTAACACTACGGGCAATTTAACATGGCCAATTCACCTGACCTGCACATCTTTGGACTGTGGGAGGAAACCGGAGCACCCGGAGGAAACCCACGCAGACACGGGGAGAACGTGCAAATTCCACACAGTCTGAGGCGGGATAAATCCGCGGGATTTATCCGCCTGAGGCGGAAATTGAACCTGGATCTCTGGTGCTGTGAGGCAGCAGTGCTAACCACTGTGCAACCGTGCTGCCCAATTGGAGTCCTGTTGTCACAACAAACATTATGGCACCCACCATTTGCATCCTCAGGCAATGCTTTCACTGTCTGGGCCACTCTGTGGGAGTCCTGCAGTAAGATAAGTACGCATCAACATTTACCTAGTGTTGCAATCCACATGGCTTCACCATGATGTAGGTCCAGCCCCTGCCACTCCCCAGTAGAAATAATGTGTGACCCACTCTTCAGTAAGTGCATTGTAAGTAGTTCAGAGATGGGCAACTAGATTAATATCCAAAATCGATGTGTTGTCTTACAAGGAAAAAATTGGACGATGTGTGACTGCTACAGCTTAGGAGAATAAAGCACAAATTTGAATGAAACATATATGACAGAGTGGATGGAAGTGGAATATTTACTCTTGTGAGGGAATCTTTAACTAGAGATCACTATTTAAAAATTAAAGTGGATGCCCATTCAAGACAAAGACAAGGAAAATGTTTTTTTTACAGAAGGGTGTGAGTCTTTGCAGATCTCTTCCTCAAAAGGTAGCAGAAGTAGGATCTGTGGATCTCTTTAAGGCAGAGGTGGATAGGTCTTGATGAGCGAGGGGATGAAAGTTTATTGTGGGTAGGCAGGAAGGTGGAGGAATTAGATCAGCAGTGATCTCATTGAATGGCACAACAGGTTTGAGGGGCTGAATGCTCCCTACTAATATGTTTTGTATGGGTAGCACTGGTTACATCCAGTACTTATTTGAAACAGCAGTGACTCTCATTTAACGTGCCTGCAACAATACAAAGGTTGATCACACACGACCCCTCCATTTTTAGCACTATCTAGTTTAACTCCAGTACGTCTTGTTATATGGGTTTGGTTTTGGAACACTGTTCCATTTATTAAATGGTGGAAAGTTTATATTCCCTGTGTGAGCATCATATAAGACCTTTTGGCTCAAAAGATAGAAGGAAATATCGATAGATGCAAGATTGCAGTTCTTTTACTGAGCCACCTGCTGTCCAGTCATCACACAGATAGCTTCAAAACATAAACCCATTCTTCTTCATCATCATCACTACATTACACCATGTCAAGGACGTCGATACCTGATCAATAAACACAGCAATCTGCGTTGTATACACTTAGTGTTGCTGTGAAAATGTGTAATATCTTTTCCTCTTCTGTATTCCATCCACATGAAGCCCTGAATAACCAAGCAACCTGCCTCAAAAATCAAGTTAGCAGTGTTTTCCTTCAGTGATATGAAGAATGTCTATTTTATTGGGATGGTCTCGAGAGTTGTGAATTTGGAATTATTGACCTCATTTTCTAAGAAACAGAACTGGGCCTCTGAATTATTAGCCCAGGTTGTAAAATAAAACTGACAACTCTTGGAAATTGCAGTAGGTTATTTGGCAATCACTAAAACAAAATCATGGCTTCATTTTCTTCTTCTTTAGATAGTGATCCAATTCTCTTTTGAAACTCATCTGTGAACCTGCCTCCACCTCACAATCAAGCAGGATATTTCAAATGCAGACCACTCGTTATGTGAAAGGTTTATTTCCCCTTTTGGTTCATTTGCCCACTAAAGTAGTATCTTCTGGTAATTGACCCGACCTCCAATGGAAAGTCATCCCTCCACCCCTCTGACCTACATCCAAACTTCTAATGATTTTGAATACCCTGCCCACACGTAAAGAAAGTGAGTGTGATTCATCAGAATTGCCTGAAAAAACTATTTGGTTGGAATACTAAAGAAAACAAAAGAGACATGCCTTTATATAGCACCTTCCACAACAGGTTTGCAACGAGTGAAGTACGACAAATGAGGAACGTTTGAGGACTCTGGGTCTATACTTGATGGGGTTTAGAAGGGATGAGGAGGCATCAAATTGAAACATGCAGAATGCCGAATGGCGTGGACAAACTGGATGTTGGGAAGGTGTTGCCATTGGTCACAGAGGCTAGGACCCAAGGGCATAGCCTTAGAGTAAAGGGAAGACCTTTCAGAACGGAGATAAGGAGAAACCTCTTCAGCCAGAGAGTGGTGAATCTATGGAATTCATTGCCACAGAAGGCTGTGGAGGCCAGGACATTGAGTGTATTTAAAGACTAAGATAGGTTCTTGAGTTTCAAGGGGGTCAAGGGTTATGGGAAGAAAGCGGGAGACTGTGGATGAGAAACTTATCAGCCATGATTGAATGGTGGAGCAGACTCGATGAGCTGAATGGCCTAATTTCTGCTCTTATGTCTTATGGTCTTATGTAAGTCACTGGTGTATTGCAGGAAGTGCAGCTGTCATATTGCATATTGAAAAAATAAGCACACAAACATTAGTGTCATAAGTAGCAGGTAATCTATTTGAACAATTTTGGTTCAGGGATAATTATTGGTTCGGACACTACATTTTTCCTTTGAATTATGCCACAGGATCCTTTGAAGGCCTCAGTCTATGTCTCATTCAAACGACAGCATCTTTGATTCAGCATTGTATTGAATGTCAACAGAGGACTGCATGCTCAAATCTCTAAGGTGGGGATGGAGCTCACAGATAGGTAGCTCAGGTGGAAGAGTGTTGCCTGTTGAGAGGCGCTGGACCTTTCTCACCTCCTTGACATGGCGTGGGCAATGTCGAGGAAGTTGCAGAGAATCCCCTGCAAATATATGGGAGCGAGTAGCTTTTATTTGTCATTTCTACCATGTACAACTGACACAGTAAAAACAAGACAGCTTTCCTTCAGCACCTAGGGTGTTACATGGACAGCACAAACTACACAATCGTATATGGCATAAAGTGCATTAGAAGTGCAAAACACACAAGTTACAGTGTAACAGAAGAATAATAGATGATAGACATTTTTCTAGCAGCAATTCAAAGTCGAGCAAAGAATTTCAGATGAGAAAGAGTGTGATCATACAGTATTAAGGAGCCTGACAGCTTGGGAGATGAAACTGTTGCACAGTCTGGCCGTGAGAGACTGAATGCTCTGGTATCTTCTGCCAGACAGCAGGAGGGAGAAGAGTTTGAGTGAGGGGTATGTGGGTCTTCCACAATGCTTCACCATTTCTTCAGTGTTCGGAGTCAAAATTGCCTCTCTAAGGACATTGCAGCTCTACCTATAGCAGATGGACTTTAGCAATTCAAGAAGGGAGTTTGCCCCCACCTTGTCCAGGGCAACTGGGATGGGCAACAAATTCCTGTCAGCCAGCAATGCCTGTGTCCCACAAGGGATTAAAAAAGAATCAGAAACTTAAAGTCAAGAAAATCGTTTCCAATTTTCCCCTTAATCTTTAAACAACAACTTCAGAATCTTGCTGTATAAGCATTGACTCCATTATAATCCATGCATTTAAATATCATTGATAGCTCAGCTCACCTTGTTTGCCCTCTACATTTAATCCTCTGCTTGTTCCCTGAGGACGCACTGATGTAAATCAGAATAGGTTCTGGATTACTGCAGTGTGCCAACTGTGTGCCTCAATCATTATCTGTGCCCCTGCATGTTCCATGGTCACCACATTCTCTAATGTTTCCCTGGTAGCATGCTTTGAATCAACCCCTGCTAGTCCCAGAGTTTTCATAAAAGTTAAAGATTTTATAAAAATACACAGATTCCTCAATGTACCTATCTTTTAAACTGAGGTTGACTCAAAGCACAGGCCTGATACTGTGCTTAACCACTCTTCTTATTTATTATAAGTAAATAGACGCTTCCTGCAGGTAAACAATTATGAACCATTGGCAAAGAGCCCTATTAGTTATAAGGCTTTATTGAGATGGTCCTTGTTCTGATCAGAATGCTGCTTTTCAGTCTTCCTTCTCTGAATGCTTTTACCTATCTGCAGGAGGCAGATGGTGGCTGGTTCACACTTATATAAGGTGTCTGACTTATCAGTTAATGGTCGCAGCTTACAGCAATCATTGAATAAATTGATTTACCTCAGGCTTAAAGTGGCTTTTACTGCAGAGAACAGAGACAACGCTAGCATTAATTGAGATCTAATGGCTTTTCCCTGTGCTGTTCACAGCCCAAAGCTGTTCAGCTACCTGGCAGACAAACACATAGTTATTGACAGGCAGAAGGTCTTATCATGGATAACTGGTTGCTAGTCCATCAGCTGCTTGTTGCCAACTGAATCTCCATTTCAATTCACCACAGGCTCCATCTAGTGCGCACTTTCCCTATTATTGCTTGACTCAGTAGCTGTGTAAACAGTGGTTATAAAGAGTGGCAGGTTATTTGCTTTTTCAAAAGCATGCAGCAATCCTTCAATAATACTTGGTTTGGAAACAATTCTCTTTTGTTCCACTTCAGTTCACAGTTAGAAATGCAGGAAATATAAAGGTATTCAGTTTTTACACCTCTTCAACCTGTTGTACATGCACAATGGCAATAATAAACCATAAGCCTGGCCATATCACCACGCCTTCTCCCAGAGCATCTCACACATCATAGAGTCAGTTTAATTTTTGTATTTCCCAGACTTAACCAAGGTTTTTGAACAAGGTCTTCAGTAGAAGAGCAATCGGGCTTAATTAATTAACAGCTCAAACCAATTCATCATTAAGGTGGATCAATACCATTTGTTTCAGAGAATATAAAACTAGTCAACCTCGTGTTACTGAATCCTTGAGTGTGACATAGAATAGAATGAACTCAGATAATTCATATAGTGGGGAGAGAAAGGGAAAGTGATGTTACATTGTTTTTGATTTGGAGATGCTGGTGTTGGACTGGGGTGTACAGAGTTAAAAATCCCCCAACACCAGGTTATAGTCCAACAGGTTTATTTAGAAGCACTAGCTTTCTGAGCACTGCTCCTTCATCAGGTGGTTGTCAACCGCCTGGTGAAGGAGCTCTGAATGCTAGAGCTTCCAAATAAACCTGTTGGACCATAACCTGGTGTTGTGTGATTTTTTAACTCCATTGCTTTTGTCTAACTTTTTCAGATTGCATGAATTGGCTCTGATTGCTACAGGAAAAAAGGTTGGTTATTTGGTGAGTACATGATCAGTAACAAAAGTTGAGTCAATCCCTAAGGTTGTGGTCGAAGCAACAGCATAACTGTATCAATTAAAGAAGGATACTGTTCCTTTACGTTTGCTGGTCTAAAATTTTGGAAATTTTTCCTTAACAGAGCATAAATGGATCTACTCCAGATGGACTGCAATAGTTCAAAATGTTGGCACAGCAGAAATTTTTCAAGAATATTAAAAAATGTCCACAAGGACTGAATTTTCCCAAAGTGTCAATTTTGGGGAGTTTCATAAAGGGCTTCCTTCTTTAAAATTAACTGAGTTTTCTCACAAAATTCTCTACTGCTTATTCCGTTATATGTACAGCATATCTGAACATAATGGTGTTATCACTGGGCTACTTATGCAGAAACTCAGCTAATATTCTGGGCACTCAGTTTCAAATCCCACTATGGCAAATGGTGGAATTTGTATTCAATAAAGAATCTGTTAAAAAGGTCTGATGATGACCATGAAACCATTGTCAGTTGTTGGAAAAAGCCCATCTGGCTTACTAATGCCCTTTAGGGAAGGGAATTGCTGACCTTACCTGGTTTGGCCTACATGTAACTCCAGACCTGCAGCGATTTGGTTGACTCTTAACTGCCCTATGGGCAGCACAATCTGTAAATAGGGCACCTCTAGACTGATCCAAACAACAGAATGTCTCTTCACCACACTTTCTATCCACTCTATGATGGCCCAGATAGAGGAAATAACTACATTTTAATCCTGCTCGGCCTTAGTTGGGGTTGTGTAATGAAGTTGTCAGTCATGTTTTGCAGAGGATGACTCTTCTTTCCAAGAAACCATATTTGTAATACATTTATTCCTGAACTGAAGCAGGACCATGACTATTCTTAAAGACAGAGGCATCATGGCAGCTTCCAACCTATCCGGCGTAGACTTGTAAGATGTGGTACCAATGATCGCCAATGACTTGTACTTTGATAGAATGGAATCTTTTTCTATTGATCAAGTCTGTTCTATTATGAAATGGCACTCTCAGCATGTTGTGTGACAATTCTTTGGGGCCTGAATCTGGGGCAACTTAGATATATTGGCAAAGCCTGGCCTGGTCTGTAGCACTGCCCTCACCATGAGGATGAAGCGCTGACACAGATTGCATTGATAACAGCTTTGATATGTCTGTGTGTCGAGCATTGTGAGATTCCCTCACTCAGGTTCCCAGTGGGTCCTCTGATAGAGCCAGGTACCCAAACATTGAAGACCACTAGGAAAGGATTGCCACCCAACCCTTCAGGTCACAGATCCTGCTCCTGCAGTCAGTATAGTTCAGTGGGAGTGTCCCAGGGCATCCCCACTCTGTGGTAGCATTATGACATGCTCGTCTGGAGGAAATGGCATCAAAGACTATGAACTCTGGGCCTCCTGTACCCCTTGTGCACCCTAAAGGTGTCTTCAGCTGTGACCCTTCCATGAGGACACCAGTGGGCATCTGTTGGATGTTGTTGCTAGCCCTGGACTTGCTGGCACATCTGTTTCTCCTCAATTCCTCTGCACCCTCATTGTTACCAAGGCTACAGTGATGAAGACCACTGCCGTTACCAAGGCTACAGTGATGAAGACCACTGCCATGCTTCTACTGGGCCTGTTTGAGGAGTATCAGAAACAGAAAAGGATCTTTAGTAATGTGAACAATCAGAATTCATATCACATAGAAATGCCAGTTTAGTGTTGTCCACACAGTGAAGTATCGAGAACTCTGATAATGAGGGCCATGGAGTGCTTCCTAGTGCTTTGACATCAGGGACCGTATTCCAATGTACGCTGCATGCACCATTGTCACGCAAGTACAAAAGGAGACAGTAGGTGTGTAGTATGACTACCAAAATCTTGCTACCCCCTCCTCACCCCTCAAGAAAAGCAGCTTTGTGTTTGCTGGCAAACATATTCAGTTCAAGGTGAGAGAAAATCAGCTCTTTGTGTCCTTGTCCATCTAAAGTAATCTTGGATTGTTGTCATGAACAGTGGCGAGCAGGTGATATTTTTAAGGTCACCTACAATCACTTCTGCTTTAGAGATGGCCATGATCAATGTGTATAGACCAGTGATACCATCAGGATTGTTTGTGACCACAATGTGTGTCCCACACAGACGGACACTGTGTACGTTTGACATTCAGGGTACCATGATTATGCATGTCTTCAGGCTGTATTTTGTAAAAGCCTGATTAATGCAATTGCCCCTAGAAGGGCCTCACATCCCTCACAAGTAAAGCTCATATACTCAGACATAAATAAACCCCTTACCTTACCCCCTCCAAGTGTATTTGCAACCATTTCCATTTCTGTGGGGCATTTGCTATTCGGATGAGGATGGAGGGAAACACAGGTTATGCTTAGCAGGGAGAGTCTCAGGCCCAACACCAAACCTCCATGGTGATTTCTCCCATGCACCCCCAATAACTCCATTAGCTCCGAGCTTCCAAATGTTCCAACTCATCGCTTTCACCAATGTCTGCCTCACCCAATGTTACATTGTGGCCCAGTATTAAATTCAGGATGTTGGTGATTGTCAATAGCCTTCGTTCTTTCCTTAACTAATTTCTTCCAGTACACTATCATCTCACCCTCTTATATGTTCACTTCCCCCTTTCACAATTATTGCTTCCTCTGCATTCCAGCATGCTGCTGCCATTGCCCATAACTGCCTTCTCCAATATCTCCACCAGATGGCCCCCCAGTAACCCTCTACATGAATAGACTCCTGGTACTGACAACAGACCACCTCCCTGAATGACTTGGAAGGGCAGCCCTGATTGATGAATGTCTGGACCTGACTGGCTTTTGCACAGCTCTCTGACTGATTTACCCCAGTGAATCCTCAGACTGATTGCACTGGATCTGTAGGACTGACCTTGGCCCACTCTCTGGACCGCAGTGATCCAGAGCCCATGGCTGACTCACTTTGTCCAAGCCTCTGTCCTAAGATTGAAAACTGCCCTTGATAGAATGTGTTGGGACTGATTGACAATGATTCCCCTTGACTTGACTGACAACTGCTTCCCTTTGATTTTAATATGTGATCAAGTAACTGAAGCACATGTAGTGTTTTTGTCATGTTATCTATTGGTATATACAATAGTGTGATAGCAATGTAGTTCGGTGCCTTACACCAACATATCTACCCTCTTGACTAATCACCATGACAGGCCACCAGGCTTTATGTCTGTGCTAAAAGGTAGGGCAAAGCTCTGTGAGCTTTCACAACAAAAAGGCAAGGCAACACAGACAAATTGAGTGATTGCTAATAGAGCAAGGAAAGAGCTCTGAGGTGCACTCGCATCTGGTGCATTAATTAGGTGCCTTTGCACAAAATGATCCTGTAACAGCATTAAGGTATCAATGCACTCCAAAGTGCAACACTGAAATGGACAATTATATTGCAAGTAGATTGGAGATGTGTCATGATGATCTGGTGAGGCTAGTGCACGTCTGATACCAGTGTTCGTGGATATGGAATGCAAGCAACCACTCAGCCATTGTGAACTGTGCTCCCAGATAGAGGCCTGGAGGAACCAAGGGGAGTTGGAGCCTCTAGATAACTGCTCTGACTCTGTGTTTAGTCCCTCTCTGGCCAATGGGAGAATAGAAAAGTATATGTAAATGACATGAGATTAAGTACAAATGTGGTGTAAATGCATGCACGTTGGCTGCTCACTGCTCATTAGCATGAGTTAAGAGTCACTGTTCAAGTATTGGGTGGAAAATCAAGATTTGAGCATCTCATTTTTCTGATCTCATTATAATTTCCCAGCTGACTTGAGTTAGTTCGTGCTGTTCAAGGGCAGCAAGAATTCAGTTCTAAACAAAAATAAACTTTAAACAATAGCTCTACAAACTGAGGAATCAGAGACTACCAGATTTCTTTCTTTTTAGGCTAAGGGGATCTCAGAAGTTCGAAATACTGTCGAAGAGCGTGGTGCTGGAAAAACACAACCGCTCAGGCAGCAACCGAGGAGCAGGACAGTCGGCATTTCGGGCATAAGCCCGTCATCAAGAATGTTCCTTCCTGAAATGCCTGAAACGTCGACTCTCCTGCTCATCGGATGCTGCCTGACCTGCTGTGCTTTTCCAGCAACACACTCTCCAACTCTGATCTCCAGGATCTGCAATCCTCACCTTCTCCTAGTTAGAAATACTGTGTGTGTCCTATATTTGGTGGACTATTTTCACATTTATGCTCTTGCTTTATATCAATGAAAAGGATTTTCTGTGGTGCCTATACAGTTTTCCTTTGGATAACTCAAAAGTGAGATGGGGAATCTCCAGGATAGAAATTTTGAAATTGATGATGATTGGTGGACTAGTGAGTATTTTTCCACTTGATCCATTATTTCACATCTAGTACTCTGCTTCTAATATACTCTACTTTTAAAATAATAAAAAGAGAAATGTTGAAAATAGGCATAGGAGTAGGCTATTTGACCCTTCAACCCCATTCCACATTCAATATAATTATGGTTGATCTCCAATTTAGTACTTTGCTCCCATTTTCTCCCCACACTCATTGATTCCTTTAGCTTTAAGAACTATACCTAACTCCTTCTTGAAACATTAAATGTTTCGGTCTCATACTCTTTCTGTGGCAGAGAATTCTACAGGGTCACCACTCTCTAAGTGAAGACATTCCTCCTAATCTCAGTTCTAAATGGCCAACTCCATATCCTTAGTCAGTGACCCTTATTCATTGAGAACATCCTTCCTGCGTTTACTTGGTCGGGTCCCGTTAGAATTTTACAGGTTACTTTGAAATTCCCCCTTATTCCGCTAAACTCTGGTGACTATAGTATTAATCAATCCAGTCTCTTTTCACATGTCAGCCCTACAATGCCAGGAATCAGTGTTTGTTGCTCTCCTATTGCCAGAGCATCCATCCTGGATACTGATGGAAACGAAACCACATACAATACTTGGTGTACTTTCACCAAAGCCTGTATTATTTCAGCAATACATCCCTGCTCCAGTACTTAAATCCTCTCCCTAAGAAGACCAGAATTTCATTTGCTTTCTTCACTGTCTGTGACACCTGCATGCTTACTTCCTGTGGCTACTGTACAAGGGCACCCTGGTCTGGTTGCATCTCCCCCTTTCTCAATCAATCACCATTCAGATAATGCCTTTCTATTTCCTCAATAACTTGAAAGCAAAATCCAGGAAAGCAATCCAGTGTAGTACAGACCGAGTGCTGCTCGATCAGAGATGCCATCTTTCAGGAGAGACATTAAACCAAAGGCTGTCTTTCCTCTCAGATACAGCAAACATACCACAGCACTATTTCCACAAGGGGCAGAGGAGCTCTCTACATTGTCCAGATCAAAATTATCCCTCAGCTGTTTCCTTAAAACCAGGTAACCTGGTCATTAACTATTCTTTTCTCTGTGTGATATTCCCTGACAGTGCTGCTGTGATTACTTTCCAAAAGTATCTGACTGACAATTTTTGTGTACATTGACTGTGTTGCAAGGAGTGAAGACAAAGACAGTACAGCGTTTCCTTGCAAGATAAATCTTTGTTTGGAACTGAAGACTAGCTTTGGCCGAGGCATGTCTAGGACAGACACAACCCCAGAAATACATGCTGAAAGGGCTGGAAGGTAGTTTGGAGCCGAAGAAATGAAGGGCACAACTAATGGTCAAATAATTCCAGGGAAGTGTTCTTACTCCAGTACACATTACTCCAGGTACTCTGACTTCCATTATACCAGTAATATATCTGAGAGGAAAGTGGTCAGACAATAATTCACCCTTGATTTTGTTCGTTATCAGAAAGTTCATGTCCTCTGCTGTGCAATTACAACAAAGACTTGATTAGTTCAATAAAACACTTGGATTCAAACTCAACTTCCAAAATAAAGCAATTTTCATCTCAACTACAGTTAAATATAGGTTTAATTGACCACTGTTATTTTAAACTGACAGGCTATTATTTAAGTGACTCATTCTGTCAGTGGTATAATGACAATAAAGTTACAGATTGACACGATACACTTCCACAAATTGAATTACTCATGCTCAAGATTCTAGGCTCAAATGGACTTTGAATAAGGAGGGCCCAAGAACTGGAGCCCATAAGAGGATATAAAACTTAGGGAAAATTAGTTATTTTTTTAAAAAGTTTATTTATGAAATGAGGGAGTTGCATGCTGGACCAGAATTTATTGCCCATCCCTAATTACCTAGAGGACAATGCTGCGGATCTAGAGTTGCACATAGGTCAGACCAGGTAAGGACAGCAAATTTCCTTTGCTAAGAGAGTTTAGTGTACCAAGTGAGTTTTTACAATGGACAACAATAGTTACATGGTTACTACTAGGCCAGCTCTTTATTCCAGACTTTACCAAATTTAAATTTCACCACTTGCTGTGGAAGGATTTGAACCCATGATCTCCAGAATGTCAGTCTGGTGTTTTGGATTGCTAGCTGGTGATGTGACCATGACAGCACTGCCTCTCCTTGAAGGAATTTGAAATACAAAGGGAAGTTGAAACTTGGGAAATTACCAAACGGTAGGCAGACTCTTTTTGATTTTTATTCTGTCACTTTACTAATCTGACTTTAAGATGAGTGTTTTTCTATTCCCTGTAACAAACCAGTCTGATTTAGGGTCTTGAGGTTTCACTGAGGTAAGCTGTTTAAGGTCATTGACTGGAGTGGCACCAATCTGGTTGTAATGTGATCATTGTAATCTATGCAAATGGATGAAGGTGATTGATGTTCAGGATTTTGCATGATGCTTGTTTTTCATTTTGAAATGGAGGCAATCATTTGCTTTTCTGAAATGGGTTTCAGCTGTAACTTCACCAAGCGAGAGTGCTTAATGTTAATAAGGAGAATGGGTGTTCATCTTGACAGCTTTGACATACAGCCGATGTGGGTTGGCATAAATATCACATTGAGGCATCTGTGGGTGACCTGATATAATTTCCATTTAAATAACGCTGAAGACATCATCCATCCAGAAAGACATTTATGAGCAACGTCTTAGTAACCCAGAATTGAATCAGTGCCTTTGGTTGTTTGTGACATGACAATTATTGTAGCCTGCTAATGTAGTGAGGTGTTTATTACAAACAGTTCGTGGAAACGATGGAATGCGTACAGCATATAGGAAAGCAAAGTTTATTGTTCCTAGATTGAAATATTTTGGATTATGTAAGGACCAACACAACTAAATTCAGGTCCAGATACCTGGCATTTCCATTGTCACTGTGTAATGAAGGCAGCACTGGCATTGAAAGCATTGCCTGCTGTCGGTCCTGCTGATTAAAATGCGACAGGTTTACTCCCAAATGTCACATCAGTCAATTTAAAACAGTCTTGGCATTTAGACTTCATGCCCTCCTGGCCTCAAAAATTGTAGTGTCGAACTAAATAGAAGCATTAACTTTTTTGTGTGTGCGTTCAGGTTTCAGGAGGGGTGGTTTGGAAGATAATGCCTCAAGATGTGTCGATTTATAGCTAGCCCAAGTTCCAAATTCTGGTATTCATTTTCAGTGGCAAATGTGCTTCACCTGCAGACCCACAGTAAATGTTTGGAAGTTTACTTTGATTCTGATATTGCTTCACCACAAATTAAAAATATACCTCACAATCTTAGAGTCAGAGAGATGTACAGCATGGAAAGACACCCTTCGGTCCAACTCGTCCATGCCGATCAGATATCCTAACCTAATTTAGTCCTATTTGTCAGCAATTGGCCCATATCCCTCTAAACCCTTCGTATTCTTTTAAATGCTGTAATTGTACCAGCCTCTGCCACTTCCTTTAGCAGCTCATTCCATACAGACACCACCCTCTGCATGAAAAAGTTGCCCCTTTTAAATTTTTCCCCTGTCACCCTGTACTCTCACCTCTAGTTGTGGAGTCCCCCACCCCAGGAAAAAACCTTGCCTATTTATCCTATCCATGCCCGTCATGAGTTTATAAACCTCAATAAAGCCACCCCTCAATCTCCGAAGCTCAAGGGAAAACAGTCTATTCAGCTTCTCCCAATAGCTCAAACCCTCCAATCCTGGCAACATCCTTGTACATCTTTTCTGAACCCTTTCAAGTTTCACAACATCCTTCCAATAGGAAGGAGACCAGAATCGCACGCAATATTCCAAAAGTGACCTAACCAATGTCCTGTACAGTCGAAACATGTTTCCCAAGTCCTATACTTCAACCTGAGGTCTTGCTAGATGGATTGGCATGCACTTGTGATACTGTTGAATAGTCAATATAGGAAGCAAGGCAATGATCAGCTGATAGAGGTTAAATAGTTCATGCCACATGAAGATGGCATGCCCATTATCTAATAATCTAACTTTCAAAAAAACACATTAGTTAATTACTACTAAGAGAAATAACGATAGCCGTGTCAGATAAAACAGGGAAATGATATATTGTCATACCTGTACAGGCATGTGGATAACATTGTTAAAAACTCCAGTCATTTAAAAATTGAACCTGGTGAAATGTTAGGAAGGTTGCTAGGGGATCAGGTGACTATTACAATTTAAATAGACTATCCAAACTGGATTCCAATAGGTAAAGCCTTGGATTTATATGACTAACAAGCAGCCTTTGTGGAATATTACATCTGCTATTATTAATACTGATTCCAAAACACATCAACAGATTCATAGGCTTTATGACTCTAGGTTATCCCAAATGATAAAGGAACATCATCAAGACCAGCTATCCAAAAATGTAGAGTGAAGGATCATCATTTGTCTTCTACTGAACATCAGTAGCCATTAATCATGCAATTATAGTGTTCTCTGATTTTGAATGCTTTTATTCCAAATCTCAGAAGAGACTTGGCATGGTACCTTAATGGTAATCTGCTCCCTGCCAGGTCTCTTCTGAGACTTGGAATAAAAACATTCAATATCAGAGAACATTGTAATTACAACCGGTGTCATCTTGCTTTTCAAGGGCTGTGAGTCTTAACATCATGTAAAATCCTCCTCCAGTCTGTTTCTGACAACATTCAAATTCATCTGTAAAGAAATTGTAGCCCCTCATACAGGCCTGTCTACACAACCTGCTGAAAAACCTTTACTTCAAAGAAATCCTGCATTATTCTGGATCTGACATCTGAATTTACCTGAACTACTAGGGTGGAGATGATCCTTTCTTTAGTGAACTCTCAAAGACATGTGAATGTTTAACTGTTCTCTGTGATTTTATTACTAAGAGCTGCACCTCCTTCTTTAATTAACTCAACTGACTCTTTGACTTGGAGGTGCCGGTGTTGGACTGGGCTGGACAAAGTTAAAAATCGTGCAACACCAAATTATAGTCCAATAGGTTTATTTGGAAACACTGGCTCTCAGAGTGCTGCTCCTTTATCAGGTGGTTGTCCTGATGAAGGAGCTGCACTCCAAAAGCTAGTACTTCCAATTAAATGCTAGGGTGGCATAGTGGTTTGCACTGCTGCCTCACAGCACCAGGGACCCAGGTTCAATTCCAGCCTTGAGCAACTGTCTGTGTGGAGTTTGCACATTCACCTTGTATCTGTGTGGGTTTCCTCCCACAGTCCAAAGATGTGCAGGTCAGGTGAACTGGCCATTCTAAATTGCCCATGGTGTTAGGTGCATTAATCAGAGGGAGGTGGGTTACTCTTCGAAGGGTCAGTGTGGACTTGTTGGGCCGAAGGGCCTGTTTCCACACTGTAGGGAATTAACTTTGTTGTGTGATTGACCAAGTATTAGACCTTGTAGTGTGAAGATGTGGATAAACAATCCTGGTGTTAAATCCCTGAGAATCTGCTGCTCGTGACTTTTAAATTGATTACTCACTACCTGGAGTTTGAGACATACACATCAGCCTTTTTGAAAAAAAAACAAACTACAGTGACTGTGGGTGATTAAGGAGTAAATGGGAAGGAAACTGGGGATGGGTTCAGTTTATCCCTCACAGTTTCATATTGTGCAATAAATCAACTGATCACAATAAAATCAACTGCGATCAGTATACCAGGGACATTAAACAAATCTCAACAATGGAACACACATTCAGTATGCCCTGATATGGACTTTAACAATACTTAACTATTTAACTAGCTTTACTAGACTGTCAATGGATGTTTCATAGTGAAAAGTATTGATATAGTTTTGAAAAACACTCTTGTTTGTTATATCATAACCACCCATGAGATTACATTTTTATAAAGCTATATCATTTATCACCATGATGATGAGAAGCTCGTCATTCCTCCCATCCACACCCCTACCAAATATGTTTATCCTACAGGTTGCCCTCCACTGTGTCACTCCTATTTCATGGCCTATCTGTGTTGGTCACTCTGCAGCAATGGAAACATGCAGCACTGCTCATGATTGATTGGCAGTATTTTCCACTTGCAGAATCAAACTTGATGTTAGACACTGTTTTTCAAACAGGGATAGTACCTTTCATATTGTGAACAGTTGAAGGGATATTTGATATGATCCACCAGTTTTTCTTGTGTTGGATGTCTAACATGCCTGCTACCATGGTGGTGTCACTATAGTACCAGAGTACTATAGATCTAGCAGCACCTCCAGTGTACTAGCACAGCCTTTGTCTGCCTAAACTATAGTTTTTAGATTCCAGTGTGCCCAATGAAGAAAAACAAGCTTTTAAAACTTGATCAGCAATTTCAAAGAAGATCTATACAGACTTCACACTTCAGAATTAACAGCTAAAGATCGAGAGGATTCCCAAATGATATGAACCACTGAAAGACCAATTCAGAGTCAGATTAAATTTCTATATTCATTGACTTCATGCTAATAAGACAAAAGCTGACTAAGACTTGTTAAATAAAACAATGTCAGATCCAACACCCAGCTTGTGGTGGTTCCTGCCCTCCTATATGGCTCTGAGACGTGGACTGTCTCCAGTAGACACCTCAAGGCACTGGAGCAGAACCACCAACGCTGCCTGTGTAAGATCCTGCAAATCCACTGGGAACACAGACGCACCAGCACCAGTGACTTCCACCAGGTCAACATTCCTGAAGAAGGGCTTATGCCCGAAACGTTGATTCTCCTGCTCCTTTGATGCTGCCTGACCTGCTCCGCTTTTCCAGCAACACATTTTCCAGCTCTGATCTCCAGCATCTGCAGTCCTCACTTTCTCCCAGGTCAACATGCACAACATCAAGGCACTGACCATCTTTCATTGGCTACGATGTCCGACACGAGACTTTAGCTTCGAAACGGCAGGCAAACCCCAGGTGAACAGGAGGAAGTGCTTCAGTGATACTCTTGGCAAGATGCAGTGTTCCCACAGACACCTGGGAATCTTTGGCCCAAGACCTTCCAAAGTGGAGGAAGAGCATCTGGGAAGGTGTCTAGCACCTTGAGACTCACAAAAAAATGGAAGCCAGGAGAAAACAGCGCAAGGAGCGCGCTGCCCCACCAATACACTACCCAGCCCTTCCCATGACCACCTTCTGCCCCAGGTGTAACCGAGCCTATGATAGCCTCATCAGTCTGTACAACCACCTACAGACTCACCCTGAGAATGAAAGACAAACATCCTTATCTGCGAGAGACTGCCAGTGATGGAGTGTCAGAGTGTTGACAAAAAAGCTTTGAAAAAGAGTCATATTGGACTCACAACATTAACTCTGCTTGTCTCTTAAGACTTGTTGCCAATCCTACTGGATTTCTCCAGCATTTTCTGTGTTTGTTTGAGAATAGAGTTTATTGACATGCTGACAAATTCCTTCTGCGAGCCCAGTTTAACTCACTTGAAAAAATACATGATCAGGGCATTTGCTGAATTGTAGCCAGCAAGAAAAGGTCAAAGACATATTGTCAGAAAGTCCACAGAATGTTCTACTTAAAATTAGGAAATAACAGATCACCTAACAAAATTCTAAATGTTTAAACAATGTTTGGAACTATGATTTTTAGATTCCAGTGTGCCTAATGAAGAAAAACAAGCTTTTAAAACTTGATTAGCAATTTCAAAGAAGATCTACACAGAATTAACAGCGAAAGATCGAGAGGATTCCCAAATGTTATGAACCACTGAATGACCAATCCAGAGTCAGATTAAATTTCTATATTCATTGACTTCATACTAATAAAACAAAAGCTGACAGTATCCATCAACCACTTTGTGAGCAGATGTAGAGAAAAGGGCTCAGATGATTTATCAGATGGTGAATTTCTCTGAAACATTTGTTCAACGACCCAAAGATTTATAGTGTCAAAGAACTCCTGAAGAATGATCCAAGTACAAGGTGATCGTCCCAGTTGATGATGTGCAGAGTGGATCAACCAGGTTCAACCCTCAGGTTAAACCATCACCTGTGTCTCTCCCTCTCTCATGAGGGAACTGTCCTGTGGTCCAGTATGACTATAATATCCTTACCTATACCTTTCAGAATGCCCAAACCAAGCAGAAAATATTTGGCCTACTGCATGCTCCAAGAAAATGCCAAGCTTTCCGTCTATTTTGCTAGTCTTGTGGCAGAGGCTGTGCTGTAGAGCAAAGGCTGATGCAGCTACAAACAGCTATGCTCTGCCCCAATCAGAATGTGCACAAAGACAGTCTTCAAGCTGCAATAAAGATGATTTGGTACTCCAATACAAATTAATAAATCAGAATCTGACAATGTACACAATGAGACGGAGCATGGTGAATGTATGTTTCACGTTATCAATCCTCCCCAAACATGTTAATATCATCACACCATGCAAAACATTTGCAAAAATGCAAATTATGTATCCTTAGAAAGCGAATGCCAATTCATTATTAGCTAAGATTACACAGGAGGAAATTCCAAAATGCTATCCCTGTGAATTCTAAGATGAGAAGTCAGGATGAAACCTTCATGTAGGAAAGACAGCATGCAACGATTCACCAATTCCCTGTGAACGGTCAACAGCAGTGGATTACAGGCAGATCGGCAGAAACAGGTGAGGATGCACAATGCACACAGCAAGGAGATACAAATCACTCACAGGGCAATCCTTTCAGAAATAATTCAATCAATAATGCTCTGAATGGAAGGACTCAAGCAGGACATTAGGCAAACCAAACAACCCACTAGTACAGCAGTGGAAGAACTCCATGAAAGCAAAATGAAAACAAAAGTTGAAGAGGCTAGACAGTTATTGTGCAGACAAGCAGGAGGCTGGAAGAACACAGCAGGCCAGGCAGCATCAGGAGGTGGAGAAATCAATGTTTCAGGTGTATTAAAGCAGGTTGTGAGAAAGAGGAAAAAGAACTTGACCAGCAGAAGGTTCAAACTTTGCTAGAATTGAAAAAAAATGAAGGTTATGAAACCAATAGTTTCAGAATGAGCTGAAAGCTCTTGAGGGACAAGGCAGTAAATGCTCAGAAGGCTTGAACCACTTGAAGCAGCCTGAGGAACGGGATCAGTCAGTGGCCAACCCAGAGCAAAACCTGGTTGTAATTTCCTGAAGAAGAGTCATACCAGACTTGAAACATTAATTCTGTTTCTCTCTCCACAGATGCTTTCAGACCAGTTGAGTTCCTCTGGCATCCTCTGTGTTGGTTTCAGATTTCCATCATTTGCACATTTTGCTTTTATTGGACTGTGGTATGCCAAGATCAACAAATTCCTGAACAGTAACTGTGGTCGGTAGAGGAAAGGACAATATTACTGATAGTGTGGAATCAACAACACCTCCAGACAATGCTACCATCAAACAATCTGAAAGCATGAGTGAATTACTGATATAGATACTCACAGGATCACTCGTTATTCCAGATAATTAAACTTTCTTTTGGAAAGGAAGAGAATGTTGTAAGCACCTTACATTTAGGAAAACTCACCATTAAGAACTCCATGTTCTGTGTGTATGTAAGGTTGTGATTCTCACTGGCAGTTGGCCCAATGTGTGTCTGAAGGCCACATACACAAACATTAATTAGTTTATTTTAATGTCTCCGTCATGACTTATAATGCATTTTACTATTTTAAACAAACTAACCCACCTAGTTAATCAATGCCCAATCAGGGGCGGCACAGTGGCTCAGTGGCTAGCATTGCTGCCTCACAGCACCAGGGACCCAGGTTTGATTCCAGCCTCGGGCCACTGTCTGTGTGGAGTTTGCACATTCTCCTTATGTCTGTGTGGGTTTCCTCCAGGTGCTCCGGTTTCGTCCCACAATCCAAAGATGTGCAGGTTAGGTGAATTGGCTGTGCTAAATTACCCATAGTTGTCAGGGATGTGTAGGTGCATTAGTGAGGGATAAATATAGGGTAGAGGAATGGGTGTTGGTGGGTTACTCTTTGGAGGGTCAGTGTGGAGTTGTTGGGCCAAAGGGCCTGTTTCCACACTGTAGGGATTCTATGAAGAGTGAATGATCATTAGACTGTTCTCATTAACGTTACAACAACCAGACCTACTCAGATTTTCCAGCACTTACTGTTTTTATTTCTGATTCTGTTTGCTCAGATAACCAACATTCATTGGACATCTAATTTGCTCAAAAATATTCATGTTTGTATTTGCCTAGCTTTCAGTACAGTCTACCTTCTAGCATGGTCTTGAAGTATTTCACTGCAGCCATGGTGCAAAAGACCAGGGAAGTATTGGCAAACTCCCATTGGCTGTTTCCTTAGAACTGGATAAAGAGAATAATTTCCTGAGAAAAAAAACAGTTTCAGTCTCTGCCACTTTAAGTTTACAATTGCACTATGCCCGTGACATTGGGTTATTTGTTCCACTGGTGTTTGCTGAGTACATTCAGCGTTACTGTTTTTCTTACTTCATCCTTCAATATCAGATCCTTCAATACTTCAGGTTGGGTACGTTTCAACCCATATTATTCTTCCATTGACATTTCACAGTTCATCCCTTCACTTGAGTGCAGAGGCAATGACTGCACTGTGTCAGCTTCAGGCTGAATTACAGATGACCTTAAGGATGACACCACTTCATCTCCTACTCTTTTACAACTTCTGTTGCAGAGTCCCTCCAGGTCATGGTGTAGAAGATCTAGCAGACAAACCAGCTGGAGTTCGTAGGTGTGCCAGAAATGTTATGGGTTTCCCAGTTGAGGACAGTACATTGACCACTCACTGGCTGACTGTATTTCCAAGAGTCTGGATTATTATAGATCTAATCTGCTTGGTAATGAAAGCCCCACAGTTCATGCTAAATGCAGTCAAAATATCACTGAATGTAAGCCAGCAACTGGTTAAGGAGGAAGCTCTCCCTCAATGTTAGCAAAATGAAGGAGTTGGTCATCAACTTTAAGGAGTGGAGTGGAGGACATTCCCCTGTCTATATCAATGGTGCTGAGGTGGAGGTGGTTGAGAGCTTCAAATTCTGTGGTGCAAATATCACTACCGGTCTATCCTGCTCCATTTGCGTTGACACTACATTCAAGAAAGCACACCAATACATCTACTTCCTCAGAAGGCTAAGGAAATTTGGCATGTCCACAATGATTCTTAATAATTTTCATAGATGCGCCGTAGAAAGCATCCTATCTGGATGCATCACAGCATGGTATGACAACTGCTTTGCCCAAGACCGCAAAAAAACTACAGAGTTGTGAACACAGTCCAACCTATCATGAAAAGCAGCCTTCCATCACTTGGCTCGATCTATACTTGCCGCTGCCTTGGAAAATATAGCGAGGGTCTTTTCCCTAGAGTAGGAAGACAGGTGGGATGAGTTCAGTTTGGGAACATAGTTGCCGTGGATGAGTCGGACTAAAAGGGTCTGTTTCTGTGCTGTATGACTCTGACCTTTTTCCACAATGCTGCTGAGGGCCACACTTCTGCCTGAGAATGCCACACATCGCGTATTACCTAGGAGTTTACATCTCTTACCCAATAAACTAATATTTCTCCTTGTTGAACAGCACCTGCAGGAGGTGTTAAGAATAGCAAAGAAACAGAACACAGTCTAGGCTTGGAATTAGACACTGACCAACAAGGGTGCCTTGGCTGTGCGACGCCTGAGTCACTCCTCAAATACATTGCTACCAGATTTTGCAGCAGATGGGCAGGAGACGAAGCCAAGGTTTAACTGATCTGACAATCTTCACCAACCTACCAGACATCGTGTGTTTATCTGCGATAGTACTGCTGGAAATGTGTTGTACAGTCCTTGTGAAAGGCAAGTCTCCATTTTATTAAAGCACAAGGTATGAATTCTGTGATAAATGGTGTAGATTAAGAACTGCTCACAGCCCAAAACTGGATATGCATGAACTGCTGTTCGGCATCAGCTGTAGCAGATCTGTATTCTATTCGAAGCACATTCTATCAATTCACCATTATTTTCACAAACATCCCTCACACCAAGGTGGGTAAAAGCAATCAAAAAGATCACACAAAAAATATTTTTTATTTCATTAGTGCCATTTATGACATACAAAACTTTTGTAGCCAAAGAGACCGTTTTGAAATGTAGTCACTGTTACAATTTAAGGGACACAACAGTCAATTTTCACACATAAAACTCTCACAAACAACAAGGTTGAAATGGCTGGGTGAGCTATTTCTGTGTTACTGATTGAAGGGTAAACATTAATCAGGGCACCTAGGGCTCTTCAGTAAAACACATCTAACTTAGAAGGTAGGCGAGACCTTGTCTTAAAGGTTTTTCTGGAGGTTGGTAACTCTGACCGTGCATGTGATCCTTCTGCATTGTACTAGGATGTCAGCCTTAAACTTTGAGCTGAAGCCCTGGAGTAGGACTGGAATTCATTACCTGCTGAATCCAGACAGAAGTGTTACCAGCTGTGGCATGGCTGACATCGAGACATGTCATCTATAATGTCTTTTACCATCTAGATGGGGAAATCGAGCTTTTTGGTGCAGTAGTGTCCCTATGGCTGAGCTAGGAGCCTCAAGTTCAAATCTCACCAGCTCCCAAAAAGGTGTGCAATAACATCCACAAACAGGTTGGTTTTACAGTCATAGAGCTGTACAACAGAAAACAGACCCTTCAGTCCAATTTGTCCGTGCCACTACATATCATAAACTGAACTCGTTCCATTTGCCAGTATTTGTCACATATCCTTCTAAACCTTCCTATACAATGTCCATCCAGATGCCTTTTAAATGTTGTAATTGTACCAGCCTCCAGCATTTCCTCTGGCAGTTTGTTCCATGGACGCACTGCTCTCTGTGTGAGAAAATTTCCCCTTAGGTCCCTTTTAAATCTTTCTCCTCTCACCCTAAACCTATACCCATTAGTTCTGGACTCCCCCACCCCAGGGAAAAGACCTTGTCTATTTAATCTATCCATGGCTCTCATGATTTTATAACCCTCTATAAAGTCACCCCTCAACCTCCAATGCTCCAGGCAAAACAAAACCCAAGCTTATTCAGCTGCTATTCAAACACTCCCAACCCAGCAAGATCCTTGTAAATCTTTTCTGCACCCTTTCACATTTAATATCATCTTTCTGGTGGCAGGGAGACCAGAATTGAATGCAATATTCTAAAAGTTGCCTCATCAATGTTCTTACTAATGAAGGCAAACGTGCCAAACACCTTCTTGACCACCTGCACCCCGAGGTGTCTTTGTTTGGCAACGCCCATTAAGTGTATAAGTCCTGCTCTGGTTTGCCTTATCAAAATGCAATACTTCACATTTATCCAAATTAAACTCCATCTGCCACTCTTCAGCTCATTGGCCCATCTGATCAAGTCCCATTGTACTCCAAGATAACCTTCTTTAGTGTCCCCTACGCTACCAATTTTGTTTTCATCTGCACACTTACTAACCATAACCTCCTATATTCCCAACCAAATCACCTATATAAATGACAAAAAGCAGAGGAGCCAGCACTGATCCTTGCGGCACACCACTGCTGTGTTAGAAAATATTCGCGATGGGACACTGACTCAATCCAGCCCCATTGTGAAAGCAATACAAAGCATGTGTCCACCATTAAAAGTAGCAAAGCATTCCAAATACTCTGTTGGAAGCAACATCTCCTTAAGGAATGTTGAATCCTACTCTAACAAAAATGTTTAATAATGAAAATGATTAATGGTTATGCTTATTCCTTCAAACTGCATTAAGGGAACAAAGAAAGACAGATTTGCACTTATATGAAGCCATGCACTTACTCTGGGCACTCCAAAGTGCTTTGCCACCAAGTAAGTTTTTTAAAGGCTAGGCTGATCAAAATTTCGATTTGGATTGATGTATCTCTTTGTTCGGCAAGGATGAAGGTATAGGTGGCTGGGACAGTGAGTCATGTTTAGACACAATCAGCTATGATGAAATGCTGGAAAACATCTGAAGGGCTGAATAGCCTCCTGCTGTTCAAAGAGCAATGAAAATTAATTTTACCATAAATGCAGCAACATAGAAGATGAAGGAACATTTTACTTTCTTTGATAAAATTTTCAGAGGCCAAAGTTATAGAGAAATCGAAAATCCTGGAAGTCTTAATTTTTAAATTTAACCAGCATGCTCTTGTGTTCGGTATTCATTTAGTCCAGCTGTAAATAGGTTCCTACCAACTCTGCAAATCAGTATACCATAGCATGAGGCTCCAGTTTTCCTTCATCAAGGTCACAGTGTCTTGTATAAACCTGATAAAGCTGTCCTGCCAAGATTCAATTCTCATTAGGTGAATGAAACGCCATCTTGGATCTGAGCCAGTGTATTGAGCTCTATCTGTCTGTCTCTCCTCTCTGTTCCTGATCCAAGTATGCAGACAGCAACAGACACAATAAGCTCATCATCATGCTTGCCCTTGTCCCTGACCCTTGCAAAGTAGTGAGCAGGTACTCTGGACATTTTAGACGATGGGTCTCTTATAATAGGATTTGTTTTCCATTTCAAATAAGGAGGATGTAGAAAAGGCCAGCTTATGAGAAAATGCTTCTGAAATAAAATTATAAAATGGATTGGTAAAGCCGAAAAGACATAAGAATGACCTTATAAATAAATAAAATCTGAACACACAAGCTAGTGGAGATTTTATTAGTGGCATTTTTTGTCTCTTTTGATTATATTCCAAAAAGGTCTAACATATCACTAATGAAGTCCCTGATATTGTATTGTGTGCAAGTGGTCGCTATCTACACTTGGATCAGTGCCATATTTATGACCATGGTACACATCTCTTCCGTTACTGATTTATGAGTACCCACAATTCAAGTGATCCAGCTTTCTGAAAGATGCAGGAATCAGTCAGCAATATTGTGGCAAGCTGCCAATTATAAATGCCTCTTAAAGCTGCAGTTGTTCCGCAACATCTTTCTATATTGAGAAAGGAGCTACCAGCTGTGGTAGAAACAAATTTCCCAGTAGTGGCAAATGCTTTGTTTATCTGCTTCATTTTCATGTTTCCCAGTTCTCATCCTTTACTAGGACTGATGGAAAAGATTGTCTTCTTAACTTAGGGAAAGCCGAAAATACTCCAAATGCAGCAGCTACCTTGCAGCTTAAAGAGTTAAAAACTGAAAGAAGTAGGGATGCTGTAAATCAGAAACAAAAGGCAGGAATTGATGGAAAAGTTCAGCAGGTCTGGCAGCACCTGTGGAGAGAAATCAGAGTTAACGTTTTGGGTCGAGTGACCCTGCCTCAGAACTGGACCAGAAACATTACCACTGATTTCTCTCCACAGATATTGCCAGATCTGCTGAGCTTTTCCATCAGTTGAAAGAGTGAACCACACATTCGGGTGAGTCCACAGTCTTGTAACAATTCTTTGCAATTAAGATGGACAGGATTTTATTTCTTTTCTCAAACCCAACAGGTTAGATTGTGCAGGCCTCCCCCACTTGTGTATTTGAAACAGAGTGAGGCTTATAAAATAAAACATGTGGTCTTGTCACCTATCCCAACCTATTCCCCATTTTACAATGCTCCGAGACGCACCAAGCTGCCTGCTCATATTTAGGCCACTTAAAGGCCACATTTCCCCTCCACCTGTGACAGGAGAAGGCTCAGGCCTGACAGGAGACCCACTGTCTGGTGCTGTGTAGGGCAGAAGTTGACATGGAGGTAATATCATGAGCCTAATTAACAAGAGATCCAGGACGGTCATATGAGGACATGGGTCCAAATCTATCATGGCAGCTGCTGGAGTTTAAGTGCAAATAATCAAAAAATGGAATTGAAAAGCTAGTATCAATAACCAAGAAGCTATTGTCGACTGTAGTGAAGGCCACATCTGCCTCACAAATACACTTCAAGGAAAGAAATTTGTTTTCCCTACCCATCCTAACGGAAATGTGACTCCAGACCCATGGTATTGGAGTTGACTTTGAAATGGCCTCGAAAAGTGGCATAGCCAGTCATTTAGGTCAAGGGTAAGTAAAGTGTGGAACTTGTCAGTGATGCCTACTTCCTGTGAAAGAATGTTTTAAAAATGCAGTAAGTGAGTAAGGATTGGCATCCTTCACACCCAAAATCATATTCCTGAAGGGGCAGCGATGGCCTAGTGGTATTATCGCTTGACTATTAACTCAGAAGCTCAGCTAATGAGTTGGCGATCCCAGTTCAAATCTCATCATGGCAGATGATGGGATTTGAGTTCAATAAATGAATCTGGAATTAAAGGTCTAATGATGATCATGAATCCAAGGTGAGGGATAAAAGACCATCTGGTTTGCTAATGTCCTTTAGGAAAGGAAACTACCATCTTTACCTGATCTAGCTCACATGTCACTCCAAACCCACAGAAATGTGGTTGACTCTTAACTACCCTCTAGGCAATAAATACTGGCCTTGCCAGAGATGCTGATATCCTGTGAGTGAATTAACAAAAAAAATCTCACCCTGCTTTAGCCCTCCCTAGTTTGCTCTTCAAAATCCCTTGCTGGGATCTGCCAATCACGCCCATCAGTTTATTTTGATGTCCAAGCTCCATCAGTTCTTCTTGGGAAAGAGCTGTAACAACAGTGATGCCCAGCATGTAAACCCAGAACTGGTTGGTTGGCATGTTTCCAAGGTGAGGCTTCCTCCTAGACACAGCAGAATTCACCCCAAAAGTATTTCCCCCAGCAAAAAATTGGCTGTGGGATTGTCAGCTTTTTGGCTGGAAACATCATACTTGATTCGTCAATCCAGGGTGAGGCCTGGGAGTTGAAAAATATAGCATCCCATAAAACCAGCCCAACATTCTATGCTAGTTTGATGGGTTGGTAAAGGACAATGACTTTGTCGTATAAGGGTGTAAGAGTCTGTAAAGGTTAATACTGAGAAATGCTGTAAGCACCATGCACCCATGATGGCATATAGGATTTTGGAGAGAACTGCTAGTGATTTTGAAGCAGTAAAATCACCATCTGAGCACTTCCCATAATTTCTGCAAACAAGTCCACCACAACATTGTGGGCGGCACGGTGGCACAGTGGTTAACACTGCTGCCTCACAGCGCCTGAGACCCGGGTTCAATTCCCGCCTCAGGCGACTGACTGTGTGGAGTTTGCACGTTCTCCCGTGTCTGCGTGGGTTTCCTCCGGGTGCTCCGGTTTCCTCCCACAGTCCAAAGATGTGCAGGTCAGGTGAATTGGCCATGCTAAATTGCCCGTAGTGTTAAGTAAGGGGTAGATGTAGGGGTATGGGTGGGTTGCGCTTCGGCGGGGCGGTGTGGACTTGTTGGGCCGAAGGGCCTGTTTCCACACTGTAAGTAATCTAATCTAATCTAAAAAAACAATGCAACCTGCAAGTTATGGCATGATGTTGATAGGTGAGCTACCACTTCCCTCAACACGCAATGTCAGAGTGCTTCTCCTAATCAATATTCAGAGCTAGTAATGTGCTATTCAATGCAACATCAGGCTTGTTAGTGATATCAATCTCTGCCCGACCATAATCATTGATGCTCACCGCTGTGCTCAAGGATAAACTACACCAACAGGTCAGAATCCCAAGATATCTTGGGTGCTTTTTGTTCTTAATTCCAAATTGTGTTTTTCTAAACAAAGGTGACTGCTATATCGACAGAATTTTTCCACATGTAGATTCAGTGGTTAGCTGGCAAAACAAAAATCTACATGGAACCAAAGAGATATAATACAAATTGTGTCAAAAAAACTTCCAAGGAATTAGATGTGAAGAAGGGTCACTGGACTCGAAATGTTAACTCTGTTGTCTGTCCACAGATGCTGCCAGACCTGCAGAGTTTCTCGAGCAATTTCTGTTTTTGTGTGCTTCGAAAGGACTTGATTGTGATCTTCTGTGACTACAACAGTAATAAAGTTCAGAGAAGCCGCCGAAGCAAGCCATTGCCTGCAGATTATGTCCCAAATCACAGACTTAGTTTGTGACTTTCATTTTGAAGAATGTACAAGGACATGGGGTTAAAAGCTAGATTAAACTCTACTGGAGAGGCTAGTGGAACTCACCATTATTT
The DNA here is from genome assembly GCF_047496795.1 of Chiloscyllium punctatum. NCBI lineage: Eukaryota > Metazoa > Chordata > Chondrichthyes > Orectolobiformes > Hemiscylliidae > Chiloscyllium > Chiloscyllium punctatum. The sequence goes on from NC_092777.1 coordinate 19,424,880, forward strand.
TGTGAACCAGTCTGAGTTTGAGCTTTGAAGTTGCGAAGGTCACAGTTGAAGAACTGTCCCCTGGACAGCTTTCTGTCATGGGTAAAGATCTTCTCGTACTCTGAGATTTAGAAGTCAGCTAGCTAGCTGTCTGATCAAGGGGAAAGAGGTCAATGAAAGGATGTTCTCTCACCCTGAATGCTGGAAATCAATCATGATTGGAGGGATCAGAATGACCAAGTCCCAACTGATGTGCACAACATAGGATCGTGAAACTGACTGTTGAGCTACCAATATCATCATTGCTGGTAACCTCCACTGCAACAGATGTAATGTTCAACTATCTGCTCTTCCCAAACAATTCAAAGTCTTAACTGTTTAACTTTTTTTGTCTTTTATCTTTTTGGACTCACTTTTATTTCTAACCTATGTGTGTATATTGAGTCTGTCATTCTTTGCACTTTTAGTGACAACTAAACTTATTATTTTCATTAATTCAAGAAAGCTTGGTTAAATCTAATCCTTTTAAAATGCAAGTTCATTGGATCTGGGAGGAAGGCATCTGCAAGGGAAGAGATCCCATTTGTTGTTAACCTTGTTGTAATTGACTGATGAATAAAGAAAGGGAGTCAGTGCATCTCTTCTCAAATTTACTTTTTGGGCAGCCCTATTTAGAGTCGTAACTGTAACTGTTATAATGTCTGATTGTAACTAGTGTCATAAGCAACAGTGTTAGTCCGACTTGAAATAACTCTACAGAGAGTTATCATCACTGAGTCACCCTTTATTGACAGATGAATAGCTCTTGACGATAGGACTGACTCAAACAGAGTCAGGTACCAAAGTACTGGTATCCCTGACATTCAATCTTTTTATATCAATAAAGGATCCCTGATTTAACCAGATTAACAGTTCCAGTCAGGGGACTCATGTTCTGTGTTGTCTAGCTGGCTGGCCTCATTACAATTTCTGCTTTGGGAGGTTGGTCACATCAACTTTAGTCTCCCAGCCTGTTCTCAATCCCCTGGAATTTGCTTAATGACATAGCAGGTCCACAGCAGATTGTCCCAGCCCTGCACTCATCCCTAGAACATCTGAATATCAGGGACATCTACATCAGATTCTTGCTCGTCAACAACAGCTCTGTTTCCAACAGCATTATCCTCTCCAGACTGATCTCCCACCTACAGCTTCCAACCTCATAGTCCGGGAACCCCGCACTGTCCGGTTCTATCTCCTTCCCAAGATCCACAAGCCTGACCGCCCTGGCCGACCCATTGTCTCAGCATGCTCCTGCCCCACTGAACTCATCTCTACCTACCTCAACACTATCCTATCCCCCCTAGTCCAGGAACTCCCCACATACATTCGAGACACCACCCACGCCCTCCACCTCCTCCAAGACTTCCGTTTCCCTGGCCCCCAACGCCTCATCTTCACCATGGATATCCAATCCCTCTACACCTCCATCCGCCATGACCAGGGCCTCTAAGCCCTCCGTTTTCTCCTCTCCAGACGTCCCCAACAGTACCCTTCCACCGACACTCTCATTCGTTTGGCCGAAATGGTCCTCACCCTTAACAATTTGTCCTTCGAATCCTCCCACTTCCTCCAGACCAAAGGGGTAGCCATGGGCACACATATGGGCCCCAGCTATGCCTGTCTCTTTGTTGGCTACATAGAGCAGTTGATGTTCTGTAATTACACTGGCACCACTCCCCACCTCTTCCTCCGCTACATTGATGACTGCATTGGTGCCACCTCGTGCTCCCGCGAGGAGGTTGAGCAATTCATCAACTTCACCAAAACATTCCACCCTGACCTTAAATTTAACTGGACCATCACTGACATCTCCCTCCCCTTCCTGGACCTCTCCATCTCCATTAATGACGACTGACTTGACACTGACATTTTTTACAAACCCACCGACTCCCACAGCTACCTGGATTACACCTCTTCCCACCCTACCTCTTGCAAAAATGCCATCCCGTATTCCCAATTCCTCCGGCTCCGCCGTATCTGCTCCCAGGAGGACCAGTTCCACCACAGAACACACCAGATGGCCTCCTTCTTTGGAGACTGCAATTTCCCTTCCCACGTGGTTAAAGATGCCTTCCAACGCATCTCGTCCACATCCCGCACCTCCGCCCTCAGACCCCCACCCCTCCAACCGTAACAAGGACAGAACGCCCCTGGTGCTCACCTTCCACCCTACCAACCTTCACATAAACCAAATCATGACATTTCCGCCACTTCCAAACAGACCCCACCACCAGGAATATATTTCCCTCCCCACCCCTTTCCGCCTTCCGCAAAGACCGTTCCCTCCGTGACTACCTGGTCAGGTCCACGCCCCCCTACAACCCACCGTCCCATCCTGGCACTTTCCCCTGCCACCGCAAGAACTGTAAAACCTGCACCCACACCTCCTCCCTCACCTCTATCCAAGGCCCTAAAGGAGCCTTCCACATCCATCAAAGTTTTACTTGCACATCCACTAATATCATTTATTGTATCCGTTGCTCCCAATGCGGTCTCCTCTGCATTGGGGAGACTGGGCGCCTCCTAGCAGAGCGCTTTAGGGAACATCTCCTGGACAGCCGCACCAATCAACCACACCGCCCCGTGGCCCAACATTTCAACTCCCCCTCCCACTCTGCCGAGGACATGGAGGTCCTGGGCCTCCTTCACCGCCGCTCCCTCACCACCAGACGCCTGGAGGAAGAACGCCTCATCTTCCGCCTCGGAACACTTCAACCTCAGGGCATCAATGTGGACTTCAACAGTTTCCTCATTTCCCCTTCCCCCACCTCACCTTAGTTCCAAACTTCCAGCTCAGCACTGTCCCCATGACGTCCGGACTTGTCCTACCTATCTCCTTTTCCACCTATCCACTCCACCCTCTCCTCCCTGACCTATCACCTTCATCCCCTCCCCCACTCACCCATTGTACTCTATGCTACTTTCTCCTCACCCCCACCCTCCTCTAGCTTATCTCTCCACACTTCAGGCTCACTGCCTTTATTCCTGGTGTCGTGGTGCAACGATAACAATCTCTCTCTCAATGTCGGTAATACTAAAGTACTGATCATTTGACTTCAAGAAGAAAGGAGAAGAACATGCCTCCATCTACACCAATGGAGCTGAGGTTGAGAAGTTTGAGGGTATCAAATTCCTTGGAGTGATGATAACCGACAACTTGGCCTTGCCTTCCCATGTAGATGCAATAGTCGAAAAGGCACAACAATGCCTCTTCTTCCTCAGGTGGCTCAGGAAATTCAGCCTGTCCATAAGGACCCTGACCAACCTTTATAGACACACCATTTGAAGCATATTGTCTGGGTATATAGCAACCTGATACTACAACTGCACTGCCCAGCACTGTAAGAAACTACAGACGGTTGTGTGCATAGTCCAGACCATCGTAGAAGCCAACCTCCCATCCATGGACATCATTTACAGCTCTTGTTGCCAGGAAAGGCTGCCAACATCATCAAAGAACTCTACCATCTTGGTAATGCTCTCTTCCAAGCTATGCTGTCAGGCAGAAGATACAGGAGCTTGAAGACACTCACCAATATGTTCAAACACAGCTTGATCCCTGCCATTATTAGACCGCTGAATGGAATCTCTAACTTCAAACAAATTGATCTTGTTAATGTTGATCTTGCTTCATGCACCTCCTGCACAGTGTAACCTGTACACCTCACTCTGTCTAAGTACCCTATGATCTGTACGTCCTTGTTTACTATGATCTGCCTGTACTTGTCACAAACAAACTTTCTACTGTACTTATGTACACATGACAAAAAGTCAAATCAAATCAAGCTGCTAACCGGAAGAAGGGTATATTTTATTATTTATGTATGATTAAGAATCAAGGTCAATATGTAAGAGGCTAGATCTATGTTTTGAGCTGATTTGTGTTTTGGTAACTGTAACTAGTGGTTTTCATCCAGCCTCAATAAAAACCAGAAAGTGTTAGTCGGTCTGATTCTTGGCTGATTGGAGAAGTGTGTGTGAGGGTATATAGGAAGCATTGGATATCCAGTTCGGATAACTCAGGGTTCTCATTGCTGTTCATGATCATATAAGAAACTGTGGAGCAGTATGAAGGAATATAAGGAATGTGGAGCAAAGAAGTGACTGGTACAACTAAATCTGAGAGGATGGAAATTGCAATAATCACTCCTCAAGTAAGCAGTTAATCATTGCTGACACATCTTACACATGAAATTGAGATTTTTAAATTCATTAAAAAGAATGAAAAGACCGAAACCACAGGAAAGCAAAACACGAGGCACGATAAGCCTATCTTAGCAAAGGGACTGCAGATAAATGAAGGCAAAGAAAACTCTTCAAAGGGAAATTAGGATGGAACCATCAACTTAGCTCAAGTAAAAGAATTCGGGGTTAAACTGCAGAGATGTCAGGCTTAATTTAACATACTGATAGATTTCCTACTCAGGGTGAAACAAAATAAGCAGTGTGGATGGAGTTAGCATGTAAATCAGTCATGATCCAACTGAATGATAGGACAGACTCCAAGGGCTGAATGACCTGAAATTCCAATGTTCTGAAGTGCACTAGATCTGTTACCTCTGTAAAATAATCCACAGAGCTTGAATGTTTTGTTGTTGATGTCCTTCCCATTGGCCAATAGTGATCTCTGTCACTATAGTAATGAAAGCCAGTTTACTCAATGTAACAGATGTGTAGTGATACTTGCATCAAAAGGATTGATAGAGGACTAACCATTCCCAGGAAAGTACACTGGCTGCATGAATTGAGTTTCAATGTTGATATGGTCAATCTGGCTAAAAGAACAAAAGACAAGTCAAAAGTTAGTTTGCTTTATCATAATTTCGATATTCCATTCTGTGCTGCATTGGCAAAATCTCATAAAATTCATAAACACACTGGAACAAAGGGTTCCAAGCTGGTTGGTGCTCAACAGAAGATTCCTTTCACCAGTGAAGAATAGTAGCAACCCATCATCAATCATTTTGAATCATGACCTGAGCTAAAGTGAACAATGTGCTGGACATAGAAGCAGAAAGTGAAGCAATCTACTGACACGAGGCTGGTAAGGAAGGGAATTCTGCAACAAGCTTCACTTTGATGAACAATGTGAAGCACAATCTCTCCACATTACAGAGGCTGTTTCAATAAGCTTCAGGCTGTATACAGTTAAACCATGCATTGTGAATCAGATGATTACTTCTGTCTTGTATGCAATATATCCTGCAGCCATCTTTTTTTTTACAGAATTTATACATAACTGAGCAATAGATGATTCATTAGTAGCCGCTGTGGGTGCACAGGAATGGGACTGGAGGTGATTGAGAGCTCGGAAAGTGATAACGAGTTTTGAAAATCAGAGGCATTTTTCTCATCACTCACTTCATCGCCAATACTTTCTCCCTGAAGTCTCCTTCTGACTTCAAATATGATTTCTGTATTTTGAAACAGAGTTAGTTCAGAAATAGAACCATCATGTTCAAATTCTTTTAAAATTCAAAGGTGAAAGAGAGAGAAAATCTGTATTGCAGTGATATATTCTCAGCACATGTAACTGAGTTCTTTCTTGATCATTCTATATTCTTATTCCAATTCAATTTTATTTCTGTTAAGAACCCCCAGCACAATTCTCAACATTAGGTGAGTAAACTGACTACAAACATTTGATGGTGAACATGAGCCACTGGGAATTAATGGAAGAGATAAGTCTTTTTCTGGTAGTACAATTGAATTTTTGGTTTAGAGTGTTGTGTCAAGGTATAAATTAAAACAGTTGATCTCAGCACTAATGAAGTGTAACGTTGCTACATTAGAACACACATCACTCTCTACATTAGAGATGTTTGCACTTGGGAGGGAAACCAACATATAAACAAACATAAGACAGTCACTGATGTACGGAGTTCAAGAGAAACATTTTTTATGAGAAAAATTAGAATGTGAAAAGTGAGTGTTTAGGAGAATAACACAGATGAGGAAGCTGGTATTATAATAGTGAGAACAGAGTGGAAGTATACACTTTTAAAGTTATGTGGTAGGGCCCTGGAGAGTGTTGTTGAACAGAGAGACCGAGAGGGCAGTTGCATTTATCCTTAAAAGTGGCATCACAGGTAGACAGGGGGGTGAAGAAGGCATTTGGCATGCTGGCCTTCATTGGTCAGAGCACTGAGTACAGGAGTGGGAATGTTATGTTACATTGGTAACTCTGGTTGCCCTGCGAGAGAAAGAATTTATTAAACTTGAAAGGGGACAAACAAAGATTTACGAAGGCATTACCAAGACTGGAAGGTTTGAGTTATAAAAGCGAAGCTGGATAAGCAGGCATTATTTTTCCCCTGAAACATAGGAGGCTAAGCGGTGACCTGACAGAGATTCATAAAATTGTGAGGGGCGTAGATCAAGAGAATGACAAGGTTCTTTTCCCTAGAGTGGGGGAGTTCAAAATTAGGAGGCATTTTTTAACGTGAGAGGAGAAAGATTTAAAAAGGACTTGAGGGACAACTTATTTATACAGAGAATGATTCGTGTGTGGAATGAACTGTCAGAGAACATGATGGACGTTCAGTGTTTCAGTGTTTAAAAAACATAAGTACATGAAGATGAACGGTTTGGAGGGATATGGGCCGAGACCAGGCAGGTGAGCCTCGTTTAGTTTGGGAACATGGTCAGCTTGGACTGTTTGGTCTGAAGAGATTGTTTCCATGCTGTATAACTCTATGACTGCTATTGGTGCTATAGGCAAGATATAGACTCAGAATAAACGTTATTGGTAAGGATGAAGAACAGAAAATGACTCAGATAAAACAAAGGACTGCAAGTGCTGGAACTCTGAAACAAAAACAAAAATTGCTGGAGAAACTCAGCGTTTAGAGTCAGGGACCCTTCTTCAGAACTCAGAGAATAACTTAGCTCTGCTGAGAGAAAACCCCATGCAAACAAAGCACAGTAGGATAAGAGGGGTGGAGGACAATTGTTGTAGTCAGGAGTTAATCTTTGGTGCTGCTTTGACTATAACTCCTCACACCCAGCTTGCCATAAGGACAACGTTGTTTTCTCCCAGTTTCTATGTCTTTGTTGAATCTGTTCTGACAATGTCACCTTTCACAGGCCTGTTTCTGAAATCTCTTTGTTTTTCCTTGACACAGGATTCCCCTTCAACTTGTTTAATAGGACTGTCAGCCATGTGGGAACCGTTTCCCAGAGAACAACAATTATGTTCCCTTTGTTCTCACTTTCCACCTCACCAGTGTCTTCATTCAAACGGCCATCTTCTGTCATTCCTGCGACTTCCAGTAGGATGCTTCCTACATTCCTCCCTCCACATTCTACAGGAACCATTCCCCCCATGACACCTTGATCAACTCTTCTATCATTCTGAACACCTCTGCACCACCAACCCCCATAGTGCCTTCCTATGTAATCTAAGAACATGTAACATTTGTCGATTCACTTCTTCCCTCCTTACTGTCCAAAGTCCCAAATACAACTTCCATGTGAAGTATCAAGTTACTGTACTTCATTTAATCTGGTCTACTCTATTCAGTACTGTCAATGCAGTTTCCTCCTTATTGGTGACATGACAAGTAGAGTGACAGAACACCTCTGTATGAATGACCCCAACCCTCCAGTTCCTTCCAATTTCAGTACACCACCTTGTTCTGTTGCCCAATACAGCACCTCATGTTCTGCCTAGGCATGGTACAGTCATCAAGTCCCAACATTGAGTTTAACAGCTTCAGGTCACTGTCCTCCCTTTTGATCATACCCTCTTCTCCAACACCCCCAAAAGTGTCTTGTTTATATAGGTTTGCTGTCAGCAGAGCTGACCGATATTTTGCTATTAACACCTGCTATAAAGCTATATTTCTTTTCTTCCGTCATTAGAACTCCCTTTGCCCATTGATCTGGGTGCCCTTACCATCTGTTCTATGTGGTCCTCCTCCCGCTCTCAACAGAATATGTACTATCGTTTTGCAGCCCCTTTATTTCCAAAGAAGAGGAGACATATTAAACATGAAACATTCACTCTCTCTTTTTCTGCAATTTCTCCAAAATTTTCTGTAGTCATTTTAGAAATTTGGCTGCAGGTCAATTTAGATCAGATCTGACTAGGACCAATTCATTTTCCAGAGGGACCTCTTTGATTGTCTTGCTTCTTGACATGTAAGTGATCTGAGTTCTCAGTTTGCTTTGTCCCCTTTGGTTGCAGATATACCGTCCTCATGTTGATCCTTCTTTGCCCCTTGAATTGATTACAGAGTGATCAACCTTTGATTAGTCGACACTGAATAGAATTGCACTCCACAGTATCAGTGTTTCTCCTGCACTTGACTTTTTTCCAGGGTGTTAATCCAAAGGAAGTTTGCAAAATTCAACTGTCTCACCAATGCTGATCCAAACGTGCATGAGTCATACGTTATCTGTTGGTATCAAAGGTCACTTGAGAAAATACAACTGCAGTAATTCTTTAGAAAGGACAGTATGCAAGCCACAAAATTTAACTTGTTCCAAGAATCATCAGCTCATTTTCTTTGTAGCTTTGGAAAAAACACAACCAAATCTTTAAATACATTTTTACAGTGAAGTTTAATTCCTAACACATAGTACTAGAGGGGAGAAGGGCTAAATAGCAAGAACATAGCAGAAGAGGAAAGCCATGATGGTTGATGTGTTATCCTTGCCTAATGTTCTGTATATGTGCACCTCTCCACACAAGACCAGGGCATTATGGAATTAATTCTGGGAAATGCATATTAGATTAGATTCCCTACAATGTGGAAACAGGCCCTTCGGCCCAAGCAGTCCACACTAACCCTCCGAAGAGTAACCCACCCATGCCCATTCCCCTCTGACTAATGCACCTAACACTACGGACAATTTAGCATGGCCAATTCACCCAACCTGCATATCTTTGTGACTGTGGGAGGAAACCCACACAGACACAGGGAGAATGTGTAAACTCCACACAGACAGTCACCCAAGGCTGGAATCGAACCTGGGACCCTGGTCTTGTGAGGCAGCAGTGCTAACCACTGAGCTACCATGCCACCCTACTTACAGTGCCAGGTGAAGCTCCAAGGTGTTCGGTAGATTACCCATGGTCTGGTTGCATTCTGGAATAGGCTCAAAATACCAAATGGTCTCCTGTCCTTAAGTGTCTTAAGTTAGGATTTAAGATGAGATCCATCTCATTGAGATGTGCATTTGAGACAAAGGAGAATTGTTGGGCCCATCCACATCATGAGCTGCAGAAAGGCCAGTAGTGACGAATGCAATACAGTAACACTATACATTGTTCATGACTTGTTCATGATGGCTTCAGTGCTGTGGCCATAGGAAAGACTGGAACATTTCAAAAGGAGAGCTATAGAGAAGCTGGCTACAAATCAGCAACACAGCAACACATTGGACTTTGAAGAGGAAAGGGAGGTTGGAGGTAGATTTGTAACTTATAAGGGTCATGGTTTGGCTTGAGGAGGAGGGATTGACATACATTCGAAAGACAGAGGAACCATGACTTAGGAGAAATTATAATGTACAGTATGTTATGGACCAAGGCAGACCCCCTCAAAATATTTAACGCAGGTAGCCCAGACCATAACTTTTTCTTATAAGACCATAAGGCCATAAGACATAGGAGTGGAAGCAAGGCCATTCGGCCCATCAAGTCCACTCCGCCATTCAATCATGGCTGATGGGCATTTCAACTCCACTTACCCGCATTCTCCCCGTAGCCCTTAATTCCTTGTGACATCAAGAATCTATCAATCTCTGCCTTTAAGACATTTAGCGTCCCAGCCTCCACTGCACTCTGTGGCAATGAATTCCACAGGCCCACCACTCTCTGGCTGAAGAAATATCTCTGTATTTCAGTTCTGAATTTACCCCCTCTAATTCTAAGGCTGTATACACAGGTCCTACTCTCCTCGCCTACCGGAAATAATTTCCTAGGGTCCACCCTTTCCAAGCCATGTATTATCTTGTAAGTTTCTATTAGATCTCCCCTTAATCTTCTAAACTCCAATGAATACAATCCCAGGATCATCGTATGTTAGACCTACCATTCCAGGGATCATCCGTGTGAATCTCCGCTGGACACGCTCCAGTGCCAGTATGTCCTTCTTGAGGTGTGGCGACCAAAACTGGACACAGTATTCCAAATGGGGCCTAATCAGAGCTTTATAAAGTCTCAGTAGCACAACGGTGCTTTTATATTCCAACCCTCTTGAGATAAATTACAACATTGCATTCGCTTTCTTAATCACGGACTCAACCTGCATGTTTGCCTTTAGAGAATCCTTGACTAGCACTCCCAGATCCCTTTGAAACTTTGGCGTTATGAATTTTCTCACCATTTAGAAAGTAGTCCATGCTTGTATTCTTTTTTCCAAAGTGCAAGACCTCGCATTTGCTCACATTGAATTCCATCAGCCATTTCCTGGACCACTCTCCCAAACTGTCTAGATCCTTCTGCAGCCTCCCCACTTCCTAAGTGCTACCTGCCTGTCCACCTAACTTCGTATCATCGGCAAACTTCGCTAGAATGCCCCCAGTCCCTTCATCCAGATCATTAATATATAATGTGAACTGCTGCGGCCCCAACACTGAACCCTGCAGTTCAGTTAGACCTACATTAAAGTAGATGTGAAGTGGTCAAACCACATGGCTTTAAGCAAAACAGAATTTATTTAAACACTATGATTAAAACATGAGCAAAAGAAAACAGAATTTAACTTTTGGAAAACTTAACCAGCCTGATACATCCCCTGGCAAAAAAATAAACTCAAACACAGATTCTTACAGACTGGGAGGAACAGCATCCGAAGAGAGATTTCAGAGAAAGTCAGAGGAAACTTGCCACTCTTGGATTCTCTTTTTTTTTAATGACTGCTACAGCTAAAACAAACTAGGAAAAACCTGAGCTGGGAGAACTGGCCACTCCCCTTCCATTGCTAAACTAGATTCTTCCTAGAGTCTTCGGTACCTCTCCCTTTATGACCTCTTTCCAAAAAAAAACAAGGACAAAATAACCTGTTTAAAGTGACAGCATAGTCACAAGTATTGAAGTCAGACTGGGATCAGAATGTTAGGTTGGGAACGTCAGAATGGCATTAACAAAGTGAGAATGAGGCAGAGTAACAACAGAGACAAAGAGTGAGAGACTGAGGTCAAGGTCTAAGGGCTCAGTCGGTTCTGTAGGCAGACACTCAGGAAGAAGATGCGACTGTGGTAGTGAGTCTGCTTCAGGATGTGGCTGAAGAACTTCAGGGCAGAGGAGATAACCTGGGGTGGGGTGGGGGTGGGGGTGGTTGGGGGGGGGGTGGTGGTGGGGGGACAGTGAGAGAAAGACTCATGGAGCTCCCCATAGAGAGAGGAGGAGAACGTCTTCAGGGTAGGCATCCTTTGCAGTAAGGTTATAATCAACCACGAGAAACTGAGGACAGCAGATGATGGAGATCAAAGACGAGAGTTTGGTGCTGGAAAAGCACAGCAGGCCAGGCAGCATCCGAGATTCCTGATGAAGGGCTTTTGCTGGAAATGTTGATTCTCCTGCTCCTTGGATGTGGCCTGACCAGCTGTGCTTTTCCAGCACCACATTCTCGACTCTAGTCTCCAGCATCTGCAGTCCTCACTTTCACCAAGGTCTAAGGGGTTTACAGAAGTGTTGGCTCTTAGAGAATAGGATATTGGGATTATCTTTACCCTTCATAATAATTCTGGAAAATAGGGACAGAAGAGCATGATGTTTAATACAGTTCAATGCAGCCCAATCTAGTTTGGAATTACACCTGGCATCCCTAATATGGGGGGGTTGAGTCAGTGAGTGTTAGTGAGGGACATTGATGTAAACAACAGTGAAAGTGTGTGCAGCAGTAGAGATGCAGTAAGTCCAAGGTAGCAGTGAAAAGATTGTGGCACCTACTCTGGTGGAGGAGAGAAGGTAATTGATCTTCTTCCTACATTGCTGGGCATTCCTGCAGAGGGTTGGGAACATATTCGCTCAGTGTTAACCTCAGACCAGACTGGTAGAATCCAGTGTTATGGCCTCCACTGCCTGTCCTGGGCAAGTGGACACCCCAACTCTGGGTCCTTATATGTGAAATCAGGACATCAATTTTCCCATCCCTGCTAAGTTTAGGATAAATTTCATAGAGTGCACAATGCAGGTCTGGACTGATAATGCTCATTTAGGTATGCAACTGATGATGCTGGCGCCAGGAATGCTCACTAAATCCAGGATATTGGAGTGATGGTGAGCTCTTCCAATGACTATGAGTGACGGAATCAAACCAGCATTGGAGAAGGGGGTGCATAGAGATATAGTAGGTAGTTAATGAGGGGAGTTTAGATCAATTACCCAAGAAAACTCAAGGAGAGAAACACTCCATGTGATTCAACAAAAATTTAACTCAGGCAAAATATCGTAAGATCGAGCAACATAGAATACTGAGGAAAGTGTGTCCAGCAGGCTAAGATAAAAGGTAGGGAGGAGGGACTTGGGGGAGGGGTGCTTTTCCAGCAACACATTTTCAGCTCTGATCTCCAGCATCTGCGGTCCTCACTTTCAACATGGAATACTGTAGGCTTCAAAGAATTATTGAATAAAGACCTTTTAAAAATTTAATAAATAAAACAATACCCATCTAAGATATGAGATAGTAGAATGCCTAGGCTGTGGAATGTGAGAGTATGTGGACAGTGAGACTGCCCTGTGAAAACAAATCTCCAGGGGATGCTTCCATCTCAAAATCCTCCAGATAAAGGTGGCCAGACTTGGGGAGACACAAATTTAGCAGTACAACTGTTTATTAGCTGGGTAGTTAAGATTTAGGAGCAGTTGAGAAGATGATCCTGGAGACAGTGGTCCAATCTGATAGTGAGGATGAGGGGAAAAACTGTGGCGAGGACAGTCAAAACTCGGGCCAAGATATCATGGCTCATTTGGCTGTTCAAGTGGGAGATGGTCCGAGACCCAATCAGCTTCAGCTACTTCTTCAATGACTTTCCATGACCTGATTGTTTAGCCACATTCACGACTTCCGAGGTACTGAAACAGTCCGTGTTCAAATGCAGCAGGAGATGGAAAGTATCAGGATTTGGGTTGAGAACTGGCAAGTAACATTGACACACATTGATCATTAATGACCATCTCTTGCAAGAGAGCATCTAACGATCATCCCTTAAACTTAATGATTTTACCATCACTGAATTCCCAATGATCAACAGCTTTGGGCTTACCATTGACCAGAAGCTTTACTGGACTAGCCATATAAGAAAAGTGGTTACAAAAATAGGTCAGAGACTGGATATTCGTCAGTGAATAAATCACTTCATTTCTCTCCAAAGCTTGTGCACCTTCTGCAAGGTACAAATCAGGAGTATTTCCTGAATACAGCTCCAAGAAAGATGAAAACAGCTCCAGTACAAAGCAACCTCCTTAACTGATACCACACCCAGAAATATCTACTCCCACAATCTCTAATACTCAATAGTAGCAATATGCTCCATCTCCAAGATGCACTGTGGAAGTTCACCAAGGCTCCTTAGACAGCACCTTCCAAATCCCCAACCACTTCCATCTAGAAGGACAAAGGCAGCAGATACATGGGAATAGGATAACTTGTAAGTTCCCCTCCAAGCCACTCACCGTTTGGACTTAGAAATATATTGTCATTCATCCAATGTCACTGGGTCAAAATCCAGGTAATCGCTCACTGACAGTACTCTGCGTTGATGATTACAAAATGTACTGCAATAAATCAAGAAGGCAGCTCACCATCACCTTCCCAAGTGAAAGCTGGGATGAAGAGCAAATGCTGCCTCAGACAGCAATGCCCAGATCTGGCAAATGAATACATCAAAAAGATAAGTGGAAGCAACAGGAGTTTCTACAATTAGGGGCAGGTTCGTATGTTCTCCATCTAAGTTTGTGAATCATGAAGGCTGAGCTGTCTAACTGATCAGCCTGTTGTGATCCATTCACTTTTCTCTCTACCACTAACATGAGCCTTCCCTATTCACCTTCTGTAATCTCAGAATAAAATTAACAGTCTACCACTGCTCTGGTACTGCACCTTATGCGACTGCATGATTAAATATGAGTAGCAATGCATTCGCTATTTTTCCCTTTGATTCTGTGCGAATGCAGACCTTCCCAGCAAAGGATTTTATTGTCTTTGAGTTTGATTAATTTATTCTCCTTTTTTAAAAGTTAAAATTCACTTTCTCATTGTTCCTCTCATCCTTCAGTGTCATGTCTACCTGTTCTGTCTCCCTGGTGAAGACCAGGTACATTGTTTGAATGGATATTCATGAACAGTTTCAGATTATTTTGCAAAACAATTATTTACTATTTCTGCCAATCCTCTATCATTCCTGGCTGTGTTATTCCATTTTTAAAAAAAATATCATTCCTTTCCCTTTATTCTATTGATGTACTTGCAAAATATTTTACAATGTTATTTTATGTTACTTAATTATTTCATTTCACAATTCTTTTTTGTCCTCCTAATTGTCTTTTCTTACTTTATTTTTATCTCTTCACATTTTATCCATCCTGTTCCTGTTTAGTCTATTTATTTAATATTTCTTTCTTCCCTAGTCCTCAATTTTTCCCTAATATATTTATTCACCTATGGAGTCTTGCTATTGCTTAATTTCTTCATTCTTTTTAGTAGAATACATTTTCTTGCACTCGATTGACGCTTTTTCAAACTCGATCCATATAACAAAAGCCACAATTTTAAAATTTCTAATTCAAATGACACCAAATTATTGGGGGGCTGTGGAGAGTGGGCCTGACTGCACCAAATCACAGGAGCACATATTTTGACTGGAGAATGGGCAAATCATTGGTAAATGAAATTTAACACAGATAATTATAAGGTAGTACATTTGATAGAAAGAATAGCAAGGTAACTTATTACTTAAAAGGTCTTACGAGGAAAGGCTGAGGACTTGAGGCTGTTTTTGTTAGAGAGAAGAAGGTTGAGAGGTGACTTAATAGGGACATATAAGATAATCAGAGGGTTAGATAGGGTGGCCAAGGAGAGCCTTTTTCCAAGAATGGTGACGGCGAGCATGAGGGGGCATAGCTTTAAATTGAGGGGTGATAGATACAGGACAGATGTCAGAGGTAGCTTCTTTACTCAGAGAGTAGTAAGGGTATGGAATGCTTTGCCTGCAATGGTATGAGATTTGCCAACTTTAAGTACATTTAAGTCGTCATTGGTCAAGTATATGGACGTACATGGAATAGTGTAGATTAGATGGGCTTCAGATTGGTATAACAGGTCGGCGCAACATCGAGGGCTGAAGGGACTGTACTGCGCTGTAATGTTCTATGTTCTATGTACTTAGAAGCTGTAAGTCTAGTCAGGGCTAAAGGAGCAATGGGACTTTGGAGTACAAATACATGAATCGCTAAACTTTGTACCACAAGTCAAAGGTTTATGAAAGAAAGTAAACCAAGCATGAGACTTTATTTTTGGAGGGATAAAATTGAGAAAATTGTTCACCTCCATCAACATCGACCTGGCAAAGGAAACACCACACTTTTAGAAGAGACCATCACACACACCCCAACCACCATCAATCACATTACCAACGAAAACATCATGAAGCTAGTGGACCTGTGCCTCACCACGCACTTCACCTTCAACAACGTAGTCTACAAACAAACCAACAGCACACCCATGGGATCTCTGCTATCTGGATTCATAGCAGAAGCGGTAATGCAAAGACTAGAACAAACAGCCCTACCAACTATCAAACCAAAAATCTGGGTCTGCTACGTAGATGACACCTTTGTCATCACAAAACGAAACAAGATAGAAGAGACATTTAACATCATCAACAACACTCTCACAGGCATAAAGTTCACCAAGGAGGAAGAAACCGATAACAAACTCACATTCCTGGACGTCACAGTCGAAAGAAAGGACAACGGAGAACTACAAACCTGTGTATACAGAAAACCGACAAACATTGACCAAATACTTAACTACACCAGCAACCATCCCAACACACACAAACAAAGCTGTATCAGAACACTATCCCAATGAGCCACCACACACTGCAGCACAGACGAACTTTGGAAAACAGAGGAGAACCACCTATACAACGTATTCAAGAACGGATACTCAAAAAATACAGTCCGCCAATTCCTCAAGAACAAACCATGACAAGCAGACAAAACACAGCCAGAAACCCTAACCACCTTACCCTACATCAAAGAAGTTTCAGAAATGACAGCCAGACTACTAAGACCCCTCGGAATCCTAGTAGCACACAAACCCACCAACACTCTCAAACAAAAACTAACAAACTTAAAAGACCCAGCACAACCCATGGACAAGACCAACGTCACCTACAAAATTCCATGCAAGGACTGCCAGAAACACCACGTTGGACAAACAGGAAGAAAATTAGCCACCAGGATACATGAACACCAGCTAGCCACAAAAAGACACGACCCTCTCTCCCTCGTAGCCCTACACACGAAGAAAAAAAACACCATTTCGACTGGGACCACACATCTATCCTGGGACAGGCTAAGCAAAGACATGCCAGAGAATTCCTGCCGGTCTGGCACTCCAACCACAACGCCATAAACAAACACATAGATCTAGATACCATCTATCAAGCCCTCAGAAAATGAACAGGAAATGACATCACCACAAACCCCAGGAACCCCATCCAGGACAAACATATAAATAGAAAGCAGGAGACAACAGCTTCGCTTCACTTGGAGGTCGCCACTGATCATTACCTAGCCAGGTAATGAAACGTCTGGATATCAAACCTACAGCTCAGTGAGCAAACCTACACGCTAAACCTCAACCTGAGCTACAAACCTTCACAAACCTTGCAATTGAGAAAATGTAGGGAAGCTATGTTAAATTTGTATCAAAACTTGATGAGTCCCTAATTAAAAGTGTGATGCTGGAAAAGCACAACAGGTCAGGCAGCATCCGAGGGTCAGGAGAATCAATGTTTCAGGCATAAGTCCTTCATCAGGATAAAGGGCTTATGCTCAAAATGTTGATTTTTCTGCTCATCAAATGCTGCCTGACTGGCTGTGCCCTTTCAGCACCACACTTTTTGACTCTGATCTCCAGCATCTGCAATCCTCACTTTCTCCAAGATTAAGAGGTGCCTAGTGGTGATAAACTGGAAGAAATTGCCACCTTTCAAAGTACAAGATTGCAGAATGTGGCTGAGCCAAAGACCAGTACATCATTTAAGGTTAAAGGCGGATAAATAGTTAAAGCTGAATACTACAGGGAGAGCATGCAGGAAAGTTTAAGTAGTTCTTGCTTGTTCCAGTAACCAATTTGTGAATGGCCCTCTTTTTAGCTGCAGACTTGAATGGACCCAAGTCCCCAACTGAGGAAGATTAGAGACACTCCTGAGACTTTAATGATTGACCACTCGGCCAGCACAATTACCAGCTGGTTTGAAGTGATGAGGTGTGATCCAGATATTGGAGAAATTGTTTGATGCAAATTGGAACTAGCTTAGAGAAACAGGAGATCACATAACATGGCTTTGATCACCACACACAAAATGATGGAAGTTAATTATTGCACTAGAAAGAATCAGAGAGGAGACAGGAACATTTGACAGATAGCAAAATCGTGGGCATACTGCAGTAAAAGACTTTCTGAAGGAAAACCATGCAGTCTTTGATTGTATCTTAGAAGAGTAATGCATGACTGTAGCTCTCACATCAAGTGAGACAGAAATTTAATAAGACATTGCAAACTCTTCAACTGGAATGCCTAGGACCAAATCTTATCTTGATTTCAAGGATTTCTGGATTATAAATGATGCTTGATTACCAAATAACAAGTGTATGAACTGAGAAACACCATCAATAAAATATCACATGAAGCACGAAACAGTCACAAAACATCATAAAGCACTACATTGTTTTACTTCTCAGCATATTCAATTTCCAACAACTCTAGCCCCAAAGTACTGTACAAAAACAATGTTGTGAGTTGTTTGGGTCTGCTTTTAAAAATATTCCAAACAACTGGTGCTTCCCAGCTAAAGGTTTTTGGACTGGAGAAGTTAACATGAAGCTGTAAGTAAAAGATGTTATAGCGAAATCCAGAGTCATCATTCATGGAGCATTGAACTAGAGAATTCTGAAGTGTCAAGTTTTGTGACACTGAAACATTGATTTGCAAATTAATTATATCAAATATATCTGGTAAAATGGGAGTATAATTTAGAATGGCGTGCAAAGGCATGAATTTGTGAGTAGGTGTTCCCACCACTCATACCTGCAACAATTGTGGATGGCAGATCAAAGGCAGTATAATAACTGTCCATGTCTTGTGAATGAAGAAACAAAAAAGTATGCAGACATCCTGCTGACATGCAGCCCAAGGATATTTTGAAAGAGGTTGAGAATTTGTGTATAATAGTAAATCAATTCTTTCTTATCCTTGCAATTTAACAGAACATCACATTCCACCCCGCAGCAATTTCTGTCTTATATCATATATATATACTTAGCCTATACACACTGACACACATATGTATACACAGTCAAATCCTGAATAAATGAATACCCAGCCTTATGCAGAATTGGATACTGTCTCTAAGACATTTGAATTGATTTAGTTGGAGTGAAATTGCCCAATGAGAAAGGAAGGACTCTGCTGCACTTTGAAATGAAACTGACAGTAGCTGTTAAGGACAATGAGGCCAGAACAGTAACACGTGTGGTTCAATGTTCAGGTATTCAGTATGTGAGACTAGAGAACAGAAGAAACCGTCACATGTCCTGTCACAGGCTGGGGAGAAAGCTGCAGCTGTTACATTCAGGTATGTATATATATTGCTAGATTTTCATTGAGTGGAACTGAGATGTGTAAAAGCATTTTTTTAAAAATGCAAACTTGGTCAAAGTGAACCCAAGAAAACAGATGTTCCAGCAGAAATATGACATATTATGAAATGAGTTTGGGAAGGTTTATTATTTTTGAAAAATCCCATTGTTTAAATCCAGCTATTTATTTTTGTTAGGCCTCTGGTCTCTGTGCATAATGATTGAAAGGGAAGCAATTAATGGCTTCATAGAATTTAAACTCACAGCAACTATCTAGCTGGAGAAATGCTTGGGTTGTTGCAGAATAATTGTCAACTTGAAACAAAGTAGATAGTGCACGACTGAGGATGGAAATAGTTAGTTACTGCACCAAGCGATGAAATAACCATCTGAAGAGGTTGAAAGTGAATTCACTCCCCTCATTTTCCATTCTTTGTTTGATTGCAGCTGAGATTTTGAAATTAAAAAGAATGTATTTGTCAATTCAGTGTCCACTTAACCGTGTTAAGGGGCCTATCATAGTGCAGGAGTAGCATCTATTAAGACCCACAGTAGTAGCACCCTGGAAAGTAAGTTCTGCTTTATTGGAGTTGTCATGGAAGTTAAAGATTTTTCAAATGTAGTCAAAGTTCCCCAACTTACCAGATTTTTCAGACCCAGATTGATAGAAAGCCAGGTTTCTGTCGTGAACAAGAATATGAAAAGGCACATTCCTTACATTTACCTCCCTGGGAGGTTCAGGCCCTCTTTGCTCCACAGTTGTGCCACAACACTTCTGAACAGGTTGTTTAAAAGTATCTATACTTGACTGAGTGCAGATATGTACATATAAAGAATTAGCCAGGTGGATTTTCTTTGGTTAAACAAGTAAAGAATTTATTTGATTGCTAAAATCTAAGCGGATGAAAACTTTAAAAGTAATAAAATATTTAAGGCATACAAATAGTTCAAGTGACAAAGTAAAAGATTTGGCCAAATTGGAATTAAATTAAAAAGAAGACAAATAACGATTCATTGGCTATAGTAGGTCTGGAGGTGTTGATTCTCTGGTTAGACAGTTTGTCAAGTTGTACTTAGTATATCCTTCTTTCTCTAGAAGTGGAAATTAAAGTTTTTCTGTCGAACTCAGTTTGTTTGCACAGTCAAACTCAACAAACAGTCATAGACGGAATTCAAGAAGGAGTCAGGTCAGCCTTTCCTCACTGTATGCCAGCCCACATACCAAATCTGCACATAAGGCTTGAATGGTCACATCACCTTTCTCTCACTGCCAATAGAGGTTCAAAACTCCATTGTATATGCCAAAAATTATCTTTGATGATCTTACATCTGTATTCTTACCTTAGCTATTATTTGTTAAGGTTTAGATGATTGATTTTAATTTCCAAGCAATTAACTTCTGCTCAGGATTTATTATCCCTGCTGGGATCTCATAGACGCTGAGTTCTCTATTCTGAAGGAGTTGAATGTGAATTACATCGTGGTAGGAAGTGGCAGGCATTTTTCTTTCTATATTTTTGGGTTAAAAATGTAAAAAGTACAATCTCAGCCAATGAATAAAAGTTAAAAATTGACATGAGCAGGTCGTCATAGCAGACACAAAACTAATCTACTCAAGTGAGTGACTTCCAGCAGAATTTTCAACATGGGAACCAGTGAAGAATTTATAAATATTATTATTACAGAGAACCCATTATTTTTATGCCAATTATCCAGGCACTTTTCATTTCACAGTTTTTCAATCATCCAATTCTTTCTTTAAATTGCATACAAACTATCAATTTGTCTCAGCTGAACGGAGCATGGTGGAAACCGATCAGAATCGACCAGTGCCAACGATGGAAGTATTTTCTGAAAAACATTTAAACTATTCTCTACGATTCAGCTCCTTCAAACCAATTTATTGAGGGATCTGTGCGAATAGAATTTTCATTTGCCGGTAATGAGTGTCTGCTGTCACTCCACAGGAATATTCTTCAGTTTCCAGGATGAAAGAACTTTGGAGCAAGTTTACAGAATGGTCAAATTCTCAAAGGTGCAAAGGAGTAGATTCCATCAATTGACACAACAGTGTTAACCCCAGCATGTTGTTAGTGTCTATTCAAGTGCGCAATCCACCCAGTTGGTATTAGTCTCTAAACCAGCCGTCTGTAAGAACAGGAAATCTTGTCTGTCCAGCTACTTGCCACCTGGTTTCAGATGTGCTACTGTCGTTGGTTTATTCCTCCACTTGTACTGGTCTGGATTGCTTTCGTTGTTTGAATGAATATTCATGAAGAGCTTTGGATTATTTTGCAATTCCTCCAATCCAGATAGAATTTGAACATTGTTCTTTGCATACTTCAGCTGCTTTCTGCTTTGAGGCAGCCAAATTAACCTCAACATCAACCATTCTGGATAAGGTAGACTTGGAGTCTTCCCATTTGTTCAACTTGAATTAAAATAACCATGGCATGTTGCAACTGTTCAGCAAAGGATCTGCATTCAGGCAGAGAAACCAATAAGATTTATTCTGAAACAAGTTCCACTGAGCCTTCATGAATGCCGTCCATCCCGAAAAGCTTTGCAATCAATTTATTCTTTTTGATGTGGAATCATTGTTTTAATATAAGATGCAATGTCGCATTTTGCAATAGTTGCCATCACTCACCTTTGTGTGGTGAATAAATTCAAAATCATTAACGCATATAATTAATTCAAGTTACCAAACAGCAAAGGAAAAAAGTTACTAAATTATATGGCTGAAATAAATCTGCAAGGATGTAATGTTCAATCTGGAATGGAAGTCTTTTATAATAAGACTGGTGAGATCAAAGATGTAAAACCACATTATAGCTAAACCATGGATAGACATGGGGGAGAGAGGGACAGAATCATAGAGAATCTGTGCAGAACGCATGTACCACTTTTGATAGGGTCGCAAAATCTCTTTCACATTCAATGTTATTTTAAAGCATGCTATTACATTAACAATATATAACTGTCATATAGTAGAAGTGTTACGTAATCAAAAGGTTTGATAAACAGAATTCATCTCACTAAAATAATTTGAAAATTGACTGCATTGTTGACCAGGTCATTTTTTAAGACCATGGATCAGAAACCCCAAACTACAGTAGATAGTTTTGACTTGACATTCCATTACCAATGCTTTTAAAAGAGGGCTGAAACAGGCTGTGGGTGCAAAATAAGTGGTGGTCTCGGGAGAGAGGAAGAAACCCACTAATATCACACCTATGGATATGAAGAGAAATTTAAACAATAACCCTTCAAACAGCGGAGAGGCAAATCAAAACAGACTGGATAATTATTTCTTTAAAGACAACAGATAGCTCATGACAGACAGGCAGCCCCTCTGGATAAATCCCCAGTCTGATGTTCTGGGAACATTGAATCACACCATGACAGATCATGAAACTTGAATTCAAGCTGGAGTGAATATTGAGCTATTGTTATTTTAAAAATTGCAATAAACCTAACAGCAGCTAACTCCAACAGGAACACTGCCAGGATTCAAAGTGGTCGACAGCAGTTCAAAACAAATCTATTGGTAGGTAGTGGGTAAGTTGATTGCCTCCACTTCAAAATTGCATCAAAGAAGAATGAGAATTCTTGCTTCTTTTTTTTAATAAAGGAAACTTATTAATGCTGTACTTGTATTAAATTTAGGTAAGTGTATTTTGACTGAAGGTATGACGCCCAGTATGAAACATTACTTGCAGTATCAATCAAGGAGTCAATTATTGCAATTAGGAGGAATGATATCTTTGCTGGGAATATATTGTACACCCTAGAATTCTTGTGGTATAGTATTATAGTCCCTGCCTTTGAACCAGGAGGTCTGCATTCAAGTCCAACTTGCTTCAGGGGTGTGTCATAATATCTCTGAACAAGTTAATTAGGAAAAATATCTGTACTATAGACAATCAGAGAACAAATCTTGGAGGAAAATAATAGTAGGGTATTTCAACCTCACCAATATTAACTGGGATAGACAATGTGTTAAAGGAGGTGAATTCTTAAAAATATATCCATGAGAATGTTTAAAGCCAGCACATAGAGAAAATACAAGGAATGAAACGATGCTGCACTTAATTTTCGTGAACGATGTTGGGCAAGTGGTAGAAGTGTTAATAATGGAACTTTTCATCCATAGTGATGATAACTCAGTAAGATTTAAAATAATCATGGAAAAGGACAAAGATGGTCTGGAAATAAAGATTCTGATTACGATGAGACAGCATCTGGCCCAAATAGACTTGGGAGCATGGCTTTGTCATGAAGAAATCATATCTAAAGTGTTCATTTGAATGTTTCCATGAAGTGAATAGGTATGTAAATGGGAGTAGTAGAGTTGACGTAATCTACATAGACTTCAATCAAGTTTTTGACAAAGCTTCACATAAGGAAGGTTGATCAAGGAAGTAAGAGCCCTTGGGATCCAGTGCAATTTGGCAAATTGTTTCAAAGTTGGCTCAGTTGCAGATAGCAGAGGGCAATACTCAAAGTTCATTTTTGTGACTGGAAGCCAGTGTAAAATCACATTTCATAGGGTTTGGTGCTGGGTCCCTTGCTGTTGGTATTGGGGCATGAGACATGACTATAGAAAGTATGATTAGTTAGATTGAAGGTAACATAAAAAATGGCGGTGTAGTAAATAGTGAAGAGGAAAGTTTGGGAGATCTAGGTTGGTCAGATGGGATGAACAATGGTGAATGGAATTTAATCCTGAAAAGTGTGAAGTGATGCATTTTGGAAAGATTAACACAGTAAAGGAGTACACATTGAATGGTAGGACCCTAAGAAGTACAGAGGATCAGAGAGACCTGGTGATCATGCCCACCGATCCTTGAAGGTAGAAGGACAGATAGACAAGATAGTTGAGAAGGCATTTGGGATTCTTGACTGTATTAGTTGAGGCATTGAGTACAAGGACAGGGAGGTTATGATGGAACTATATAAAAGTTAGTCAGGTCCCATCTGGAGTACTGTGAACAGCTTGGATTGCCACACTCTATGAAACATGTAATTGCACTAGAAAGGATGCAGAAGAGATGCACAATTATATTGCCCAGGCTAGAATATTTCAGCAATGATGGCAGACTAGATAGGTTAGAATTATTTTAATTAGGGCAGAGAAAGATGAAGTGAATAAGGTGGACAAAATTATAAGGAGCATAATAAGACAAAACTATTCCACTTAATATAGTAATCAATAACCATTGGTGGGGGAGGATGTAGATTTAAGGTAAAGGGCAGGGAGTTTAGAGGGGATCTGAGGAAATTGTTTTGCATCTGGAGGATGAGGGGTTATCCAAAACATACTGCTTGAAGTGGTGGTAGAAGCAGGAGCTATATTTAAGAAATGTTTAGATAAATAACTGAAACCCAATGACATGAAAGGCTGAGTCTTCAGAATCTCCTTACTACAGAGAGCTTTGGGAGTACAATTCGCATGTGTATTTAAAGCTGACATAGATAGATTCTTGATCACTAGGGGAATCAAGGGTGACGGGGAAGTAGACAGGAAAGTGGATAGGAGGAATGTCAGATCAGCCATGGTCATACTGAGGCGAGAAGCTGGCATTGTGTGTTCGTTGTAAAACACCAGAAGGTCTTTCAAACATTGTAATTGGTTCAGAGAAGAAATACAAGATTGATCAATTGGGTACTATAAGGGCAACGCATCATTATTTGGATCAAAATGGTTATGATGAGAAAGCAGAAGACTGGCACTGAGTAATGATGCGAACTTTAGTCGTTTCAGACACAATGAGCTGTGTGGCTTCATTTTGTACCATAAATATTCTGTCATTTGTTTTTTGATTGAAGGATTCAAGTGCAAGGAAAAGCCATAGAAACCTGGGGCTGTTCAGTAAAGAAGATAACCTCAAACTGGTGTATAAGACAGTGAGTGCATTGGAAAAGGGATCATTATTTTGCACTTTTGGAATTTGGTAGCAGGTGTAAACCCAATTGTGATTCAAGCCATAGTTTTTCCACTGTCTTGTTTTTGAGATGATATCTTATGCATTATGAATTGAAAATTAATTTTAGCTGCTTTCTGAAATGGTTCTCTGGTTTCACAAAGGGGGAATGTGTGTTTAAATCATACGCAAACAAGGATAACATTTGAGTGAAGCTATCAAGTCCAGTTGATTTGCTGAACATCCCTCATTATGCATTAATCGCCCTGAGAATTCTCTCTTGGCGTTTGAAATGTTTGATGCAAGTGAAGTCTGCAGACTAAGTGTGGCTCTGGAGATCCAGCTATTTGATATACAATCTGTGTCAAAACCAAAAATGACAACAAAGTTGCAAGGCTCCAATTCACACTCGTTGACCTCAAAAGGAACATTGATTAATAATAAATTGCCTGGAGCGAAGAACTGCTTTGTTCTGGAGCGATGAAGGCTACAAGTGTATCTGTGTGCTTGTCTTCTACATTTCTTCTTTGGTGCTTTTGAGATCAAGATAAATGTGTACTGAGGGAATCACAAAATGCATGTCAGCTGTGGCTCATTCAGTAACACACTGTTGCCTCAGAGTCAGAAAGTTCTGGGTTTAAGTTCCACTCTAAGTTTTGAACTTAGAAATCATGCTGACATCCCATAATAGTACTGGGAGTGCTGCGTTGCTGGATGCTGTCTTTTAAAGACACTCCTTCTGGTCTCAAAGAAGGACCCAAGAGATCTCATGGTTCTGATCCAAAGAAAAGCAGAGGGGTCATTACTCATGCCCTGGCCAATATTGATTCCTCAGTCAACATCACAAAAACAGAATACCTGGCTGTTACTTTATTGCTGTTTGAGAGAGCTTACAGTAAGCAGTTTAGCTCCTACATTATAATGACCACACTTCAATATACCCTTTCGATTAACTCATAGACATTGCCAGCTAGGCCGATATTTATTGTCTATTCCCAGAGGACGGTTATGGTCAACCATATTGCTGTGGGTCAGGACAAAGTGAGGGCTGCAGATGCTAGAGAGTCAGAGTCAAAACGTGTGGCGATAGAAAGGCACAGCAGATCAGGCAGCATCCAAGGAGTAGGAGAGTCGATGTTTCGGGTGTAAGCCCTTCATCAGGAATTTGGGGGTTGGGGGGTGAGGCTGAGAGATAAATGGGAGTTAGAGGTGGGGCTGGGGGGAAGCTAGCTGGGAAGGCAGCTGGATGCAGATGGGGGGGGGGGGTGATTGTGATAGGTCGGTAGGGAAGGTGGAGTGGATAGGTGGGAAGGAAGATGGACGGGTAGGACAGGTCAAGAGGCCAGGGCTGAATTGAAGGGTTAGATCTCCTTTTGGGGTGGCACAGTGGCTCAGTGGCTAACACTATTGTCTCACAGTGCCAGGGACCCGGGCTCGATTCCAGCCTTGGGCGACGGTCTGTGTGGAGTTTGTACATTCTCCCAGTGTCTGTATGGGTTTCCTCCCACAATCCAAAGATGTGCAGGTCAGGTGAATTGGCCATGCTAAATTACCCATAGTGTTCAGGGATGTGTTGGTTAGATGGATTAGTCATGGGTAAATGCAGAGTAATAAGGGAATGTGTCTGGAGGGACACCTTCAGAGGGTGGGTGCGGACTTGCGGGGCTGAAAGGCCTGTTTCCACATTTTTGGGATTCTGTGATCTCGAATGAGGTGGGGGGGAGGGGAGGTTTGGAAACTAGTGAAGTCGGTGTTGATGCGGTGTGGGTGTAGGGTCCCGAGGCAGAAGATGAGGCTTTTTTCCTCCAATTGGTGGGTGGCTTTGATTTGGTGGTGGAGGAGGCCCAGGACTTGCATGTCCTTGGTGGAGTGGGAGGGGGAGTTGAAGTGGTCGGCCACAGGGCAGTGGGGTTGTCAGGCGTGTGTTTGTCCCAGAGGTTTGGGCAGTGGGAACAAAGGTGGGAAAATTAAGCAAGAATGAAAAATTGGCACTTGATGTTGAAAAATGTTTTGTGATTGTCCCTCCACACTTTAAGTGGCATCTTCAGATCTCACAAATCAATGATTGTTTTATGCTTTTGCGTCTCATCATTCGCAAAACCATCTCATGTTTAAGTCACTTTCAACTCTCCTTGACTTCCACAAGAAATTAGGCAGCAAAATCCCCAACACGCATGCCAAAGCAGTTAGCTGACAGCTACAGCTTGCTACTTGCTTGATTTGGCCTTCCTCTAACTGTGCACAGCATTCCAGCATGCTCCAAGACCAAGGTCCTCCTCCAGTCTTTGTCCGTGCAAGTCATCAACGGCTGTTCTCAGACCAACTGAGCCATCACTTCCGCTCTTCAACCACTTACTCCAGAGCTCAGCGAGATTGAAGATTTGCTGCTTCTGCCAGCTCGCTTTGTGCGAAGGGCCACATGTACAATTCATGCAACTGCCCATGATGCAGCGTATTGCCTTTTGTTTGCTTCCTTAGCGGTATTCACTTTGTGCTCACTCGGACTCTACCGGCCTCTGTGGTGTCCATTGCATCATAGCACATAGACACTTCAGCTGTAGAATGCCCTGAGAGGAATCTTCATGGGTGTCCTAACGAGTGCCCACTGGGACTACCCTGCCTCCCTGAGAGGAAGGGGCACGTGGAGTGAGGTCAAGGTGTTGCATCTATCTCTCCCTTTGCTGTGGACGCTGAACAATAATGGCTGAAGTGATGGAGTGCAGGTCCATGCATATACCTGTAAGCAGACATGGATTGTGCTGGATCTGGGTCTCCACAGCAATCACCACCTGCCCATGGCACATGTGCGAGAACCAAAATGGTGCCAACAATGTTGGTGGTCGCCTCTGTTCTTCAATCCAGTGTGCTGACTCCCTCAGATAAAACAGCCTGTGGTCCCTCAGCCCATCTGTGCATATTGACAATAAACTACAGGCTGAGACCATGGTATAATGTGCTGCCTGGTCTCCAGCAGCTCTCTGATTGGGAAATTCTGTCACAGTTAGCTGTAGAGATGGATCAGGGATGTGTTTAGTCATGTTGACTTCCTGAGTCTAATCTAAAGAGAGTACTGAGTGAGGTGAAAATCTCTGAGGTACTGGAGACTGTCGTGTCTCTGTACTGTTTTAAAGGCACAGGCTCCCTACTCCAATTAGCACCTTCCATCCAGAATGGAAATATAGCTATGAGATGTCATCTCGACCAGGTCGGTCAGCAATTCTACTTACTCTGTGTGTCACGCTCACTGAGATTGCAGTTTCTTATGAACATGCACAAATAGAGATGAGATTGAGCTTCAATTGCAAACACTTTGCCAGAAAAGACACATACATCTCCGTTTGGGATTCTGATGTCTCAATTCCCAGGATATTTCTCAGTAATTTGAACTTAAATCAAAGTGGTAACTTGCATCCAGAGTGAAATGAAAGGTTTTCACAGGAGAGCGGGTAGCATTGATGAAGCCGACTACATTTTGATTCAGAACTTGGTCTAGTTTTATAAGGACTCTTTCTGTATTTCATAACTGAAACCATTTTCTGTTGAAATTTTACAATTATTCACAACATCGAAGATGTGGCCCCACTATTTGGTAGTGCTTATTCATTCATGAGATTGAGAGCCTCTTTGTCGTGATAGGATTCAATCAGCATGTGGAATTACTGGCTATTGTGATAAAATTGCAGCAATTTATGTGAGTGACATAAACAAATGAAATACAAAGTCAGAAGCATTTCAAAATATTTATATTTAAATCTGAAATGACAAAATTGATAAAGCCACAGTGCAGAAGCAAGAATCGGTTAGTTGCTCTTTTCGGGAGATGGATATATGGAAGGTGGATTCAATGGCTTCCTTCAAACAATGCTTACAGCCCACCTACTTCCTACAGACTTCTCTTCAACAGAAACATTCCAATCACACACAAGGTGAAACA
This sequence comes from Chiloscyllium punctatum, assembly GCF_047496795.1. Classification (NCBI taxonomy): domain Eukaryota; kingdom Metazoa; phylum Chordata; class Chondrichthyes; order Orectolobiformes; family Hemiscylliidae; genus Chiloscyllium; species Chiloscyllium punctatum. Next base: position 19,453,585 of record NC_092777.1, read on the forward strand.
GTAACATTAATTCCTTATTTGAAGATAAGACCATTGACAAATAGAGACAACTCAAAAGCTAAGTAGATTTTATCTCTATCCTGTAAATTACAGATTGACAATAAATGGTGAGATTAATACATAAGGCTAACATGAGACCATGAGGCAGCACCGTGACCTCACAGCACCAAGGAGCCAGGTTCAATTCCACCCTTGCATGATTCTGTGGGCACATTCCCTCCATGTCTGCATGGGTTTCCCCCGGCTGCTTCAGATTCCTCCCACAGTCCAAAGATAGCAGGTTAGGTAGATTGCCCATGTTTAATTGCCCGTAGTATCCAAGGATGTGCATGCTAGATGGATTATCCATGGTTAAAAAGGCATTATGGGACAGGTTGGGGGGATGGTATGCTCTTCAGAGGGTCAGTGTGGACACAATAGGCTGAATGGCCTGCCTCCATAAGAGGGATTTTAATAGATTGTGTTCTGTTGAACTACTAATGATTTACATTAAGATAAGCTCCCTTAAAAATGTATCTCAGCAGATCATTATATCCCCTTATTTTCTAAATTAAAAGTTTATCTTTAAAAATCAAGCTGTGCAAATGAAAACAAAACAAACTATCTTTGCTTGCAGGAGCTCTAACAAAAGGCAGAAATCTTCAAATGTGGAAAGAAATTGTGGTCACATGACACATCATTGATGTCCCTTGTGTCAGTGAGGAAGCTCTGATGTCCGATCACCACGATATTTACACAGGCTGCTTATCCTTCCAATTGCAAAATATATCTGTCTCGGTTGATCAGTGGTTTCTACAACAGGAGGATCACACGGACAGAGCTGGTCTGTTTACACTATACTCATGCTTCTTGTTATACAGGTTTACATAGAGATTTTCAGAGGAGGTGTAAAGCCTGTTCTGCAGTGTAAATCTAAATAAATCAATTGGGAGCGCCAAAGCACTCTGACATCCACTGCAATAATCAGCCTCCATTCTGAGGACATTCACCAAACCCAAGCCTTACCACAATAATCTTCACCCCTTTCCATCCCAGATCACTGCCCTTCCCCTGCAACGTATGAAGAGCACCCACCACCTCTCCATTCTCAAACCATGAACGGTTTTCACTACCTCCTGAACCAGCACCTATCCCACGTCACCCTAAAGAGTCCCTGGTTCCTGTCTGGCTAACATTGGAAAGGTCAGCATCATTATGGAGTGTGGGATTGGAGGTAGTGGGGGAAATGGGCAGTTCGTTTGGTTGAATTGGTTTGTGTTTTCTTGGGGTGAGTGTTTACTGTTGAGATGAGGAAGGGGAGTGAACAAAATCAGGGTGAGGGGGTAAGGGAAATCAGGGTTTCACACTGTGTGGTGAGGCCGTGCAGCTTCATACACTGACAATGCCAAGACTGTGACCATATTTTTCTATTCTCCAAATATTACTATTTTAGACTTGTCCATGCCATAGGCTGCCATAAAGACAGGAGTGTGGGTATATAAGGAGGCTTCCAGGAGATTAAGGCTCCAGTCAAGAGCGGATGGTCTAATGAACCACTGAAAGGTGTGGAGGTATGAGACAGTGGTGCAGTGACTGAGAAACAGAGTCTGATTCCATGCAAAAGCAAACACAGGAGGCTTGGATGAGAACATCACTATATGGTTCAATGAAGAGTAGGAGCAGAACCAGGAAAACATTAACCTGAGGCACCAACCTGCTGAAGCTGCAACACACAGCTACTTGCATCCGAAACAATATAAAACACAGGTAATAGACAGGGCTAAGTGATTCCATAAGCAACACATCGAATCTAATCCTCAGCAGTCCTGTTGCATCCATTCATGGATGGTGATGTACATTTAAACAACTCACTGAAAGAGGAGGCTCCATAACATCCTCAATCACAGGGGAGTCCAACACATCAGTGCAAAAGGTAAGGCCGAACTATTTGCAATAATCTATTGCCACAAACGTTGAGTGGATGATCCAACTTGGCCTCCTTTCATCATCACAAATGCTGGTCTTCAGCCTTTTTGATTCACTCCACATGATAGCGAGAAACAGCTGGAGACACAGGATACTGCAATTTCTATCAGCCATGACAACGTTTTGTCAACAGTACTCCAGAACTTGTCCCATCCATGACCATGCTGTTCCAGTACAACTGCAACACTGGCATCTACCTGATAATGTGAAATATTGCCCAGGTATGTTCCGTACCGTACCCAAAAAGTAGGGCAAATAAATTCCAGGTAATTACTGCCCCATTAATCTACCCTCAATCATCAGTGAAGTGATGGAGGATGTCATCAACAGTGCAGCACCTGCTCGGCAATAACCTGCTCAGTTATGCCCAGGTTGGGTTCCGCCAGGGCCACTCAGCTCCTGCCCTCATTACAGCCTTGGTTCAAACATGGACAACCAGAACTGAATTCCAGAGGTGAGGCGAGAGTGACAGCCTTTGGCATCATGGCTGCATTTCACTGGATGTGGCAGGACACCCACCAAACCCAGCAACATAAATGGGAATCAGGGGCAATCTCTCCACTGGAATCATGACTGGCACATAGGAAGATGGTTGTGATTGTTGGAGGTCAGTCATCTCAGCTCCAGGACATCTCTGCAGGAGCTCCTCAGGGTAGTGTCCTAGGCCCAGACATTTCCAGTTGCTTCAAAGATTGCACAACTGGTTGTGTAATTACCCACTGAGGTGCTGGAAGCCATCTGTGTATTCTAATGAATATAAGGAAGAGCTCAAAGAGCTTCTTTCCTATTTAATAGTGTAGGGATTACAGCTAGTACAATGTGACAGATTCTAGTGAAGTAAAATGACAGTGATTCTCCTACGGCACCTTTTCAATGGTGAATTCTGAGCAACCTAAGATCAACTGGCCTTGAGTCAAGAACGAGTGAAGGTAATGAGTTGTCAAATCGTCCGACTTGTTTAAGATCATTTTCTGTTTTGATAGCTCACTATGCAATCTGTCAGATCAATATAAAGTAATTTTATTACCACATGAATCAAGAAGTTAAATATGGTTAATCATCCTTTCATTACGAAAACAAAACAAGTTGGAACAACTGCCTGGTAAAATAATAGGTAACGTATAAAATCAAATTTCTCTGGAAATTCAAACTGAATTTAAAATAAAGTCCACGAGTTGGGCATTGATCCTATTATTGGAACAATTATATCAGTTGGAATTCCTGACTTATTTCTGTCACAATTATGGTTTGATGTCTACTTTCTTCCTTTCTTATTGTCACCAGACAGTGCACCAATTTGGTCCAAGGTGATGGACATATGAGCCTAATCCCAATAAAAAATGTAAATTGCAGGAAAAACTCAACAGGTCTGGCAACATCGGTGGAGAGAAATCAGAGTTAGCATTTGGGTCCAGTGACCCTTCCTCAGAACTGGGTTTTATTCCAATCCAGTGATTGGTCATCAAAGCTGCCAATTTATCTGGCTACTGGCCAAACGTAGTGAAATCCAGAAAATGCTGGGAATTCCTCTATTGTCAAAACAAATGGGATCATCTTAACAATACTAACCCGGGATCTGCCATTTAACTCATTTCATTTGTTCAAAATATTAAAGGAGTTAAATTTCCTTTTGCTTTTAGTATAATTTTAAGAGTTGAAAAATGTGATGCTGGAAAAACACAGCAGGCCAGGCAGCGTCCGAGGAGCAGGAGAATCGACGCTTTGGGCACAAGCTCTTCATCAGGATTCCTGATGAAGGGCTTGTGCCCGAAACGTCAATTCTCCTACTCCTTGGATGCTGCCTGGCCTGCTGTGTTTTTCCAGCATCACACTTTTGATGAAGGGCTTGTGCCCGAAACGTCGATTCTCCTGCTCCTCGGATGCTGCCTGGCCTGCTGTGATTTTCCAGCATCACATTTTTCAACTCTGGTGTCCAGCATCAGCAGTTCTCACTTTCTCTTTGTGTAATTTTAAGAGTCTCCTTCTCTCCTAAACCTGGCAGTTGCCAGAACAGTAATTGCTTGAGACCTGACTTCAACTTGAAGGGAAGACCTTAGAGTGAAACACATACAAAATGCAAAGATAGCAAATATTCCCGAGATGAAATAGTTTGGAAGAGGATTTAAGAGAAGAGCAAGAATCTTGAGATGTTGGTGAACCAGGGCCAAGGAAGGAGTTAAAACAGAAATTGCTGGAAAAGCTCAGCAGGTCTGGCAGCATCTGTGGAGAGAAATCAGAGTTAATGTTTCAGGTCCAGTGACCATGCCTCAAAACCTCGAGGAAGGGTCACTGGACCCAAAATGTTAACTCTACTTTCTCTACACAAATGCTGCCAGACCTGCTGAGCTTTTCCAGCAATTCCTGTTTATGTTTCTGATTTACAGCATCTGCAGCTCTTTTGGTTTTTACAAGGAAGGAGTTGATCAGGATATAGGAGATGGTGTGGAATGGGATACAAAAGGCAGAGTTTGAATGAGCTGCGTTTTATGGAAGATGTGAGATTACACAACCCTGGGGAAAAGATTGATATCATTCACCTTATCTATGCCTTTCATGATCTTATACACTTCTATAAAATCTTCCCTCAGTGTCCTACGCTCTACAATAAAGTTATAACTTGTTCAACCTCTCCCTTTAACTCAGACAATTGACATCTTTGTAAATTTCCAGTTTAATAACATCCTTCCTTTTGCAAGGAGACCAAAACTGAACACAATATTCCAAGTTCTGGATTAGTGGTGCTGGAAGAGCACAGCAGTTCAGGCAGCATCCAAGTAGCTTCGAAATCGACGTTTCGGGCAAAAGTACCTTTTACAATATTCCAAGTGCGGCCTCACTAAAGTCCTGTACAACTGCAACATAACTTCCTAACTCCACACTCAGTGCCATGTCTGATGAAGGCCAGTGTGCCAAAAGCTACCTTCACTGCCCTGCCTACCTGTGACTCCACTCTCAGAGAACTGTGCACCTGAACTCCAAGGTCCCTCTGTTCCAATACATTCCTTAAGGCCCTACCATTCACCATGAAACTCCTACCTTGATTTGACTTTCCAAAATGCAACACCTCACACTTACCTGTATTAAACTCTGTTTGCCATTTCTCAACCTTCTTCCCCAACCAATCAAGGTCCTACTGTAATTTCGGATAACCTTCCTCACTGTCCATAATGCTGCCTATTAAAGTGTCAGGGTTGGAGGAAGATCACACTTAGGAGAAAGTGAGGATTGCAGACTCCTAATGAAGGACTTATGCCCGAAACGTTGATTCTCCTGCTCCTCGATGCTGCCTGACCTGCTGTGCTTTTCCAGCACCACACCCTCAACACGAAGTTCATGCTTTTACAGGAAGATCTTGATTGGAGTGGTAATCAGCTCATATTTGTAATGGAGGAGACAGAGATGGAAGTTCAGTTTGGAGTTAAAATGCATTTTGAAGTTTTTTGAGGTTTGGTTGAGGCTCGTACGACTCTTCTCCTTTCGAAAAGGCAAGGATAGATAAAAAAACATATTTGAAAAAACATTCAAACTTTAGTGCAGCCCGTAATAAAATACACATTTTGAAGTTGAGAAATTATGCTGACATGTGTTAAGCTTTTCAGTAAGGAACCAGCAAAAGACATTAATAAAGAACAATGAAACCCAACTGAGAAGCAAACAACTTTAGGGTAAGAGAATAAAAACAAATATTATCACATTAGGCAGATCTGATTGACTGTAATGATGGAATATTATATGTTAGGGTATTACATTTTTTATAACTTGTTTCAGTGCCTCGAGCTACATCAGAATTTGAAGCTTAGAACTGGGAAGTATGAAAACTCAGTCGATTTCCTAGTATTGTTAGCTTTTATCATTGCACACAACTTACAATGCGTTGGACAGACTAAATAGTAACACAAACAAAAAGATACTACTTTACCCCAAGAATATTCAGTCAACTAAAACAAATTCTCTTTTTCTTTTAACAACCAAAATTATGGAAACTCCTAGCCCTAACAATGTGGAAGATGAAGTGGTGTTGTAGAGTTGCCTGTGATCGTGTGTTAGTCACAATGAGCTTGACTGATTTAAAATCCATCTTTTGCATGTTTGATGAAAATATTATTGAGTTTTCTGTTAGAAGTCTCTTGGCACTGTTCCAACAGAGAAAATTCCCCTGTGGGTACATCTGAAGTAGAATGTGAATAAACGTGAAAGGAACTGTAACTGGGAACATTATTCCATAAATTATATCACAGACTCACCTTTTGAAGACTTCCCAGAAAATATCGTAGTGCTCCTGGGCCTGAGTCTCATCTGCTCTGTCCACTTTCCTTTCGTTTCTTTTTTTTTTGTTCTCTCTTCTCATCTTTTTTTAATGCTTTTACTTTCCTCTGTTGAAGAGCTCAGTTGCGGCGATAGTATTGGTAGTGGTGAGTGAGCCCAGTGCAGGCTCGGAGCAGTGGAGGCCGGGTTTGGGCTCACAGTGGCTCCTGCATCGACGAGCGGTCCTAGTGCCAACTCTTGGCTGCTGCGGCGGAGGCAGCTTTGGATTCCCGTTGGCGTCTACATCCAGCGCAGATCCATGGGAGCCCAGTACGAGATCTGGCAGCATTGGTGGTGGCTGCATCAGTGAGTTGGACCCAAAGCAGACTCACGGTGGTGGCAGAGTCGAGTTTGGGTTCTACCCGGCAGTATCAATGGCATCTACATTGGTGAGGTCCAGCAAGGACTCAGTGGCGAGGGCATCGATGGAGGTTAGATGGCACCGAAGGTTGGTGATGCTTGTTCCAGAGGCTGCATGGCAATGGGGATTCATGCCTGGCCACTGGACCCACGGTCCTGGGCAGAGCACTTAACAAGAACGACTTCTTCTTTATGGCTTTATTTTTACACCTTTGTGTTCTATGTTTTGGTTTTGTTTTTCTGTGTTTTAAGATGGCGCCAAAGAGTGGAGACACTATGCAACACTTTTCACTATATTTTGTAACGAAATACACGTGACGATAAATAAATATTAAATAAGAACTATATAAATTAAAGCAAAATATTCTGGATGCTTGAAATCCAAATCAAAAGCAGAGAATGCTAGAGAAAATCATGAGTTTTGCCAGCATCTGTGGAGATGCAAACAGGACTGAATGTTTCAAGTCTATATGGGTCTAATGAACTCAAGACATTAATTCTGCTTTCCCTCTCCAGAGAGGTTGCCCGGCTTGCAGAGTTCCTTCAGCATTCTCTGCATTTGTTTGCGGTAAGCATGCATTCCATAGCTTTAATAATGGTGTTCTGCTCACTTATGATACTCTATTGTTTAAGTTCTTGGGCTCTACAGTTGTTCCCAACTTAAGATAAATAACATGCGGGCGTCTGAGACTGAAGTGGTCCAGCATGGATCCTTTATTATGTCCTCTGGGCAGCTCCCTCTAGTGGTACATGTGTGTATGGTAGCCTCAATGGTCAAAATGCAGAAAGCAATTTTCAATTCACATCTCCAGGTGGTGATTTCGAATCCAGTAGGGTCAGATCTTATAGAAAACAGCCACTCACAAAAAAAATCACATCCTACTTACTTCACCTTGTTTCTTCATGACTGTACTGAGTTCAGATGCTACTTGTCTTTGTGACTGCTACTATTCCAAACATAGCCACACGGAATCCCGACAGTGTGGAAACAGGCCATTTGGCCCATCAAGTCCACACTGATTCTCTAAAAAGCGTCCCACTCAGAATCCAACCCCCCAATCACCCTATCTCAATAACACTGCATTGCCCACGGCTAGCCCACCTAGTCTACACATTCCTGGGCACTATGGGCAAGATGATGACAGAGTAGGATGCCCCAGCCGGAGATCCTCTGCTTCACCAGTTCCTTTTATGCTTCTTCTTTTATTTATTCTTCTCTTTTCTGCTGTTCCCCCCACCACCCCCACCCCCTCCTTCCTCCACCTCCAACTTCTAACTTTTTAAACTTGCTCAGAGTGAATGGAGAATGAAGGTGAGTTCAGTGCCAGGCCCAGTATGGGAAATGAGTGGGAGACCATGCCAGTGTGGGAGTCAAGTCCCGGATGTGATTCACGGGTGAGAGCCCAGTGCGGGAGGCAGCCTGAGTCTGGGCCAGCCTGGGATACAGTTCAGAGGCCAGTGTGTGGAGGCAATGAGGCCTCGTGCTCTGAAGCCCAGTGGGTGTTGACTCAGTGAACAGGAGTATAATTTGAGTAGTTTTTAAAGATGCTTTTTATTCATTTTCTGGACTTTGAGTAGTTTGAGTACTTTTTAAACCTTTGTATCCTGATGCTAGACAATCTTTTTTTTTAACTCTTCCAATTCTGTAACAAACACTTAAAGCATCTGAACCTAAGATGGCACTAAAGCAGTGACAATACAAATTTTTCACTGCACATGACAATAAAGAGTATTCTATACTATTTCCCAAGGCAAATCCACCTAACCTGCACATCATTGGACTGTGGGAGCACAAGGAGGAAATCCACACAGATACAGGGAGAATATGCAAACTCCACACAGACAGTCACCTGAGGATGGACTCAAACCCAGGTTCCTGGTGCTGTAAGGCAGCAGTGCTAACCACTGAGCAACCATGTCACCCCACATAGAACTTGATGGTTTATTACAAAAGCATATTAATCTTATAACTCTTTGATGCCATTTGTAAGTATGTTATTTTTTCCTTGATGCTTTACTTGTTATCTTGTTAAACTTCAATTGGAAGTTTGGGAAAGTAATCACAGATTGAGACACTTGAAAAGGCAATTATAAGGGGATTATGACTAAGTTGGACCAAATATTGTCCCTATTTATATTGATTTGTAATTTTTAAAAAAATCTTTTTGATCAGGGATACTTTCATGATGAATATTTTCATATCAACAGGAATTTCATCTGCTACAAGGAAACAAGTCTAAAGGAGGTTGAGGAATTGTCTTAAAGAGGTTTATAAAATCATAAGGAGTGGAGATAAGGTGAATTCCAGGTGTCTTTTCGCTGGGGTGGGGTCTGTCAAAATTAGGGGGCAGATTTTTAAGGTGAGAGGAGAAAGACTTATAGAAGACATGAGGGACAACTTTATTTCACAGAGAGTGGTTTGTGTGTGGAATGAACTTCCAGAGGAGGTGGTGTATGTGGGTACAATTGCAACGTTGACAAAACATTTGGATGAGTGCATGGATGAGAAATGTTCCTGCGATATTAACCAAGCACAGACAGGTGGGACTGGTTTAGTTTGGGATTATAGTCGACATGGACTGGTTGGAACGAAGGGTCTGTTTCTGTGCTGCATGTCTCTATGACTATCTGACTTTAAATGTCAAATTTGAGCTGAACTATCAGATATTTGTTTTGTTCCATCTTCAAAATCATTTGCTGGTGTTCACAAGATTGAAAATATTCCTGTTGTTTACACTCATCAGAACTGATATACTCCACAATCACCTGATGAAGGAGCAGTGCTCCGAAAGCTAGTGCTTCCAAATAAACTTGTTGGACTATAACCTGGTGTTGTGCGATTTTTAACTTTGTTCACCCCAGTCCAAAACCGGCACCTACAAATCACAACATAATTGATGAGTGACACATTTATACTTTTACTGCTTAGCACTTCTGTTATTACTTTTTCATGTGCTACCCTGTGGAAAATAATGAAATACGTAGAGGAAAATTCCAGGGAAAAGTCCAGATCTAGGAGGAGTCTAAACCCAGCCCCCGTTATTTCAGAATAGTATATCATATCTAACGTACCTTGATATTAATCATTCCACTTCACCCAATGCCATGATGGTTTATTGCTGGGGTTTTGCTTAGACAATGGAGAAAGCGAGATAGAATTTTAAAATACAAAAGGAGACCATTCGACCCATCATATCTGGACCAACTATAGACAATAGACAATAGGTGCAGGAGTAGGCCATTCTGCCCTTCGAGCCTGCACCACCATTCAATATGATCATGGCTGATCATCCTTAATCAGTATCCTGTTCCTGCCTTATCTCCATAACCCTTGATTCCACAATCCTTGAGATCTCTAGTCAACTCTTTCTTAAATGAATCCAGAGACTGGGCCTCCACTGCCCTCTGGGGCAGAGCATTCCACACAGCCACCACTTTCTGGGTGAAGATGATTCTCCTCATCTCTGTCCTAAATGGTCTACCCCATATTTTTAAGCTGTGTCCTCGGGTTCAGCACTCACCCATCAGCGGAAACATGTTTCCTGCCTTCAGAGTGTCCAATCCTTTAATAATCTTATATGTCTCAATAAGATCCCCTCTCAGTCTTCTAAACTCAAGGGTATACAAGCCCAGTTGCTCCAGTCTTTCAGTGTAAGGTAATCCCGTCATTCCAGGAATTGACCTCGTGAACCTACGCTGCACTCCCTCAATAGCCAGAATGTCTTTTCTCAAATTTGGAGACCAGAACTGCACACAGTACTCCAGGTTTGGTCTCACCAGGGCCCTGTACAGCTGCAAAAGCACCTCTTTGCTTCTATACTCAATCCCTCTTGTTATGAAGGTCAGCATGCTATTAGCCTTCTTCACTACCTGCTGTACCTGCATGCTTACCTTCGTTGACTAGTGTACAAGAACACCCAGATCTCTCTGTACTGCTCCTTTACCTAAATTGATTCCATTGAGGTAGTAATCTGCCTTCCTGTTCTTGCCACCAAGGTGGATGACCATACGTTTATCCACATTAAACTGCATCTGTCATGCATCTGACCACTGACCTAACCTGTCCAGGTCACCTGTAATCTCCTAACATCCTCATCACATTTCACCCTGCCACCCAGCTTAGTATCATCAGCAAATTTGCTAATGTTATTACTAATACCATCTTCTATATCATTAACATATATTGTAAAAAGCTCCGGTCCCAGTACTGATCCCTGCGGTACCCCACTGGTCACTGCCTGCCAATCCGAAATGGAGCCGTTTATCACTACTCTTTGTTTCCTATCAGCCAACCAACTTTCAATCCAAGTTAGTACTTTGCCCTTAATACCTTGTGCCCTAATTTTGCTCACTAACCTCCTATGTGGGACTTTATCAAAAGCTTTCTGAAAGGCCAGGTATACTATATCTACTGGATCTCCCTCATCCATCTTCAGAGTTACATCCTCAAAGAATTCCAGAAGATTAGTCAAGCATGATTTCCCCTTCATAAATCCATACTGACTGTGACCTGTCCTGTTACTACTATCCAGATGTGTTGTAATTTCATCCTTTATAATAGACTCCAGCATCTTTCCCACCACTGAGGTCAGACTAACTGGTCTATAATTTCCTGTTTTCTCTCTCCCACCTTTCTTGAAAAGTGGTATAACATTAGCCACCCTCCAATCCTCAGGAACTGATCCCGAATCATTCTATCAAGATCGTCTCATTCTTCAGCCCTATCTCCATAACGCTCTAAATCCATCACTTTCAAACATATATCCAGCACTCTTTTGAAACCTCCTATGGAATCTGCCTCTATCGCTCTCCAACGCTGTGCATTCCAAAGTTTGCAATGACAATGTGAACATTTGTCATAAGCCTGAAACAATCAGTGTCTTGAAATCATCATAAAGTGTAAAAATAAAGACAAAATTTATCAGTCAAAAGAAGTAACAGGACTGATGTGTAACCACTATGGAAGCAGGAAAACTGCTTGAAAGATGTCTGCTTACCTGAAGGATGTGTAGGTGCTGGTGTTGGACTGGGGTGGATAATATCAAAAATCACACGACAGTTAGCTGCTTGAGGAATGAGCAGGGGCTCCAAAAGCTTGTGGTTTCAAATAAATCTGTTGGATTATACCCTGGTGTTGTATGACTTTTGACTTTTACCATAAGGATGAGTTCTGAAGGGTCAAAGGCCTTCCAGATACAATCATTTGAAATCAGTGGCCTGAAAAGTCTGCCTGAGACTATTGCAATACTTCAAGCGACATCAAGAAATCTGCAACTACAACATTTCAGAGACATCTGGATATGTTCTTGAATAGGAAAGGTTTGGAGGGATATGGGCCAAATGCTGCCGGATGGGACTTGTTTAGTTTGGAAACATGGTCAACATGGGTTAGTTGGACTGAAAGGTACTATATGACTCTGTGACTGGGTAGCTGTATCCCCCAGTATCACAAACCTGCTTATATATACACACACCGCCAGAGCACACACACACATCATGGATGTGGGTACCATAGGTGGTAAGAATGGGGGTTTCCTGATCAGCCAGAACTGCACAGTAACTGCAATACAACATCCCCCTCACCAAGATACAAGGCTCCATGCATGGATTCCTGACACAAGCAAGTGTCATCCTGCTTCTGAGGGACTGGGTAGTCTGGTGGCTCAGTGGTTAGCACTGGTGCCTCACAGCACTAGGGACCTGGGTTCAATTCCAGCCTCAGACAACTGTCTGTGTGGAGTTTGCACATTCTTCCTGTGTCTGTATGGGCTTCCTCTGGGTACTCTGGCTTCCTCCCACAATCCAACAATGTGCAAGTTAGGTGAATTGCCTGTGCTAAATTGTCGATAGTGTTCAGGGATGTATAGGTTGAGTGCATTAAGTCAGGGGTTAAATGTAGGGGAATAGGTGCGGGTGGGCTACTCTTGGAGAGTCTTGTTGGACTGAAAAGCCTGTCTCCACAGTGTAGGGATTCTATGACCATAAGTGGCATAGTTTGTGATCCCAGGACGTCAAAAAATATTTTGTGGTCAATTAGGTGCTTTGAAGTGTAGCCACTTGAGAAGTCAGAGTGACATATTGTGCACTGCGATAAGGAGTTGGATGTACCCCTGTAACTCAGCATAGTGTACAGATAGAGCCTTGGATCTTGGAACATTGGTTGGCTCTCCTGTTAAGGATATTAACTTGGGGTCACATACAGATGCATAGGCAGAAACTGTCCAGGCAGCCATTTTTCATATAGGAGCCCATCAATACATAGTGACCATGTTAAAGTGGGCAGGGAATGGATAGGGAAGGCGATGGCCCTCATTCCACACCGATACTTTGCCTCATCATTTCCCTGGGGATCACGAGATAGTGGTTGTTGTATTAATTATCATGATTGATTCTCCCCAAGCCCCTTTCTGTCCCAAAGCTGCTGAAGCCAATTTTGGCATTGATCAATAATTCTGATTCAAAGTTCATAAGACATGGACGAACTTTTTGATTTATTGTTGTTGCATGTACCTAGGTACAGCGAAAAGTATTGTTTTTAGTGCAGTACAGGTAGATCATAGCATACAAGGTACATTAAGTTAAAAGAACAGAGCAAAGAATACAATATAATGGCTGCCGAGGAGGTGCACAGAGGGCGAGATCAACATTAAATTTAGCTTTTGAGAGGTCCATTCAGAAGTATAATAAGTCTAACACCTGGAGAAAATGAAAAGAAGTGCATTTGAGATATCTGGAGTATGAACCCGGACATGTACAAGTCGGGCAAAGTAGCCAGTTTCTAAGCTGTCACTCCAACATGACTCTGTTACTGTGTGGTGAGGAAGAGTTCTCACTTGGGGAAAAAAAAGACTTGCAGTGAAAATTGTTTTTTAAAAAAATTGCAAGCAGCAAGTCAGGTTACCGCAAGCCAACAAGCAACCTGATTAGTTCACAAATTACTAACTCAAGTTAAACTGAAATTATATGGTTCAGGATTGAATGATCAACCCAGAAACATTACTTTAATTACGTTTGAAATATAAGAAAATTCACAGCACCTCGTACAGCAACAAGTGGCTGTAAAAAGCAGACACACATTGAGACAAAATGCAAAGCTTTTGAAGTGAATAGAAGCTTTGGAGTATCAAGGATTGTGAAAATGCATCAGATAAACTAGCTCTAACACTACACCGAAAATGCAACATGGTCTTTTAAACTATCAAACTTTTCTATTCCCACCAACCATATGTACCTCCAGATCAAGAAAATATCAGTTCCTTACTGAATTTGCTGATGATCGAGTAAACGCCAACACTGGGGATGTTGCAGGGAATGGAGAGTTTGAGATATAAAGATGGATTGGAAAGACAGGGACTTTTTTCACTGGAGCTTAGGGTGTTGAGGGGTGACTCTATTGAGGTTTATAAAATCATGAGGGGTATAAATAAGGTAAATGACAACCGTCTTTTCTTTTGGGTGGGTGAGTTCAAAACTAACGGGCATATTTTTAAGGTGAGAGAGAAGATTTAAAAAGGCCACAAGAGGCAACTTTGCATAAGCAGAAAGTGGCTCATGTGTGGAATAAACTGTCAAAGGAAGTGGTGGATGCAGGTGCAATTGCAATGTTTCAAAAACATTTGGATAAGTTGATGAATAGGAAAGATTTGGAGGGGAATGGGTCAAGCGCTCGTTGGGACTAGTTTAGTTTGGATTATGATTGGCGTGGACTGGTTGGACGGAAGGGTCTGTTTCTGTGCTATATGACTCTATGACTTCTCACTCAGGGCCCATTACTGATGATTCATTGTGCATTCAATTTAATTCACCCTTAATCCATGTCTATGTCACTCTGGACCTCTGCATACATTTCTGAATAGCTTTGCCAAATTTATACCTGCTAATTGGGCTCGTAAAAACAAAAGGGGAGGAAACAGCTGGAAGAAATTATTTTTGGAGGATGCCTGGCTCATGATATTACCAAATAACAGTGGATCTATCATTTAAAAAGAATAAATAAATAACGGGAGTCCTGGGTTACACCCATTCCTCTACCTTGTGACCTATGTAGAGCAAATATCCATACACATCTTGTGGCAAAATACATATGTATTTAATATACATGTGTCAAGATATTTACTGTAATGACCTTATTACTTTTTTAGCCCGTTAAATCGAAAAACAAGTGCAACGTTCTACAAAAGCAAAATATTGCAGGTGCTAAATATGTGAAAGAAAAAGAAAAATTGCCAGAAACACACAGGAGATCTGACCCCATCTCAGATTTAATACTCCTAGTTATTGACCTTTCAAAGGCCATTGACCTGAACCATAGGCTCAGATATTCCAAGTAGTTGGACCAGTGTGAACTGGAATTGTGTGTTGAGATCATGTGGAATCCCTGACTCCATTGGATTTGGCAAAGTAATTTATTTTTCTGATGGGAGATTCCTCTGCACCTGGAACCCTTTGTAAACTAACTTCAAAGTTGGAGAATTTGGAGGATTACAATTCACTTCAGCTTAATAATTTGATTAGATTACTTACAGTGTGGAAACAGGCTCTTCGGCCCAACAAGTCCACACCGACCCACTGCAGTGCACCCACCCAGACTCATTCCCCTACATTTACCCCTTCACCTAACACTACGGGCAATTTAGCATGGCCAATCCACCTGACCTGCGCATTGTTGGATTGTGGGAGGAAACCCACGCAGACACGGTGAGAATGCACAAACTCCACACGGAGAGTTGCCTGAGGCAGGAATTGAACCCAGGTCTCTGGCGCTGTGAGGCAGCAGTGCTAACCACTGAGCCACCCATACTTTAACTTAGGAAAAGTTAACGTATGTAAACGCTTCTCAAATGTCTGAATAACTATCAACTCTTAACTCATCATTGACTTCCCAACTACTTGTCCCTTAACCACCAATCTCCTTACTGGACATGGGAGCCACCTCCACCTTCTTTGTCAGCCCAGTCTGACCTGTATTCATCCACTTGCTAGTTCCTCACTTAATTTACACACATCTTCATTTAGTTGTTGTCACAGAGCTTTTGGGATCTTTAACTCCTGAAATAACATTGTGAGTGGCAACCAAAGGGCCAGGTCTTAGCCTGCAAGGTTACTGCTGTGTGGAGAGAATTCCTCCCGATTTAATTCCAGTGACTGGCTCAAAAATGAGGCTGGAAAAGTCACTGACAGGTAAGTGGGCAATATTAAAGAGGATTATTGTTGGATTATCTGTTCCAATGGGCAATCAGCATATCTGAATGATAAACACTGGTCTTTCTCTGCTGGTGCTGATATAAAGTTTGCAGCTATAGCTTTGTAAAATTCCAGTTTATCTTTCAGCTATGTTGGTAAATTTGCAATACAAGACAAAGCAAAAGACCAATATTCAACCATTCAGAAATGCGTAAAATATTTCCTGAAGAAAATTATAAAAACTGAATAAAGTCAAACCCATTTGCTTTTCAAAATGCTAGAAAATAATTTATTTGCTTTCTTTTCAAGTTGCAAGTGGAAGTTTATCTTGTGTTTAGTATCAACTGCTCAAGCTTCACTCTCAATGGACTAAATCTTACTCATTTCCCAGGATGGGAACCAGAGCCAACGCATATTCTCCTGAATGACAACTTTCTCTGCATAATTTATAAACATTTATGACAGTTATTACTGAAGAAAGAGACATGCCAGTAAGGCCTTTTGCCATTGACTCAACAGAGCAGACATAAGGATGTTAAATTTACAGGGAACATTAAATTATACTGCATGAGAAAAGTATGTTTACTGGTCGATAAGTGACATTTATAATATTTACATTTATTTATATTTATATAAATGGCATATATACCTGTATGTGCTGGATTCCCAATGTTGCTAGGAAACTATCACTGTGGGTAAATTTGTTTAATGACATAGTTAATAATTCACCGAGAGTTTTCAGATTACTTCTGCACTGGTTTCCTTTCTTTTGTAAAAGAAATCTGTTGCTATTCAGTTTTTGAATCATTATGGCGATTACACAGCTGCCTTTTCTGTTTGTCTTATCACTTCAAACCTATCTGCAGTGCAATAGGCACTGCCTGTGCTGAGCTGAGGCCAAGTAAAGGGATTCCAGTCACCCTGTGGTATTCTGTATCCCTACTTACAAACAGAGTTAATGTGCTTCACATCGGCAAAGCCATTGCATTCAGCCAGTGCTTAGAACCTGAGTTTGAAAGTTATGGGTTTAAGACTAACTTAACATTCTCTCCATTGCAGCTCACAGATTGTTATAGGGTCATGGAGATGTACAGCGTGGAAACAGACCCTTTGGTCCAACTCATCCAGGTCGACCAAATATCCTAAATTAATCTAGCCCCATTTTCCATCATTTGACCCACATTCCTCTAAAACCATTCTATTCATATACCCATCCAGATGCCTTTTAAATGTTGTAACTGTATCAGTCTCCACTAATTCCTTTAGCAGCTCATTGCATAAATGCACCACCCTCTGTGTGAAAAAGTTACCCCTCAGGTCTTGAATACCCTGAGGTCTTGAAAAATGCTATAGGAATGCAGTATGTTCTATCCCATTCCTCAGTATAGGTTAAACTTGAATCAATAAAGGACCAAGAGTGATGCAATGTTGATCTGTGTTATTTAAAATCATACTTTCTTTCAGTAATTTAATTGGACGGGTCAATTTCCACAGTAACAAAAATTGTACAGCACTGTGAATATTTTGGGTTTTTTGTCGGACTGAACGCTTCTTGGTTTTGGAATGTCTAATTTGATTTCCCCAGAAATGGCTTTGTGCTGTCAATGGAAAATGAAATTTAGGTTGCATAAAGACAGGACATTACATGTTGGACATCACTATAACTGATGCCATTATACAATTTGTCTTCTAACATTCTACATTCTACAAGTGCTCCCTCATTAAAACAAAACAGTTGATTAAAAACACAGCGAGTGGATAATCTCTCTGCTCATGAATGGAACCTACACTATCCAAATACTGCAGCAGTGAAAATTATTTCTTATTCATGGATACATGTTATATTCATTGACTCTTTATCAAGTATACTGCCTAGCACAGTAAGAAGGTCAATGACCTTCTCCACTCCACCAGTAAAAGTGCCTCCATCTTCTCTCTGTAAGTTCACATTCTCTCTTTGCTACTGCACACACTCCCACCAAGACTCATGCTCTACCACTCTCACTATTAACTGTAACATCTCCCCACATTCCGTGAGACTGCTAACTCTGCATGTAATTAGATTAGATTACTTACAGTGTGGAAACAGGCCCTTTGGCCCAACAAGTCCACACCGCCCCGCTGAAGCGCAACCCACCCATACCCCTACATCTACCCCTTACCTAACGCTACGGACAATTTAGCATGGCCAATTCACCTGCCCTGCACATCTTTGGACTGTGGGAGGAAATCGGAGCACCCGGAGGAAACCCACGCAGATACGGGGAGAATGTGCAAACTCCACACAGTCAGTCGCCTGAGGCGGGAATTGAACCCGGGTCTCTGGCGCTGTGAGGCAGCAGTGCTAACCACTGTGCCACCGTGCCGCCCACACCTGTGGTGTGCAGGTGTGTGTATACGTTCTTAACCTTGGAATTATATGTTCCAATTTACATATTTCCAACAGCAAACCTTGTGAAATTAAATATATGTTTTTTTTTAATCACACCCTCCCCAAGTTCAATTCAGCTCAGCTAACACTACTACAAAACTTACTACAGATGAATTTTAAAATGTGATATAATCTAGAATTATTCCAATCACCTTTAAGCAGCCTTATTATATTCAATGACTCTTTATCAAATTCTCTCAGTTGGCAATCTTGTCACAGTAGATTCTAAGTACAATCAACAAGTCATGTAATTTCATGGTTTGCCATTAAATTGAAAACCTTTTTGTAATCACACCAAAACATTAATAGTTAACGGTTAATGAATTTCTTGGCTGAGTGAAGAGGAGTCACCGTTGTCAAAGATAGCAGCTTTGAAGTTTCTGTTTCAGCACTGCCCAAAATCAGAGGGCAGGAAGGTAGTTCTGGCAATATCAACATTAAAACTCAGAGCTAGAGCAAGGAACTGAGCTGCTTATCACCCTCGAACCAGGCTGTTCAGTGAGGGATTGAGTGATCCAAATCCAGCTCAGATCATTGCATCACTGCAAACCAATGAGAAAACATATGTAACTTAATACAGATACCTGACATAACCTTCAGTCAATGTGAGAATAATTCATATCTCTGTAACAGCAGTAATGTTTTATAAGGCGACTCCTTTATTATGAGCTGTTTTTTCATAGCATTTCGATTGGTAGTTGAGCTGATTATTACTGAGGTTTAGTCCTAGTGGTCTGGCTTAATTGGTAAGGGGAAGCTATTCGTTATTTCTTCGGATGATTGACATATATTCTTACAGATGGGATACCCACTTGAGTGCTATACCAAATGGTGGATGGGATGTATGAAGCTGTTCCCCAGCATCAGTCAAAATTGTTGAAGGAGAAGGGTAGAAGGCTGAGCAGTGGCTGAAGTGAGAGACATTGAGGGAAGACAAAATATTTGTGTACTCAGAGGGTTACAACCTTGGAATAGGTATCAGTTAGATTTCACTCTATAGTGTAGCAAAGGTTCTCAGAGACATGTATTGAGTGTGTTGTCATGGACAGAATGTATGGGCTGAATCTTATGTTTTTGTGACTAAGCCCGGGTTGCATCATGTTTTTGAAGTTTTTTCACCGTAAGTGTGAGCTAGTTCTCTCACCCTAACTCACGAAACATGCCTCATCAAATACCTACTCTATATCCTACAGCATCTCTCACATTCAATTTATGCTCCATCTTACCATGCAGCATTCCCAGAACAAATCGCCACTCAGCTAATATCCCAGAACTCACTGGCATCTCTAGTGTCTCCACCATCTTTAAAAGATAGAGCACCTAACCTGCACATCTTTGGACTATGGGAGGGAACCAGAGAACACCCACACAGACACTGGGAGAATGTACAAACTCCACACAGACAGTCACCCAAAGATTGAATTGAACACAGGTCCTTGGTTGAGACAGCAGTGCTAACCACTGAGCCATTGTATCACCTCTTGATCAGGAGGTCCTAACATTGATGCATAAGACCTACCAAAATCATGAGACAGAGCCATTGGATGAAGTGAAGTATTACTTATTGGCCTTAACATGTCCTGTGCCCAGGTGATCCTGGGAATATACAGTGGGCAATGTTGCGGATTGGGTGGAAATGGGTACTGCAGCTGCTGGAGATTAGACTCAAGATTAGAGTGGTGTTGGAAAAGCACAGCAGGTCAGGCAGCATCCAAGGAGCAGGAAAATCAATGTTTCAGGCAAAAGCCCTTCATCAGGAATGTTGTGGATTGAACAAGGTCAAAGTTATTTGGTGCTTTCTAGAGATAACCCCGACATTTCTGGGTAAGCAGGATGTTAGTGAGAGTATTTGTCTTGGTATAGGCATTCCTTTGGTACTAACCAAATTGTATGGCTTAACAACCTGATCCCCACCTGTTGCTATTGAACACAACCCCTTCCCACAACATTGCCAACAAGACCATCCTGTCACCTAAAGGCCTTGTCTGATGGGATTCTCTTATTAATTAAGTGGCATTCTTCAGAGGAATGGATTATGTTTGCAAACCTGACCACCCTCTGCTATCCTCTAATTGGTGAAATGGTGGTCGTGGTGTTGGTGGGGTGGGGTAGGGCGTCTAGAAAAGGGGACATTCATGCTGGAGCTTGATTGATCTCATCTTAGAGCTATGGAAAATATGGTGGCTGAGTGGTTAGCACTGCTGCTGTTCAGTGCCCAGGGACCTGGGTTCAATTCCAGCTTTGGATGACTGTCTGCGTGAAGTTTTGCCCATTCACCTTGTGTCTGTGTGGGTTTCTTCTGGGTGTTCCATTCTCCTCCCACAACCCAAAGATGATCAGGTTAGGCGAATTGGCCAATCTAGATTGCCCTAAATGTTGAGGGATGTGTAGGTTAGATGTATTAGTCAGGGGTAAATGTAGAGTAATGGGGAATGGGTCTGGGTGGGTTATTCTTCAAAGGGTTGGTGCAGACTTGTTGAGCTGAAGGGCCTGTTTCTACACTGTAGGGATTCTTCCCAATTCTATGTAAGTGACAATTCCCAGCACCAGCAGTGGATCACTTTGAGTTAGAAAGTTGGTCATCAAAGTCCTATTTGAGTAGCTTGGACTTGTCATCTAAATGGATACTTACGTGCAATTTTTCTTATTCTTCCACAGGATGCTGATGTCACTTTACCGGTCAACTCTAATTGCTCCTGAGCAGATGTGGGAGGTGTCTTCTTGCAGTCCATGAGGTACCAGGATATGCATTAAATCATTAGGGAGGCAGCTCAGATTTTGATCTAGTGACTGTGAAGGAACTGCTATATAATTCCAAGTCAGGAGAGTGTGTAATTTGGAGGGGGATTATAGGTTGTGGAGATGCCCTTATCCTTGTAGATGGTAGAAATTGCAGGTCTGGAATGTCCTGTTGGAGTTGACTTGCTTTGTCATCGGGACTGACTTTTTGATAAGATGAAATCTGAAGCTCTGTTTTCCTTCTTAAGTGGAAATCAAAGATCTCACAGCTCCATTCAAGTAGGAAAGAGTTTTTCCCTAGCACCCTAGTCAATATTCTCCAGCAATTTCTGATTTTGTTTTGGATTTCCAGCATCTGCAGGGTTTTTTTTGTACCTGTCTGTGCTTTGTGTTACCTACTAGTGGTGTTTCAAGCAATCATCACCAATTTTATCTAAGTTCTTAATTGTTTCAAAACATATTTTAGCATATGTTTGCATTCATGGTGTCATAATCATAAAGTAACAGCACAAAGACCTTCAGTCCAACCAGTCCACGCAGACCATAACCTGAAACTAAACTAGTCCCACCTGTTAGCACCTGGTGCATATCCCTCCAAACCTTTCCTATTCATGTACCCATTGAAATATCTTCTACATGTTGTAACGGTAGCTGCATCCACCACTTCCTTTGGAAAGTCATTTAACATATGAACCACTCTTTGAATGAAAAGTTGACCCTCATGTCGTTTTTAAACTTTCTTCTGTCACCTCAAAAATATGCCCTCAGTCTTGAACTCTCCCACCCTAGAGAAAAGACACCTGCCCTTCACCTAATCTAAACCCCTCATCATTTATAAGCCTCTATAAGGTCACCCCTCAACCTCCAATGCTCCAGTGAAAACAAAGTACCAGTTTCTCCTTATAACTCAAATTCTCTATTCCCAGCAACATCCTGGTAAACCTTTTCCGAACCCTCTCCAGTTTAATAGTATCCTTCCTGTAACAGGGCAACCAGAACTGGATAAGGTAAAAACAATGACTGCAGATGCTGAAAACCAGATTCTGGATTAGTGGTGCTGGAAGAGCACAGCAGTTCAGGCAGCATCCAGGGATGCTGCCTGAACTGCTGTGCTCTTCCAGCACCACTAATCCAGAACCAGAACTGGACACAATACTCCAGAAGAGGCCTCACCAATGTCCTATACAAACTCAATATGAGATCCCAGCTCCTATACTCAGTGTTCTCAGCAATGAAGGCAAGCTTGCTAAACATCTTCTTAATCACCTTGGCTAGATGTGATAAAAACTGCAAATAATTGTACACTTGAACGCCTGGGTCTCTCTGTTCAACGACACTACCGAAGGCCATACTTTTAATTGTATAAATACTGCCCTTGTCTGTTTTACCAAAATGCAATACCTCACATTTATCAAAATTAAACCATATCTGGCATGCCACAGCCCATTGACTCAATTGATCAAGATCTCTTTGTAATCTTAAATAACCTTCTTCCCCTTCCACTATCTCACCAATTTTAGTATCATCTGCAAACATGCTCACCGTGTCTTCCATTTTCTCACATAAATCATTTACATAAATGACAAACTAAAGCATCAATCCCAGTGGAGCATGACCTCTAGATGGAAAAACAATCCTCTAACACCTCTCTGTCTCCTGCCATTAAACCAATTTTGTACCCAACTGGCAAACTCACCCTGAATCCCATGTGATCTAACCTTTTCAATTAGACTACCATTGTGGAAACTTGTCAAAGGCTTTCAGTAGAATTGCTTTTCCCAAAACAATTGATTGACTGGGAAGATGTCTTGGAGTTGGGGAAGATTGTTTTATAAACATATAACTCCTGCTTTATTGCTTTAAGGGATTTTTGCTCTAATTTCCAGCCTCCAACACTGTCGATGTAAATTGATTGCTCTCTTTACATGGCAGACTAGAATTTCCAGGAACTAAAGGAGGCCAAGTACTGCCAGTTTTCTGTTGTCTTCCATCTGGGTAATGTTTGGTAGACTCCCTGAGGAACTTCAGGACCCATATAGCTTATGCCCAGTATTGAATTCTTAATCTTGCAATAAGTACTGATAGCACTAATGTTTTCATTAGGCTTTCCATTGCAGTTGATAGTGCTGGCCATTGATTTCCTTGTCTCAAAGGGACAAGAGCTACACTTAATCCACTTGCAATTTATTGTCTGTTTTTGGAAAGGCTACGTTACTCATTTGCTTACAATCAGCAGCAATATTGAAGCACTGAACATTGCTCCTCTAAAGTCTCCAGGGTTATTACACTTTGAGACTGTAGCTTTAAATTTAGGGTAGATGAAGGAGGTCTAATGACTATTCTTCCATCTTCCTGACAGTAAACATTGGGTTTATTGAGATCAAAGGAGTGTTTTGATAAGAAGAAGGTGCAGCATACTTGTGTTAAGAGACAATGGGAAACAATTACTGAATATGGCAGGACTGCTCACAGAGTCTCCTAAAGGCCCAGAAATGTGTTATCGATATCAAGGTGTAAATAGCTGTATTGCAAGCTATTATTTAATTCCTAAATGATAGGAAATTAGGATCAAAGGTAGTTAATTAAACTTTATGCTGAAATACAGGGTTAATGTGTCTCTATGTTGCCATGGGGAAGAGCAGAGAGTTTTGGACATCGGGTTGCACGCTTTCCCACAAATCCATGATTACCACTATCAGATAGTGATTTGTTTATTAATCTATTGCCATCAAAGAGACAGAAAACATGAAATAAAGGCAACCAGTCCTGCACTTGATGCAGAAAAATGCTGACTTTATTGCTCATCATGCAGAGTGCAGGTTTGAATCTTGTGACCAGATTAAAGAATGCATTTGCAAGAATTTAAAGGAGGAAGATTCACCTAGCTTGGGGCTAAAGTGAAAATACCAACAGTGCAGCCCTCAACATGAATATCAATTCTGGGATTGCATGCTGAGGTCAGGAAAGATTCAAAATAGAATGAAAAAAGTCCTTTACGGAATTTAAACTAGTTGGTCGAATACAAATACTTTCTGTAGAATTTTTTTAAAAACATTTTGAGTAGAAACCTTTTCACTACTGTTTGGAGTATGCCATGACGAATATTTCAAGACTTGCAAGTAGAAACCATAATTGATATTAACTCAAAGGAACCATAAAATGCAGTTATGCAGCTTATCAATGATTTTAACCAATGAGTCTTCAGCACATCGCAAACATCAACTTCTTTACCCATTCTGCTCAGTCTCTGCAGAATATTATACACCAACAATGAGCTGAACGATATACTCTTTTGGATACATGCAAGCTGTGTTGAGTTTGGTGGACTGATTCTCATCGTAACTTTCCTCTTTAATTATGATTTGAACCCTTGTAGCGAGACTCAAACCCAATTCCTGAACCATCCTATCAAGTGTAGTTCATGGAGGAACTCACCACTCAGCTGGATCCTCCAGAAGACCAGCATCCTTTGGGGCTGCACTATCATTCAATACCCACGACAGACCTGCAGGAGTGCTGTCATCTTTAAGCTGGGCCGCGTAAGGAGTCAGGAGAGATGGTAGAGAAGAGCAAGCTGGCACTCTGCTTCTCGCAGTGGAATCTGGAGGTCTATAATGCCATAAGGACTAGGAAATGGATTAAGCTTTTCAGCCCCTCAGGTCTGCTCTGTCATTGAAAGAATCATGGATGATTCAGTATTGCCTCCTTGATTTCCCCACTGATTAAGAATGTGTCTATCTCAACTTTAAATATGTTGTGGTTCTGTTCGCCGAGCTGGGAATTGGTGTTGCAAACGTTTCATCCCCTGTCTAGGTGACATCCTCAGTGCTTGGGAGCCTCCTGTGAAGCGCTTCTGTGATGTTTCCTCCAGCATTTGTAGTGGCTTGTCTCTGCCGCTTCCGGTTGTCAGTTCCAGCTGAGCGCTGCAGTGGTCGGTATATTGGGTCCAGGTCGATGTGCTTATTGATTGAATCTGTGGATGAATGCCATGCCTCTAGGAATTCCCTGGCTGTTCTCTGTTTCGCTTGCCCTATAATAGTAGTGTTGTCCCAGTCGAATTCATGTTGCTTGTCATTTGCGTGTGTGGCTACTAAGGATAGCTGGTCGTCTCTTTTCGTGGCTAGTTGGTGTTCATGGATGCGGATCGTTAGCTGTCTTCCTGTTTGTACTATGTAGTGTTTTGTGCAGTCCTTGCATGGGATTTTGTACACTACATTGGTTTTGCTCATGCTGGGTATCGGGTCCTTCGTTCTGGTGAGTTGTTGTCTGAGAGTCATTTGGATGGGATGGTGAAGAAGAGAGGAGTCCTCTTCCTGCAGGACTGACAGAGGAGGTCATGCCACCAGCCCTGGCAGCCTGGTCTTAGCTCTGTTCAGTACTAACCCCAGTGTAAGGAGGACTGGGAAGCAGTTGTTCTATGATCTTTTTAGATTAGATTCCCTACAGTATGGAAACATGCCCTTCTGCCCAACAAGTCCACACAGACCCTCCAAAAAGTAACCCACCCAGACCCATTCCCCACCCCTAACACTATGGGCAATTCAGCATGGCCAATTCACCAAACCTGCACATCTTTGGGCTATGGGAAGAAACCAGAGCACCTGGAGGAAACTCACGCAGACATGGGGATAATGTGCAAACTTCACACAGACAGTTGCCCAAGGCTGGAATTGAACCTGGGACCTTGGTACTGTGAGGCAGCAGTACTAACCACTGAGCCACTGTGCTGCACCTTCTCTGTTCTGCCAGGATAAGTGCAAAACTCTCCTCTCTGCTACTTCATACTTGGATGTGCCACCATTTCTCCACCAATACTTATGCTCTGACACTGCCTCTGTTGTATCCAAAGCCTTCCCTTGTTAGCTCTTTTCACTCCCTCATCTCCCACACCATGACCCCTGTACGATATCTGTGTTGCCTTCTCTCTCTCGCAGCACTTCAGCAGCTTTCCCCATGTGATCCAGCACCAACAAGCCTTGCTACCCAATTGTGTCTTTCTCATTCTCCCCCTTCATTTCATTAGAGGATAAGACATCACAAAACAGGCCGGAGTGACACTGCAAAGTGGGGAAGGGGTTGGAGATCCATTCCTCACTCTCTCCAAGGTATAGATCTTATCTTGGCAGGGGAAAACAGTGATCACTCCTCTGGGGATACAGCGATATCCATGCCACAACACCCAAGTAAGTAACACTTGTCATTCTACTGCAAAGGTCACATTAACCAGACATCCAGCACCACTACTAACCAGTAGCTGCCTGTTTGCTCTTACAAGTGGACCCATCCTCCCATGGGGCAGCCTGTTCCCTGCAGAGGAGAATTGTTTACCTCCCTGGATCATCGTGCAGAAGCCTTGGAGAGACCATCATCCCATCTGGTCCACAGCAACACAGATGTTGACGTATCACTGGGTTCTGGGTGTTTCACATTTTGTCACCATTCACAGCACTCACAAACCACTGTTGATCTTAGATCCCCTATACATTACTACATGGATGATCCTACAAGAAGGGCATGGAATATCTTCACTTGACCTTTGACACTGGGGACCTTACTCCGATCACTGCAGCACAAATACAGTGTAATTGTAAATGCATCAGATTGTTGATATGTTGGCTTCAACCTCTGGTGAATCATTCATTTTATCAAAGAAAGACAGCACTGCATATTGTAGCAAATTGGCAAATACTTACAGTTCAAGGTGAGAGGGTATCTGCTCTCTACCCTTCTACAGCCTATGAGATCTTAGATTGTCTTTGTGAACTGTAGCCCAATATGGTGAGACTTTTAAGGTCAGTTTTTGATTCCATCGACTTCATGGTGATGATTGTCTTCAATCTGCAATGATTGATGGTCAGGATTGCTGTGACCAGCATTTGCACTCTGTACCATTGGAGACTGTATGCATTTCAGATGCAGGATATTATGTTTGCAGATGTCTTCAACTGAACTCTGAAAGTGCCTGATTAATGGAATTGCCCCTTGAGGGGCCTCACATCACTCACACGCGGAGACCACATGCTCAAACAGAAAACAAACACTTACACTGCCCACTCTGAGTGTGGTCACATCCACGTTCCATTTCCATGGCACTTTTGCAATTTGGAGAAGGGTGGAAGGCAACACCAGGTCACCCCTCCGCAGGTTCGGCCTGGTAATCAAGGGTGTCCCCTAATCCTTTGCGTTCCTTCCTTCTTTGCGGTCCCTGTTGGCACCATCAGTTCTGAGGAGCCACACATTTCCACAATGCTCTTTTATTTGCATCATCATCTCCCAACATTAACTGCACCCCCCTCCCCCAGCCCCTGTCCCTACAGCTTAGCCATACCCAACCATCGTGCTGCACTGCACCCAACCACCCCTCTCTCTCCCACCATTGAAGACAGATTGGTAATGATTATCAATTAACCCCACTCCCTTCAGTAACTCATGTCCTCCAATGCTCCATCACGAGTCCCCCATATATGTTGACTTTCCTCCCTTGATAATTATTGTCCCCTCTGCACCCCAGCTTGCTATCTCTAATCCTCACAACTGATTTTCCCAATCTCTTCCCTCAACAGTGGCTCTCTGACAATGCCCCCTTGACACTCAAAGAGAAGAAAGAACAAAGCAAATTTACAGCCCAGGAACAGGCCCTTTGGATCAAGCCTGAGCCAATCCAAAGGTACTGTCTAAACTTGTCTGTCAATTCCTAAGCATCTGTATCCCTCTGCTCCCCACCTCCTCATGCATCTGTCCAGACGCATCCTAAATGAATCTACCGTGCCGGCCTCGACCACCTCTGCTGGCAACGCAATCCAGGCCTGATCCCAGGCCTGACAGTGGATCAATCCACTGACCAACTTGAATGGACAGCCCTGACTGATGAGTGACCGGACTCTTCACTGAGCTCTGGGTAGTTATAAAGACTCTAAAGCGTAGGAGCAGAACGGCATTATTCAGTGCAGAAAGCCCATTCTACCATTCAATGACATTATGGCCGATCTGATAATCCTCCGCTGCATTCTCCAGCCTTTTCCTTATAACATGTGATCCTTTGAACAATTAAAAATCTGTTTATCTCAGTCTTGCGTTTACTTCACGAACCAGCCTTGCCAGCTCTATGCAGTAAAGAATTCCATGGATTGATTACTCTCTGAGAGAAGAATTTCATCTCTTCGACTGACTTGCTGCTGGGCCTGATGAACTGATCATGGACAAACTGTAGTGATGCAGAAGATGTAACCCTGGTGCCCCAAGAGACTGACTGATCACATACAAGCTTAAAAATGTGTTGCTGGAAAAGCGCAGCAGGTCAGGCAGCATCAAAGAAGAAGGAGAATCGACATTTTGGGCATGAGCCCTTTTTCAGGAATGAGGAGGGTGTGCCAAGCAGGTTAAGATAAAAGGTAAGGTGAGGGTGATAGGCCAGAGAGGCGGTGGGGGTGGAGAGGTCGGGAAAAAGATGGCAGGTCAAGAGGGCGTTGCTGAGTCCGAGGGTTGGGACTGAAAAAAGGTGGGGGGAGGGGAAATGAGAAAACTGGAGAAATCTGCATTCATCCCTTGTGGTTGGAGGGTTCCTAGGTGGAAGGTGAGGTGTTCTTCCTCCAGGCGTCGTGTTGCCATGGTCTGGCGATGGAGGAGACCAAGGACCTGCATGTCCTTGACGGAGTGGGAGGGGGAGTTAAAGTGTTCAGCCATGGGGCGGTTGGGTTGGTTGGTGTGGATGTCCCAGAGGTGTTCTCTGAAATGTTCCGCAATAGGCTGCCTGTCTCCCCAATGTATAGGAGGCCACATCGGGTGCAGCGGATGCAGTGAGTGATATGTGTGGAGGTGCAGATGAATTTCTGATGGATATGGAAGGATCCCTTGGGGCCTTGGAGGGAAGTGAGGGCGGAGGTGTGGGTGCAAGTTTTGCATTTCTTGCGGTTGCAGGGGAAGGTGCTGGGAGTGGAGGTTGGGTTGGTGGGGGGTGTGGATCTGATGAGGGAGTCGCGGAGGGATGGTCTTTCTGGGGGGCAGGGTGGGAGGAGGAGTAATCTAGGTAGCTGTGGGAGTCAGTTGGTTTATAGTAAACATCCGTGTTGAGTCGGTCGTCCGAGATAGAAATGGAGAGGTCTTGGAAGGGGAGGGAGGAGTCTGAGACGGTCCAGGTAAATTCCAGGTTGGAAGGTGTTAGTAAAGTGGATGAACTGTTCAACCTCCTCGTGGGAGCACGAGGTAGATACAATCATCGATGTAGTGGAGGAAAAGGTAGAGGGGTGGTGCCAGTGTAGCTGCGGAAGATGGACTGTTCTACATATCCTATGAAGTGGCAGGCATAGTTGGGGTCCATGCAGGTGCCCATGGCTACTCCTTTGGTTTGGAGGAAGTGGGAGGATTGGAAAGAGAAGTTGTTCAGAGTGAGGACCAGTTCAGTCAGTCGAAGGCAGGTGTCAGTGGAAGGGTACTGGTTGGTACAGTGGGAAAGGAAGAAGCGGAGGGCTTTGAGTCCTTCGTGATGGGGGATGGAGGTGTATAGGGACTGGATGTCCAAGGTGAAGAAAAGGCGTTGGGGGCCGGGGAAGCGAAAATCATGGAGGAGTGGGTGGTGTACCGAACATAGGTGGGGAATGCTTGGACTAAGGGGGACAGGACCGTGTCAAGGTATGTAGAAATGAGTTCGGTGGGGCAGGAGCAGGCTGAGACAATGGGTTGGCCGGGCAGTCAGATTTGTGGATTTTGGCCAGGAGGTAGAAACGGGCGGTGCGGGGTTGTGGGACTATGAGGTTGGAGGCGGTGGATGGGAGGTCCCCTGAGGTGATGAGGTTATGGATGGTCTGGAAGATGATGGTTTGGTGGTGGGAGGTGGGGTCATGGTCAAGGGGGCAGTAGGAGGAGGTGTCCACGAGCTGGTGTTTAGCCTCAGCGGTGTAAAGGCCGATGTGCCAAACTACCACTGCGCCTCCCTTGTCTGCCGGTTTGATAGTGAGGTTGGGGTTGGAGCAGAGGGAGTGGAGGGCTGCACGTTGCGAGGGTGAGAGGTTGGAGTGGGTGAGAGGGGTGGACAGGTTGAGGCGGTCAATGTCGCGGTGGCAGTCAGCTATGAAGAGATCGAGGGTGGGTAAGAGGCCAGCACGGGGTGTCCAGGTGGATGGGGTGTGTTGGAGGTGGGAGAAGGGGTCATCAGAGGGTGGGCGGGAGTCCTGGTTGGAGAAGTAGGCGTGGAGGAGCACGTGACGGAAGAATTGTTCGATGTCTCGCCGTGTGTTGAATTCGTTAATCTGGGAGTGTAGGGGGATAAAGGTGAGGCCTCTGCTGAGGACTAATCTTTCATCCTCAAAGAGGGGGAGGTCTGGAGGGATGGTGAAAATATGGCAGGACTGGGAGCTGGGAGTGAGGCGGGGTTATGTGTGAGGCGGAGTTAGGCATGGGGCAGAGATCGGCGTGGGGGCGGGGTTAGGCATGGGGGCGGGGATCAACATGGGGCAGAGACGCATGGTCGTTGTGCAGGCGAGTGACGTCACTGGGGACGGAAGTAGATGCGGCGACGGCAACTCCAGGGGTGGAAGTGGCTGAGATGACGGCAGAAACAGTGTTGTTCCCGGTGGTTGTGGACCCTGCGGAGGCCGCGAATCTGTCGGCGATGGTCTTCCTGGAGATCGTGGAGGCAGTTGTCTAGGCGGCGATCGCAGAGGCGGTGGGGGCCGAAGTGATGTCATGGTTCGCAGCGCCGGTTGCTGCAGTGGCCGCGTGGTTAATGGCACCCGAGCGCCTCCGGAGGCCTATGGAAGATTCTGGAACGGTTGAGGAATCCAGAGTGTGGGGGTAAATACACTAAAGTTTTTGGTACTTACTATCTTTAATTTCTGATCTGGCTAGGAAGAACTGTTTGTTTAGTGTATGGATTCTTCTGTGGATGAAGAAGAGTCTGTGAGAGTTTGTCCTGAGCTGGGGTAGGGCTAATTGCAGGGAATGTCGGTAGTGGCGCATGGCTGCAAGAATGGAGTGGAGGATCCGGAAGGAGGTCTGTTGTTGGAGGCTTCGGATTTGTTGTAGGTACTGGTTGTCCTGGTCGGGTCCCAATTTTGTCCGGAGTCCGTGCGGGGTCAGTCGGTTCCGTAGACAGGTGCTGAGGAAGGAGATGTGGCTGTGGTAGCGAGTCTGTTTGAGGACGTGACTGAAGAGCTTCAGGGCAAGGGGAGATGGCCTGGGGGGTGCAGTGAGAGAGGGACTCACTGAAATCCTTGTAGAGGGAGGAGGAGAGCTTCTTCAAGGAAGGCATCCTTGCAAGAGGATTTGCAGTAGGTTAAAATCAACAAGGAGAAAGTGAGGACTGCAGATGCTGGAGATCAGAGCTGAAAAATGTGTTGCTGGAAAAGTGCAGCAGGTCAGGCAGCATCAAAGGAGCAGGAGAATTGACATTTCGGGCATAAGCCCTTCTTCAGGAATGAGGAGGTTGTGCCAAGCAGGCTAAGATAAAAGGTAAGGTGAGGGTGATAGGCTGGAGGGGGGTGGGGGCGGAGAGGTCGGGAAGAAGATTGCAGGTCAAGAGGGTGGTGCTGAGTCTGAGGGTTGGGACTGAGATAAGGTGCGGGGAGGGGAAATGAGAAAGCTGGAGAAATCTTGGAGAAAGCTTGACCATGTACAACCCCCTGGACTGAGATTGAATATTGTTCTTGGGCTGACTGTGACAGTACCGCCAACTTCTGTAGTTTACTGAGGAGTGGTCCCCTTAGATATTGGGTCCTCTTCATTGGGCTAAAACATGTGCAGTGTGTGTGCTGCATATGCTGCTGGCACCTGGGGTAAGTGTGAGATTGATTTCACACAGTGCCATTCAGCAACATGTCTACCCCCTTGACTGATGTCTGCTGACAGCCACAAGGCAAGCTGCCTCACTCTGTGTCTGCACTCAAACAGCAAGACAATGCAGACACACTGTGAGTCTTGAAGGTCTGAATGAGTGGGGAAAAGTGCAATTAACCGAGGCAAGGTAGATATGCCAGGAGCATCCAATTAAGTGCAGAATAAGTGACTCCTACAAAAGTAAGCAGAGGACTCAAAGGTGCAATTAGCTCTGATGAACGAAATGGTTGCCTGTCCCTACTCTCTAAAAAAAAGCCTGGCAGCAGCATCACATTGCAAAATGTTGTTATGATGACAGATCAAAACTCTGAGGTATTTATAGACTTTTTCTTTCACTTTTAATTTCCAAATCAGTTCCCTGGGAGGACAGCTACAGAAAAACTGTGGATTTAAATCCAGTAACTGCCTGGCAAAGTCCTATGTGAAATTAATGGAAAGTTGCATATGTCAATTGACGTCTTCCTGACAATCGGTGAGAAACTTAACAGTAATTAACGAGGAGGCTAATAATCCCTCCATTCTTGAGGTAGAAAGCCACCTCTTGCAGACATGTCTGTTTTTCCCACCAGGAACGCAGGTAGGGGTTCTAAAACGCTGCCCCTGTGAAACAGCCAGACCGAACATTCTGACATCGACCAAGTTGGGTTCAAGTATTAGCATACTGTGAAGGTCACAATTGTAAAACTATCCTCTGGTTACCCCAATGTCTCAGCTAAAGAGTTCCCTCACTCCGAGTGCTATAAGCTAGTTAAAAACAAAATCACAACAAAGGAACTTTAATTAACCAACAAAACCAAGAATCACACAAAAAAAACTGTTCAACAACCAATATCAGTGTTACTGGTAACCTCCAATGTTGTAGACACAGTATTCAACTCTCTATTCTTCATGACACTGATTATATACAACCTGTGCTTTCCCTTTCATTATTTTAGATTCACCTCACTTCTAAACTGCCTGTTTATGTATTGCCTTCAGATTTTTTTGCCTGTTTAATAATTAATTGTGATTAAAACTCACTCCTTTTGTTAATTCAGGAAAGGTTTGTTAAATTGTCTCTTTCGAAAAATAGATTCAATTGGATCTGGGAGAAAGGCATCAACAAGTGAGGGGATGCTTTGCATTCACAACACTGCATTGATTCATTAGGGTGAGGTATTTTATTTCGTAAAACACCAGTTAGATAAATAACTGCAGTTTTGAACTGAAATTCCTGAATCCATACAAAGTTTACTCCCTTCAGAAACTGCCAATCAACCAAATGTTTCCAGTAGGATGAAGGACAGTTGTTAGATTGGATTGAAGGGCATCAAGCCAACCAAATTGTTAGCAAAGACAAAAGGTAATTGATGCAATGAAAGGAATACAGAAAAAAAGAATGTGTCACAGCCTTCATCCTGCAGATTGTAATCACTGCAAAAATATCCTCCATCTGAAATTGAGCATCGTTCATATTGATAAATGAATTATAATAAGTTAAAAACTCCAGTAGTTTTGTTCTCATTTAAAAATAGCATTTGTTCAATGATCCAGGGATTTTAAACATTAATACTTTTCATATTGTTGCATCCACTTGAGAGGGTAGCTGAGTAAAGAGGAGAGCCAGTACATTTGTCCCTACCCATGAGCTAAACAGTTTGGGGGATCCCAGCTAGAACTTTCACAAACTGGACAATCTCTCCTGGGGTCGAGTCATAGCATGGTGCATTCCAAAGGGCAGTAATGCAGTGAAGTACTTGAAGGAAGTTGAAGTTGTTCCAAAATAAAGTGGTGAAGCTGGAGCATTTCTGATGCCAACCTCCATGGAGAGGGGTTGCAGGAACTGTCCATGGAGCATGCCTTTGAGTGTTGGGCAATGCCATCCAAGCAAGGCCCAGGGTAGCAAGTGACAAGATGGAGGTGCCAAATACCTACTCTGACTTCCATGTCAGGTCCAGTGTCTCTTATAGCATGTGAGAGAATAGCAATTGCATGGAAATGAGGCAAGATTAGTTACTAATGAGAGATAATCATCATTATCAATGGTCCCTCAGAGATGAGGATGACTCTCTTCCACTCTCAGGGCGAGTCTGTAGATTGCTGTACAGACCAATGTGGCTACCACAAGCTCTGTTACACCTGGGGAAGAAGGTGGTCATGGGAAGGGCTGGATGGGGTGTTGCCGCGGCAGCACGCTCCTTTCGCCATTTTTGCCTGACTCTAGGTTTTCCCTGTCGGCACATCTCTATGCCTTCCCAATGCTCCTCCTTCACTTTGAACAGTCTTGGGCCATTGATTCCCAGGTGCCTGTGGGAATGCTGCATTTTGCCAGTGAGGTCTTGAGGGTATCACTGAAGCGCATCCTGTATCCTACCTGGGGTTGCCGCTGGTTAGGAACTGGGAGTAGAGCTGTTTTGTGGAACCTCATGCAGACAATGTGCCCAGCCAGATGATGAGAGATAAATGACACTCACTACTGACTAGCGATTTGCTATTCAAACTCTGGAGTGGAAAATTGGCCTTTGCTCAATGCTAAGAACCTTTTTTTTCAATCCTGCCATAGTTTCCGAACTGACTCGCCATTGATCATGTTAGTCAGAGGCTGGGGAAATCTCCCCTCAGTATTTGAGTCAAATGTGACTGATATGTAGAGAAACCCAAACAGCATTAAGATTTCCTCCTTCAGATTATAATCTATCATGTGAATGATGGAATTCCTCAACATGGAGCTAAGAGTTAAATTATCCTTCATAGAGGGAGGGAGAGAAATAGAAACAGATCAAACCTATAATTGCTGCTGCAACTGCATTCAAAAAGTGGATAAAAATTCTCTTTCAAGACCACAATTGAATTAACTGTAAGTTCACTCTAAATATTTAATCCAAGTCCTGTTTGCATCGAATGTATTCTTTATCTTTTTTACTCTATTCTCATATATTTTCTCTATTGATTCCAGTGTTTAGACAGTGTCATCAAATGTTGATGAAAATCTAGTAGAACCATATCAAAATCTATTTTGTAGTCGAATTTGGAATCTATTGTCTGAGCACACAAGTCTCTGTGCTAGATATTGACACAACAAGATGAAGCTGCTGTCTAAACTCTAATCTCACACAGTCCACCTCAATAGAAATTAAGGTTCCGGTATTTAATGATCAGTATTGATTTATTTTGGGGTCTCTGGAGAATACTGTCACTTTCTTTACAAATAAGCAGAAACTCCACATATAATACGAAAAATATAAATGTCTCAAACCCCCGGTTCATTGTGTAAGTGTTATTTTTCAATGAGAATGAAAATACTATAGTATGAACAATGGATCAGTTTCAGATGGATGATATTTCTGCACTGATTGAAATCTGCAAGATGAAGGATGTAAACTATTCCTTCTTTTTTGTATTTCTTTCATAGTATCCATTCCATATTTTTGGCTAACAATTTGGTTGTTATCATGCTCTTTAATAAAATTTAACAACTGTAATTCCTTCTATCAGAATGATTTGGTTGTTTGGCAATTTCTGAACAGAGGTGGAGAAAGTGAAGACTGCAGATGCTGGAGATCAGAGTCAAAGAGTGTGGTGCTGGAAAAGCACAGCAGGTCAGGCAGCATCCGAGGAGCAGGAGAATTGACATTTTCAACATAAACTCTTCATCAGGAACGCAAACATTCTTGATGAAGAGCTTATATGTCCCGAAATGTCGACTCTCCTGCTCCTCGGATGCTGCCTGACTAGCTGTGCTTTTCTAGCACCACATGAATTTCTGGACAGAATAAACTTTGCATTGATTCAGGAGTTTTGGTTAAAAACCCACGGTTATTTGTCTAACTGTTGCCTTATTAAAATGAAATCCCGCACCCTAATGAATCGATGAAGTGTTGTCTCTATCATCATAGAAGTTTGGGTCTTCATAGTTAGAAACAGGTTTTATTAGCGAGTTTTGAGAAGATTTTGTAGGTCAGGTTGAGGTTTTGGATGTAAGTTTGCTCGCTGAGCTGAAAGGTTCATTTCCAGATGTTTCGTTACCTTACTAGGTAACATCTTCAGTGGACCTCATGTGAAGCAATGCTGAAAATTCCTGTTTTCTATTTATATGTTTGGGTTTCTTTGGGAAATGAACCTTTCAGCTCAGTGAGCAAATCTACATCCAAAACAGGTTTTGTTGTCACGTGTACTCAATTACAGGGATACAGCAGAACAGTGAAAAGAGTACAAATCACCACTCCAGGTGCCATCTTAAGTATAAAGGTACCCAGCAACAAAATTTTATGTTCAAAGTAGAAAAGTAAAGAAATAAGTTAGAAGTTTAATATTACAGTTCTTAGTATAAAGTGAAAAAAAGAATTAAAAAATTCAATGTTACAGTCCTTTTTTAGCCATGAGCCTGCAGAACATTTCATGCTAGGCTTTCCCTATGAGGGCTCACACTCCGCATAAGGGTTTGATCCCTTACCTGCGCTGGGCTTAATCTCTCCTCCTTACTGGGCATGTTCTCTCCCCCACGCTGGGCATAATCTCTCCTCCTTACTGGGCATGTTCTCTCCCCCACACTGGGCTCAATCTCTCTTCCTTACTGGGTATGCTCTCTCCCCCACACTGGGCACAATCTCTCTTCCTTACTGGGCATGTTCTCTCCCCCACACTGGGCACAATCTCTCTTCCTTACTGGGTATGCTCTCTTCCCCCACACTGGGCTCAATCTCTCCTCCTTACTGGGCATGTTCTCTCCCCCACACTGGGCTCAATCTCTCTTCCTTACTGGGCATGTTCTCTCCCCCACACTGGGCTCAATCTCTCTTCCTTACTGGGCATGTTCTCTCCCCCACGCTGGGCTCAATCTCTCCTCCTTACTGGGCATGTTCTCTCCCCCACACTGGGCTCAATCTCTCTTCCTTACTGGGTATGCTCTCTCCCCCACACTGGGCTCAATCTCTCCTCCTTACTGGGCATGTTCTCTCCCCCACGCTGGGCATAATCTCTCCTCCTTACTGGGCATGTTCTCTCCCCCACACTGGGCTCAATCTCTCTTCCTTACTGGGTATGCTCTCTCCCCCACACTGGGCACAATCTCTCTTCCTTACTGGGCATGTTCTCTCCCCCACACTGGGCACAATCTCTCCTCCTTACTGGGCATGTTCTCTCCCCCACACTGGGCTCAATCTCTCTTCCTTACTGGGCATGTTCTCTTCCCCACACTGGGCTCAATCTCTCCTCCTTACTGGGCATGTTCTCTCCCCCACACTGGGCTCAATCTCTCTTCCTTACTGGGTATGCTCTCTCCCCCACACTGGGCACAATCTCTCTTCCTTACTGGGCATGTTCTCTCCCCCACACTGGGCACAATCTCTCCTCCTTACTGGGCATGTTCTCTCCCCCACACTGGGCTCAATCTCTCTTCCTTACTGGGCATGTTCTCTCCCCCACACTGGGCACAATCTCTCCTCCTTACTGGGCATGTTCTCTCCCCCACGCTGGGCTCAATCTCTCTTCCTTACTGGACATGCTCTCTCCCCCACACTGGGCTCAATCTCTCTTCCTTACTGGGCATGTTCTCTCCCCCACACTGGGCACAATCTCTCCTCCTTACTGGGCATGTTCTCTCCCCCACGCTGGGCATAATCTCTCCTCCTTACTGGGCATGTTCTCTCCCCCACACTGGGCTCAATCTCTCTTCCTTACTGGGTATGCTCTCTCCCCCACACTGGGCTCAATCTCTCCTCCTTACTGGGCATGTTCTCTCCCCCACGCTGGGCATAATCTCTCCTCCTTACTGGGCATGTTCTCTCCCCCACACTGGGCTCAATCTCTCTTCCTTACTGGGTATGCTCTCTCCCCCACACTGGGCACAATCTCTCTTCCTTACTGGGCATGTTCTCTCCCCCACACTGGGCACAATCTCTCCTCCTTACTGGGCATGTTCTCTCCCCCACACTGGGCTCAATCTCTCTTCCTTACTGGGCATGTTCTCTCCCCCACACTGGGCTCAATCTCTCCTCCTTACTGGGCATGTTCTCTCCCCCACACTGGGCTCAATCTCTCTTCCTTACTGGGTATGCTCTCTCCCCCACACTGGGCACAATCTCTCTTCCTTACTGGGCATGTTCTCTCCCCCACACTGGGCACAATCTCTCCTCCTTACTGGGCATGTTCTCTCCCCCACACTGGGCTCAATCTCTCTTCCTTACTGGGCATGTTCTCTCCCCCACACTGGGCACAATCTCTCCTCCTTACTGGGCATGTTCTCTCCCCCACGCTGGGCTCAATCTCTCTTCCTTACTGGACATGCTCTCTCCCCCACACTGGGCTCAATCTCTCTTCCTTACTGGGTATGCTCTCTCCCCCACACTGGGCTCAATCTCTCCTCCTTACTGGGCATGTTCTCTCCCCCACGCTGGGCATAATCTCTCCTCCTTACTGGGCATGTTCTCTCCCCCACACTGGGCTCAATCTCTCTTCCTTACTGGGTATGCTCTCTCCCCCACACTGGGCACAATCTCTCTTCCTTACTGGGCATGTTCTCTCCCCCACACTGGGCACAATCTCTCCTCCTTACTGGGCATGTTCTCTCCCCCACACTGGGCTCAATCTCTCTTCCTTACTGGGCATGTTCTCTCCCCCACACTGGGCACAATCTCTCCTCCTTACTGGGCATGTTCTCTCCCCCACACTGGGCTCAATCTCTCTTCCTTACTGGGCATGTTCTCTCCCCACACTGGGCACAATCTCTCTTCCTTACTGGGTATGCTCTCTCCCCCACACTGGGCACAATCTCTCTTCCTTACTGGGTATGCTCTCTCCCCCACACTGGGCACAATCTCTCTTCCTTACTGGGTATGCTCTCTCCCCCACACTGGGCTCAATCTCTCCTCCTTACTGGGCATGTTCTCTCCCCCACACTGGGCTCAATCTCTCTTCCTTACTGGGCATGTTCTCTCCCCCACACTGGGCTCAATCTCTCCTCCTTACTGGGCACAGTATTTAACCCCTACTTGAAACAAATCTTCAATCGTTCCAAGGGCTCAGAAAACTGTCAATCAAACAACCAGCCTTTCAAATTCCAAGTGACAAAATGTAAACATAAACCTTGTAGCACCTCATAAATCTATCAATGAAAGCAAAACTTACAGTCCACAGTCATCAGAAGTATTGATGTTGAACATAAATCATTTACTGACTTTAAGCTTCAAGAAGCATGCCAATAAAACCTTGAAAGCGGAATACATTCAAATCTTTGATGTAAAGGAAAATATGGCCATCTGCAAAGGATAAAATGTGGAACAGATGGAAGACATGCCAATCACAGTAACTAGCCATCAATTACAGAGATTCAAGGGCTGAACAAATGGCTGATCTATCAAAGAGTAAAAAGAAAATCAAAGCATAGAGTGAAATATACACAGCTAAATCTGAAACTCAACACTGCTCAATATTGTAAAATCAATGGATAACATACTCTCATGAATCAGCAGACTTTCTCAATTTCACAATGCTGGTCAATTTAAACATCACTTGTCTTTGCTAAGCAAAGCTCTCTCCTTGTATTAAAATATATTTAATTTGTGAAACGCAGTTTTCAGCACCTTGTTCAACATAAATCTATCTAATAAATCTATCAATTAACAAGTTGTTGATTGACAGGGAGCCTACACTTTTTCACAGTTCTTCTGAAATGCTGTGAACCATGCCAGATACCAAAATAAGCATGACTCCATGCAAGTTAAGGGTCTAGATTAGAGTGGTGCTGGAAAAGCATAGCAGATCAGGCAGCATTTGAGGAGCAGGAAAATCAATGTTTCGGGCAAAAGCCCTTCGTTAGGTCATTCCTGATGAAGGGCTTTTGCCCGAAACATTGATTTTCCTGCTCGTCGGATACTGCCTGATCTGCTATGCTTTTCCAGCATCACTCTAATCTAGACTCTGATTTCCAGCATCTACAGTCCTCACTTTTGCCTCCATGCAAGTTAAGCCAGTTTCTAATAAGGTTGGCCTTGTAATAGAAGCAGGGATATTTGCTTGCACCCTCGTCCTGCATAGGTAAAAGTAGATCCAGTCAAAACAGGAATGTGGGTGGGAATCCTGTAATCAGGTCTGGCACATTGTATATAAATCCTGGCATCCTCCATACCAACTTGGATAGACTCATGAAGATCTGGATCTTGGACTTTGTTGAGATAACAGTTCTTTGATAGAATGACCATAATGGCAAAACAATGAAGAGGGAAAGAGAATCAGAGTTTTACATTTTATCTGGATCTAGTGACTCCTGCCATCCTGAATTTAAGCTCTCTGGTAAATGTCGAAATGAGGAAAACTCATTTCATGCAGAGATTTGTGATCTAAAAGAATGGGGAAGCAAGTTGAATAATAACTTTCAAAAAAGAGTTAGATTTATGTTTGGGAAGGGAATTTAGTCAGGATTACCTGGAAAGAGTTGAGAAGCAGGCTTTTTAAAAAATGAAAGAACCTTAGGTATTGGAAACCAGAATAGCTGGAAAAGCTCAACAGGTCTGGAGAGAAATCAAAGTTAATTTTTCAGGACCAGTGATCCTGCCTCAGAACTACTGAGAAGCAAAATTCACTGCTGGTACTTTTAAAATATTAGTTTTAACCGTTAGATTTTATGTACAGTTTACCTTTGCCTAGTGATAAGAATAGCGAACAGGAGGCAGGCAGGAAAGCAGGAACAATATTACTTTGCCAGATAAAGCTGAAAAAAAAACTTCAAATGAAACCCATCAGTAAATATGTAGAAATGAGTTCCAATCTGAAAACTCAAGAGCCCAATTCTGCCAATGATCTTGTATAATCCAGTTAGCTCTCATTCACTCTCAGTGACACAAACTGATCCTATCAGTCAAGTGTGCCTTTTTGCCTGTGTTGTGCATGTGAAATAATTGTCCCTGATATTCAAAGTCCCCATTGGAAGAATCAGCCAATACGTTGGTACTTCCCTCCAGCCCATCACAAAACCATAGACATCTGTAATGCAGATCAGGACCACTTGGTCCATTGAACCTGTACCAGCCAGCAAAGTAGAGTCCAGCTTGGTCTCACTTTCTAGCTCTTGATTAAGTTCTGACATCTCTTCCATTAGAGTGTCATAACATAGGTCTGAGTCCACTAAAGGCACAGGTACCAATGGTGACATTAACAAAATCAGGGATGGGCAGAAGCCAGAATTAGATGAGATCAGAAATCTCAGCAGGCTGAAGGGCTGCTGTTGACAATCCCCTTAGGAATAAACCAGATGTTTAGTAAAGGAAGTAGGTTTAGGAAGGAGAGAGAGTAGACTGAGTTTGTATTGAACTATAGATTGCAAATCGACAATTATGGAAGACAGACTGATTTAAGGCAAAAAAAATCACACAACACCAGGTTTTGGTCCAACAGGCACCAATATTTGAAAGTGTTAGTTTTCTGAGAGCTGCTCCTTCATCAGATAGTTCCTTCATCAGCAATTTAAGGTGATTTAAGATAACTCATCAATTATGGCAAACCAAAAGAATTGTGGATGCTGTAAATCAGAAACAAAAATCGAGTCATAGAGATCTACTGTATGGAAACCAACCCTTCCATCCAACTCGTCCATGCCAGCTATCCCAACTCAA
Source organism: Chiloscyllium punctatum (assembly GCF_047496795.1). Taxonomy (NCBI): domain Eukaryota; kingdom Metazoa; phylum Chordata; class Chondrichthyes; order Orectolobiformes; family Hemiscylliidae; genus Chiloscyllium; species Chiloscyllium punctatum. The sequence goes on from NC_092777.1 coordinate 19,494,985, forward strand.
TCTAGTCCCACCTGCCAGCACCATAACCCTCCAAACCCTTCCTATTCTTATATCTATCCAGATGCCATTTAAATGTTGTAATTGTACCAGCCTCCACCATTTCCTCTGGCAGCTCATTCCATACACGTACCACCCTCTGCGTGAAAAGGTTGCCCCTTTTATATCTTTCCCCTCTCACCCTAAACCTATACCTCCTAGTTCTGGAATCCCCCATCCCAGGGAAAAGACCTTGTTTATTTATCCTATCCATGTCCCTCATGATTTTATAAACCTCTGTAAGGTCAGCCTCTGATGCTTCAGGGAAAACAGCCCCAGCCTGTTCAGCCTCTCCCTGTAGCTCAAATCCTCCAACCCTGGCAACATCCTTGTAAATCTTTTCCGAACCCTCTCAGGTTTCACAACATCTTTCTGATAAGAAGGAGACCAGAACTGCACCCAATATTTCAAAGGTGGCCTAACCAACGTCCTATACAGCCACAACACGACCTCCCAATTCCTGTACTCAATATTCTGACCAATAGATCAAACATACTGAAAAACATTTTCACTCAGTGATGGGATGCCTGGAATTGACATTCTCAAATTCAAAATAAACACGTACACAAAGAAGTAAGAAATGTATTCAACTGTTTATTTTATATTACAGCCTACGATGCTCATGTATAACCTGAATTGCTGTGCCTCCGTACTTACAGCATTTTTAATTTTTGCTTACAGTCCATAGGTATTAGAATTCGATTTTATTGTCAAGTGTACTCAAGTCCAGGAATACAGGACGACAGTGAAAAGTGTACAAAGTTGCTATTCTACTATGCTATCTTAAAATACAAAATACAAAACCAAAACCAAAAGCAAAAACTGAAGGAAGCAGAGTCAATACAAACAGAAAAGAAATGTCTGGATCTTAAATTCCTTATCCAAAAGATAAAGTCTTATCTCTCTGGGCCTTGCCCTGTTCTGGAGCTTCAATACAATAGAGTACAATACAATACAGCAACAGACCCTTCAGCCCACTAAACCTGCACCAATTCCTGTTCCTTAGTTAGACCCGATATGTACTGCCCCTAGCTATTACCTATCCCTCTGTTCACCTCCCATTCATATGTCTATTAAGATGCATCTTAAATGTTGCGAATCTGACTGCTACCACCATTTCTACAGCAGTGTGTTCCAGGCTCCCGCCATATTCGGTGTGAAAAACTTGCCTTGCACTTTTCTCTGAAACATTCCCCCTCTTACCGTGAACCTTCACCCTCTTGTAGCTGACCTTTCCACCCTTTGAAAATGCCTCTGACTATCCACCCTACCTATGTATCTCATAATTTTATAGTCTTCTATCAGGTCGCCCCTCAGCCTACGCCTTTCCAATGAAAACAATTTGAATTTATCCACCCTCTCCTCATACCAAAAACCCTCCAGATTAGGGAACATCCTGGTAAACCTTGCTGCACCATCTCTAAAGTGTCCATGTCCTTCTGGTAGTGTGGTTTGATCAGCCTCCTCCTGGGACATGATCTGCCAATTGTCTTTGCTGCTGGTGAGGCCATCGCTGATTGGTGGGACGAGCCGGCTCTGTTGCTGCCATACATAGTCGGGAGGCTGGACCTGCTCTTGCCCTTCCCTGTCATTGCTCAGCTTCACTAATTCCCAATCACTGCTCTAATGCTGTATATGGCTCATTCTGCTCTTGGCTTTGTCTCTGCCTCTCAGGTATACCTTGTACCATTTGTGAACTTTTGTGTACACCTCCCCCTCCTCGCCACCTTGGAAAAGGCATCAATCCAGTCATTGTCAGTGATTTGGCCTTAGTCTGTGTTTAATTTGTGACTCCCAGGTAAATACTGAAAGGCAGAGAGAGTCCTGACCATGACAGTAACCTTAGATTATTCACTACAGAGTCAACCTGAGCTGAAACCCCTCTCAACAGATAATATGCTCCAGCTCTCTCGACACTTAATGATCCAGATCACAAAAAGGAAGAACTGTCAGGATTAATGACCAGCTATTGTAAAATGAGAAGAGAGTTAATGATCTGCCATTGAAATCTTGTTTTCAGAAATCACAAATTTCAAAATTATAAATTTTACCATTAGATTGTTGGTGATATAGAGAAGATACCTTTCATCTCCATTGATTAATCTTAATACTTCTACAGTATATAAAAAATCACATTGATAAAGTCAGAAAGTGGAAAGTTAATTATTTCTGAATTCAACCCCTGATTAGCAACATTAAACATGATGTGATATAATGCAATGTGTTCCTGCTCCTGCTGTTCTCAGATTGACTAGTAGGCCGATGATCATTATAATTAATTGATCATTATATTAAAATAGCAATCTCTGATCTGTATTTCACTTTGAGTATTCCCTGGCACTTTAAAAAGATTAATTAATAGCTGTTCAGCCATTGTGGCTTTTATTGTGTTTCATTTATTGCTTTTGACTGTATGAACATTCTGGGTGGAGCACTGTTCATTTGTTTAGAGAACTACTGAGCACTAGGCAGTGCCTTCCTGGACCCACATCAATTAAATAAAGACAATTAGCATCCAGTCATTTCGACTAGCTTTATCTGAAACAGCACAGTGCAGATTGTAAATGAGTCAAAAATCTTTCTAAAGAATTCCCAACAAATGAACTGCAATGATTATTACAAACAAAAAATAATAAGATTAAAGTGCTGGTTAATAGTTCCTTGAAGGTGGAGTCACACAGGTAGAGAGGGCAGTGAAGGATGCATTTGGTACACTTGCCTTTATTGGTCAGTGCATTGAGTGTAGGAGTTGTTCCGTATCACCACTCCTTCGTGGAGAAATTTATGAAGAAAAACACCTTTGACCACAAGTCCATCAGGAAGTGGTCAGCACGTAGTGTCCTTGAGACCCTTCGGGAGAAGGAGAGGGCAGATCCTGTCGAGCGGTTCCATTTGGCAGAATGCCTCATCGCCAGAACTTTCCAACAAGCAGCAAGACAAGGCTTGGCTGGTGGTGAGAAGGGCTCTGTCTGTGAGATCCTTTATACACGCCCGGACTCTCTGCTGCACCGCACGCTGCCCTCGAAGCAGCTGCGGAGGGGACGAGACTGTCACACACCTCCTTCTGGAATGTGCCTATGCAAAGGAAGTCTGGAGACGAATGCAGTGGTGTTTGTTGAGGTTCATCCCGAGCAGCTCCACGACGCGGCATTCCGTGCTCAATGGTCTGTTCCCTGGGACGCTCACTGAGACAAACATCAACTGTTCCTGGAGGATCATCAGCTCGGTGAAGGACGCTCTTTGGTCTGTCTGAAACCTGTTGATCTTCCAGCTGAAGGAGTTGACCCCGACTGAGTGTTGCAGACTGGCACATTCCAAGGTCCAAGAAAATGTGCTGAGGGACCTACTGAAGCTTGGATCAGCTGCGGCCAAGGCGTGGTGAGGAAAGACCACTGTGTAAGGTCTACCTGCCTAAAAAGAACAGGGGTCCTACCCAGTCATTGGGCTCTGCTGACGCCTCAGCAGAATACCTGGATAGCCAATGTACAGAGTTGTACATAGGAAAGATTAATTTCGATCTCTGTATGTAAAGCAATGTGACGTGTACATAAGAATGGCGTGACCAATTGTATAGAGATCCATATAATTTTATGAATAAAGTATATTTTTGAAATAAAAAAAAGTTTGGAGGTCATATTGCAGCTGTACAGGACATTGGTCAGGCCACTTTTGGAATGCTGCATTCAATTCTGATTTCTCGGTTATAGGAAAGATCTTGTAAAACATGAAAGGTTAAGAAAAGATTTACAGAGGAGCCTCAATTATCTGAAGGCCACAGTGGGGAGTATTTCATTCTCTTAATTGAATGTCAGATAATCGATGTCCGATAACATAGTTTAGCCATGCATCAGAACCTTACAATCTTATTCGGATGATATGAAATTTGGATAATCGAATGTCGGATAATTGAGGTTCTGCTGTACAAAGATGCTATCGGGACTGAAGGAGCTATAGGGAATAAGCTATAGGGAATAAGCTATAGGGAGAGGCTGAATAGGTCAAGGCTATTTTCCCAGATGTGTCAAAGGCTGAGGGGTGACTGTATAGAAGTGTATAAAATCAGGAGGGACATGAATAAGGTGAATAGCCAAGGTCTTTTTCTCAGGGTAGGGCAGTCCAGGACAAGAGGGCATAGGTTTAAGGTGAGGGGGAAAAGACTTTAAAGGGACTTAATGGGCAAATCTTTCACACAGAGGGTAGTGTATGTCTGGAATGAGCTGCCAGAGGAAGTGGGGTACCTGGATGTGTATATGAATAGGAAGGGTTTAGAGAGATAGAGGCCAAGTGCTGACAAATGGGAATGGGTTAGTTTAGCATATCTGTTCATCATGGACAAGTTGGACCGAAGGATCTATTTCCCTGCTGTACGTGTCTATGACTCTATTACTGTTTTTAAGATCATGTCCATAAAACATCTTATCATGTTAAAGGTGTTCTTACGGATGTAAACTCCTGTTTATCATTTGGATTGTGGTTTTGTGTCAATATAAGTGACTGCTGACAATAAAGAATGAATTTGGTAGGATTTAATCAATGGAAGTAGAAATCTGTACCTCTCTCCACCTAAAAGGGGACAACAGAATTCTGGATATGGTGCCAACCAAGTGGGCTGCTTTGTTCTGGATGACATTGAGCTACATAAGTGTAGTTGGAGCTGCACCCATCCAGTAAAGTGGAGAGTTTTCCATTGCACTCTTGACTTGTGCCTTGCAGTTGAAAACAGACTTTGGGAGCGAGTTTTGAGAAGATTTGTAGCTCAGGTTGAGGTTCTGGATGTAGGGTTGGTCACTGAGCTGGAAGGTTTGTTTTCAGACGTTTTGTCACCATACTAGGTAACATCATCAGTGAGCCTCCAGAAGAAGCACTGGTGGTATGGTCCACTTTCTATTTATGTGTTTAGATTTCCTTGTTTTGGTGATATCATTTTCTGTAGTGACACCATTTCCTGTGGTGATGTCATTTCCTGTTCTTTTTCTCAGGGGGTGGTAAATGGGATCCAAGTTAATGTGTTTGTTAATAGAGTTCCAGGTGGAATGCCATGCTTCTAGAAATTCTCATCTATGTCTCTGTTTGGCTTGTCCAGAGCAGGAAATGGCATCACCACAGGAAATAATGTCACCACAGGAAATGACATCACCAACCCAAGGAAAACTAAACACATAAACAGAAAACAGACCATACCACCAGTGTTTCAGCTGGAGGCTCACTGATGATGTTACCTTGTAAGGTGACAAAACGTCTGAAAGCGAACCTTTCCAGATCAGTGCGTAAGCTTACATCCACAGGCTTTGGGAGTCAGGAGGTAAGTTTCCTGCTGCTGAGATCCCATCCACTGAGCTGGTGCTGTAACAACAGTATTTATATAATCATAAGTGATATTTGTTTAACCAATGGAAGAAGGGCTTATGCCCGAAACGTCGATTCTCCTGCTCCTTGGATGCTGCCTGACCTGCTGCGCTTTTCCAGCAACACATTTTTCAGCTCTAACCAACGGAAGACCCTCAGGATGTTGATGGTGTGGGGCCAAGCATTGGCAATGCAACTGAGTGTCAAGGGAAGATGGCTCGATTCTCTCGTATTGGAAGTGGTCATTGCCTAACCCTCGTCGAGCATACTTTTGACTTATAAGCCCAAGCCTTAATATTGTTAGGTCTTCCTGCTTTGGACACGCAGTATCTGAGTATTCAGAAATGGTGCTGAACATTGTACAATCATCAGTGAGTTTCTGACCTTAGTGAAAGCCATTGATGAAGCAGGACTTCATCTTCTGGGACTGAAATGATTAACCTCCAACAATCACAACCTTTATGTGAAGTACAAATCTAACAAGACGAGAGTTTCCTTCTTACTCTTATTACCTTGAATTTTTCTTCTTGAGGCCACACAAAAATACTGTCTTGATGTAAAGGAAGTCATTCTTACTATAACCTCATGAAACCACCTTCTTTGTCTCCGTTTGGACTAATGTGGTCTGGAACTAAGTGAAGTCATGATAGTTAATGGAGTTGATACGTAGATCAGCTATGATCTAATGAATGATGACATTAGTTCAAGAACCTGAATGGTCTATTCATCTTCCCATTTCACTTAGTTATCACTTTCTGAGTTACTTTTCTTAATGTTTAACTTCGTTATATATTACTGTAATGTAATGGAGAGAAAGGTTTATCTGCATGTTTTGTGAAGATTAAAGCGTAGATGATGAACATAGTTGTGTTGAACACTTCTTAATGTATTAATTCTGTCTTTGCCTCTAAGCATTGTTGTGCTCAGTAAGCTTACTGTGCAGACCACCACAATGGACACATTTGATTTTGAAGGAGAGCTGAATAATGGGCACATTTATGAAAGCAGTAGGAATTGGACCTGCCAGTTACCTGCACGTAGAGAGCTGCCTACGTAATTCAGGATGGTCATGGGGTCAAATGCTACAATCTCCAGAAATTATATATAAAGTCCAGAACTTTGTGAATGCCCCATATATTACTGAAGCCTGCACAACAAGGATTATCATCCCAGTGATCAGTCCAAGATGATCAGTTTTTGTCGATCTATATTCCAGCGTACACGTGATCATTGCACTGATTCAGTTCCTTCAGTGTCGCTGGGTGAAAATCCAGGAACTCCGTCCCTAACAGCATTGTGGAAGAATGTACAACAAATGAACTGCAGTAACTCAAGATGTAGTTCACCACTACATGTTCAAGAGAAACTGGAGACCAGCAATAAATGCTGGCCCACCAATACCCATAGAATCCCTACTGTGTGGAAACAGGCCATTCAGCCTAAAAAGTCCACAATGACTCTCCGAAGAGCATCCAATCCAGACTCAGCCCCCTACCTTATCCCTATAACCTTGCATTTCCCATGGCTAATCCACCTAACTCACATATCCCTGGACATTATGGGCAATTTAGCATGGTCAATCCACCTAACCTGCATAGCTTTGGACTGTGGGAGGAAATCAGAACATCCGGAAGAAACCCATGCAGACACGGGGAGAATGTGCAAACTCCACCAGACAGTCACCAGAGGTTGGAATTGAACCCGAGTCCCTGGTGCTGTGAAGGAGCAGTCCTAACCACTAGGTCACCATGCTGCCCCATATCACGTGAGTGAATAAAAACACATTTTTACAGATATACTTTTTTTTTAAAAAATGAAACAATGAGTGCTGGTCATTTCCTATGATATGCCTGATTTTGGTGTTTAGGTGAAGAGTCAGCATCAGCTTCCAGTTTACAGGGGAAATGTTATATCGATAATTGACTGAAGAACATGTCTATAAACAGCATTTAGTGCTGGTCGCCTCAGAAGAGCAAATGCCTGTCCTTGGGGCACATTAGGTCAGATTGCCTGATCAATTTCACCCGATTAACAGACATTAACTTCGTGTGACCAATTGGCAAGATGGGCAGAGACTCATTGCACTAGGGTTTCATCTCATCAAGTACAAATCAGCTTGCCGGTAATAATGTTGAAATTAGGCCCTAATGAGATTGATTAGATATGTACAGAGTTGCCTCTGTATAGCACTTAATCATCTGTCAACCTGCTTAAATGCGCACCAAGTATTTCAATGTTTTGTTTTTGAAAATCCTTTTAGCTTGTTACTGATTTCCTGACCACATGGGAGTTTTTTTTTCCCCCTGGTGAGGGAAGTATTGAATAAAAATACTTGCACAATGGTGTCTTCTCTGAGTTCCTGCACTTACACACACACATGAAACATGGGCAAAAAGAAAGAAAAACATGTATATGAACAGAGGATTTAGAATCTCCTCAGTTCAGAAAAAGAAAGTCATTTTCGAGGGTTTAATTACAAATTTATCAACGGATTTTGAAAATGTTTCTGAACTTCTTGCTTAATGAACGAGGCACGAGGTAGAAGCTGTGGTCCTCATTTCCACTACTGTCAGACGGTGAATTTCCCAAATTGGAATACCCTTTCCTTCTATTTTTCAGGAAGAAGAGGAGATGTCAGCAACACAGTGCCTACATGCCAATACTCATTGACTCTTGGTTATGGGAGAAAATAAACTTGCCAATCACCACTGGGAACAGACACTGGGGATAATGCATGGTGCAGAATTTGCTGGCCTGAGTCTCTCATGGAATGGAGATCACGCTGGATTACCACATAGCTCCTTTCTTCTTACCTTGCCAAGGACTTTATACCCAAACCTCCAAACTAGGCCCCTTTGAAATGTCCCCAAGGCACTTAACAACAAGATGTAAAGGTGCTGGTGTTGCACTGGGGTGGACAAAGTTAAAAATCAGATAGCTACCTGACAAAGGAGCAGCACTCCGAAAACTTGCACTTCCAAATAAACCTGTTGGACTATAACCTGGTGTTGTGTGATTTTTAACTTAAAAACAAGGAGGAGAGTACAAATGTGTAAGGTGAGTGCATGAGGTAAAATAGTGGCCAGTTGTCGAGGGGGAGTGTCAGGGTGTCGTTTGGCAATGGGGTAAGGTGACAGAAGAAGGATAGCATGGCAGATGGTTCTGGGAGGGTTGGATGCCAGATGGGTAAGGAAATATAGTGGCAGTGATGAGATTGTAGCAGGATAATCACTGGGATGGTGGGACAGTTGGAGGTTGAGACTGATCAGTGACAATTGGTAAGGGGGCCAGGACATGGACAGATGAGGGAAATAGGGCAGTAAGTGGTAAGGGCCCAAGGGATGAGGTGGGTAAGACAAAGGAGGATGGTGTGACAGCTGAGTGAGAGAAGTTGGAATGACAGGTGGGTTAGGGGGCAAGTAGTAGGTGAGTGAGGGAATAAGGTGGCAAGGATGTGGATGAGCAGGTAGTGTGGGCAGAGCTCAATTGTGTCAGGACAGAGGTGAGGTTGGATTGGAGGTGTTGGACGCGTGCCAGATAGGGGCATGTTGGGGCCAGATCAGGTCAGTGTGGGTTGGGTGTTTTTGTCAGGGCTGTCTGGAGGGACAGGTAATGGACTAATGATTCGTCAAGTGTTGTCAGTTTAAACAATGTGAGATTTTAGTTGTCGTACCTTCTCGACGCCAATGATTGCCCCTTGGCGGTCTTTGATCTAGTCCATTTCTCCAGCTGCAAGGGCAGTCAGTTTGTGGGCTGTATGGAATTGATTAGATGTGTGGGCTTAGCCAGTTCAATACCATTCTCCCCTTTACCAGACTCATTTACGGTAATCTATATTGATCCTTGGCATCAATATGTCTGTGAGGGAAGGGAGCCGAGCCCTCAGCATTCAAACTATCATGAGTTCACATGGAGCTAAGGACCTGGACCATTTTGCAATATGAGAGTGGTACCCTGACATGGCCAAGTCAAAGTCTTCACCATTCTTTAGTAGGCCATTGGTTGTGCCTGTGCCTCTCTCAGCTACTCCATTAACCTAATGGTATCTTGAGAGTCTTACGACATGAATAGATCCATACGATGTGGCAAAAATACTGAAGCATTCACTTGCAAATTAAAGCCTATGATATAAGATTCGAAGGGTCTAAGGAAGTTAATGCAGAGGACTGTATTAAGCACCACACAATCTGATGAACTCTTTTCTGTTGCACCAAGTTGGATTGTAGAAGCCAGCATTCAGTAAACATTTTTAACTTTCAGTGCACAGACTGTTCCAGAGACTCACTACATTAGGCTGTTCAAACATATTAGTTACAGTCAATACTGTCAAAGAACAAAGATGAAGCCTTTGAAGACAAGAAATTTCTTCTCTAAAGACTAGCAAATGTGGGAATTTCTTTAATACAGAAGGCTTTTGAGGCTGGGTCATGAAGTGTATTCAGACTGAGATAGACCTTTAATCAGTAAGGGAATCAAAGGTTATGAGGAAAAGACAGGAAAGTCAATGTAAGGAGTCAGATTAGTCATGATCTAATTGAATGGCCTACATCTGCTCTTATGATTGATCACAGAATACCTACAGTGTGGAAATGGGCCATTTGGCCCAACATGTCCACACTGACCCTCCAAAGAGTAACCCACCCCGACCCATTCCCCTACCTTATTACTTTACATTTACACCTGACTAACCCACCTGTGCATCCCTGAGCACTGTGGGAAATTTAGCATGGCCAGTCCAGCCAACCTGCACATCTTTGGATTGTGGGAGAGGCCAGAGCACCCGGAGGAAACCCACGCAAACACGGGGAGAAAGTGCAAACTCCACACAGACTGTTGCCCAAGGCTGGAATCGAATCCTGGTCTCTGGCACTATGAGGCAGCAGTGCTAACCACTGAGCCACTGTACCACTCTTTTAACAGAGCACTCAAAATAGTTCAGAAGTTATTGGAGAACACTTCCAGAGTTGCAGTCAGTAAGAGAATGATTAGATTAGGTTAGATTCCCTACAGTATGGAAACAGGCCCTTCGGCCCAACGAGTCCACACCTGACCCTCCGAAGAGTAACCAATCCAGACCCACTCCCCCTGACTAATGCACCTAACACTATGGGCAATTTAGCATGGCCAATCCACCTGACCTGCACATCTTTGGATTGTGGGCAGAAACCGGAGCAGCCGGAGGAAACCCGCGCAGAAGGGAACAGACAGATAGAAATAAGTTCCATGTAGAAAAGAACGGTCACATTTTACTGCTGAAAAGGCAACTGAACCACACTGGCTCTGAACAGTTGAGATTTGGTGAGATTTTAGCATGAGATTTCAAAAGCAGTTGGACAACTCTGTGATATTAGAACTTAGGAAGACATTTTAGGTGTTAATAAGCAGCTCTACGTTGGAACCAGGGTATTGGAAAAGTCCTGAAAGCTACAGGGGTTCACAAGAAGCTGTAGGCTACTCAGTGCAGCATAAGGAAAGGTGAGGGAAATCCACAGCAGTATTTATTGTGTGCAACTGAGCTCGGTTTGAGCTCAGAAAACAAATCCAGGGGCAGTACTGGCTTGGTGATGCTGACTGCCCCTGAAAACCTGGAGTTGTGCCTGTGCATTAGTGACTTCGCCAACAATCCAAGGGACCACAGTTCCACAAAAGGAAGGTCAACCACCAAACCATGGGCAGTCATTGTCAAAATTCACCTTCTAAGGAGTTACAAGTCCAGATCACCAAAAGTGAAGACTCACGCCTCCTTGTCATTAATAAAAAAATATACCGAAAGAAAGGTGAAGATTGGAAATCAGAAAAACATGGAAATTGCTGGAGAAGCTCAGCAGGCCTGGCAGCATCAGTAGGTTCTAACCAATGATTACTGGAACCAAAGTATTAGCTCTGATGCTGCCAGACCTGCTCAGTCTTTCCAGCAATTTCTGTTTTTGTCCCTTGCCGTGAATGTCGGAGGGGTCCCTGCTGAGAAATGTTGACTTGTATTTATGATCTGGTGTGTTTATTAGAGTGTTTATCTAGAGTGTTATCACGTTTGCCACGTGACCTGCTTAGCATGTTAAACTATAAATCATATTTATCTTTGCCTATTAAACCATTCTTTTGTTTAAAACTTTGAACATTATTCTGTCAAAAGTCGTTATTTGTTTATCTGAGTAGGTTTTATTTGGCATCAACTGGTTAAATCTGTTGACTAAAGAAACTTGGTTGACCTTTTTCTCTAATACTGGATGAGATACCGTTGAGACTGGCTGAGAAGCTAAAAGTTTGACCATATCATCAATCTGGTTACACTTAAAATTTGTTGTGATCGATAGCAGAGTGAGACAAGAGTCAGTTCATCCTTCCAACATTGGTTGCAACAACATCATATGAAGTCAACTGGGAGGATAGTTTGTGCCCTTGAAAGAGTAAGACATAGCATGGAGATATCCATATAGTTTTAGTGACAATGTCTATCATACCAATGTAACATCTCCTTAGTTACTATCATGCACTAAACTACATCTTACATAAGACAAGAACAGTAGATAGCACCATAGTAAGAGGTCAGAGGTTATATGGTGAAACCTCCAGGAAGGGGTACAAAATGGGTTTAAAAATAAAAGGTTTAACATCTAAAATGGAGATGAGGCAGAAGGTCTTGTTTCACAGGATCACTAAGAATGGAAATTCCTTCCCCCTGAGAGCAGTGGGAGCTGCATCATTTGAAGATATTGTTAACACCATTTCTGCTTGGCATTGCAGCCATGTGTATCAACTGTTTTCCGTTAGCATAGATGTCAAGTGCAAAGGTATGGCTTAGAATGTATTTAGTGCATGAACAATTTTGAACAATTAAATAAATACTATTGCTGGTAATTTAAAATTTCTGCCGATTTCAGGCAAAAGTTTGCAAATGGTATGTTGTCCTTTATCACAAGAGAATTTGAGTAAAGGAGCAAAAATACTTGACTGCACCTATGTAAACCTTTGGTGCAACCACATCTGGAGCATGTAGTAATCTTTGGTCTTACACATGGAAAGACATACTTGCTGTAGAGAGATTGTGTTATGCAGGGGTCTTGAAAGGCCTGGAAGGGTTAAAATTTGACCAAAGGCAATAAGCACCATGTACTGTGATGTTGTCATGAGGACTTGAGGGGAGAGAATTAAGGATTTTGAAGGAATCAGACAAACGCCCAAGTCCTCCTGTAATGATCCATGCCAGATCTTTGTAACACATAATTAGTTGCAGAGGCGCAATAAACTATATCTTATTCACTACAAGAGAATTAAAATCAAAAGATTGACAGGTGATCCCATTCAAATGTACTGGCGTCTTGTGGGGTTTCACTAGTAGATGCAGAAAGGATGTTTCCCTCTTGGCTGGCAAGCCCAGAACCAGGGATCATAGTCTCAGAATAAGAGCTGTGCTAGTCTGAGCTGAGATAAGGGGGAATCACTTGTCTGAGAGGGCAGTGAATCTTTGGAATTCTCCAATGCAGGGGAGCTGTGGAAAATCAGTGCATTTTTTTAAAGAGTTAGGATTGATATATTTTGACATTTTAACAACAGTCAAAGGAATATGAGGACATTGCTGGAAAATGGTGTTGAAGTAGAAAATCAGCCATGATCTCTTTGAATGATGATGTGGGCTCAATTATCTCAATGGCCTGTTCCTGCTCATATTTGTTACATCCTTAAGTTGGATCTTCGCTGCTTTAATCAGCTGTTCACACTTTGTTGAAATTTGATTACCTCACTGATGAGGTTCTGGCTTCAACTGTTAACAATTACCAGCAGCAGTTTGTTCAATGGAGCTTTTCATTTTGTTTTTAAAACACCTTCCAACAGTAATGAGAATACTAATGGATAACCTGTGACTGAAGGGCAGTGAAATCGTGATCTATAATTGGTATATTGAAAATCCAATGACTTCTGTGTTGCCGGGGTTTAAATCCGATGCATTCAATGGGATATTAGAGTCTGTTAAATATGCAATGTGTTCACAGGATGATGCATGAACTCTGGCTCACTTTTGTCACCGTCTCATCACTGAGTCAGAAGGTTATAATCCCACACCAGAGAATTTAAGATGTCTTTCGCAATGTAGTACTGAGGGAACACTGTGTTGTCTGAGTTACTGTCTTTCAGATGAGACATTAAATAAAAGTCTCAACCATTCTCTCTGGTAGACTTAAAATATCTCATAGGAGAAAGTGAGGGCTGCAGATGCTGGAGATCAGAGTCGAGAGTGTGGTGCTGGAAAAGCACAGCAGCTCAGGCAGTGTCCGAGGAGCAGGAGAATCGATGTTTCGGGCACAAGTCCTTCATTGTGAAACATTGATTCTCCTGCTCCTCGGACACTGCCTGACCTGCAGTGCTTTTCCAGCACCACACTCTCGATTTAAAATATCGCATGGCTTTGTTCAAAGAGTAGTCGGAAAGCATCCTCAGTGCTTCATTAGTTGCAAGACTACTTGGACAACCCAAAGGTTATGAATTTAAATCTTGCTTATATCGGGGGCATGGACTTGCTAATTTTATCAAAGTTAATACCTTCAATAAAGCACCTGACAAGGATATATGGCCTAAGAATGGTTTAAGTGTGTTTTGAGAGCAATATCCCACAGTATAATTCCCAGCCTTAGAAATTTAGAAATTAAATTTAAAGGCTAAGTAAAGGATGCTAAATTTGGTATATCTACAATCTAGAGTCCACCAATGATTTATACGTGGCTTTGTTTGACAGTGGCCATCTTCATTGCCTTGTCCCGGAACCAAGCTGCCTGTCCTCTATTTCAATTTGCTTAACTCCCACATCTCAATTGCCATAAATCCAAATCAATCAATTTCCCAAATGATACTTTTTCATGATTATTCAAACTTTCCAAACTATAAAATTTTGCAGGTCATTCAGATTTGGTCCAAAGCTTGGTAGTTGCCAGGTGTAATGCAAGTTTGAACTTCCCAAAACTATCCTGATCTGGCAGTGTTCGAAACTGCATGTTGATTTTCCAAATGAAAGCATGAAATATGTATATCATAGAATCACTACAGTGTGGAAACAGGCCATTTCACCCAACAAGTCCACACTAATCCTCCAAATCATAACCCACCCAAACCCATTCCCCTTACTAATGCATTAAACCTACACACTCCTGAACACTATGGGCAATTTAGCATGGCCAATTCACCTAACCCACACATCTTTGGATTGTGGGAGGAAACCGGAGCAGCCGGAGGAAACCCATGCAGAGAATGTGCAAACTCCACACAAACAGTCCCCTGAGGCTGGAACCGAACCTGGATCACTGCACTGTAAAGCAGCAGTGCTAACCATTGAGTCACTGTGCCGCCTCTATATTAACATATGCTTGGAATATTCTAAATTTTCTTTTGAGAATTTGGTACTTTTCGAAGCATAGCCAACTGGTATAGAGTCATAAAGATGTACAGCACAGAAACAGACCCTTCGGACCAACTCATCCATGCTGACCAGATATCCTAACCTAACCTAGAAACATTTGCCAGCACTTCACCCATATCCCTCTAAACCCTTGCTATTCATAGACCCATCCAGATGCTTTTTAAATGTTGTAATTATACCAGCCTCTACCACTTCCTCTGGCACTCATTCCATGCATGCACCACCATCTGCGTGAAAAAGATGCCCCTTAGGTCCCTTTTAAATTTTTCCCCACTCACCATAAACCTATGCCCTCTAGACCTGGACTTCCCCCACCCCAGGGAAAAGACTGTCTATTTAACATATGCATGCCCCTCATGGTTTTATAAGGATTCTGGGTAATCCAAGATGGAGGACAGGAAAAAAAGTTGTGGCTGTAAGAGCTGCTCTTTTTTTGATGTATTGGAGATGTTTTGCTCAAATTTCAGGAGCAACAATTACTGTTTTATACGCTGTTGCATTGTTTTGGAAGTTTGGGTGAATAAAGATTAAAACAATGGCACTTTAAAAAGGAGGAAGACAGACAAAGGCAGTGACCACATGGTCAGAGAAAGAAACTGTTGCAAGGTCGGAAAAATGAAAAGCATTTTACATACAGCAAATTTCTGCAAACAGTAATGAAATAAATGACCAAATAATTTGTTTGGATGGTGGAGTAGCTGAGAGAGAAATGTTAGCAATATGGAGAAATTCTCCAGCTTTCCTAAATATTATAACCATGCATTCTTTCACATCTACTGAGAGGATGGATGTGGCTTCAGTTTAATATCTCATCTGTAGGACAATTCCAAGGTGTCATAATTTCTGAATTGGAAGTGAGTATTCTGTTCAAGTATAAGTAGCCAAATCAAACGCAGACATAATGACATTAAACACCAGAAAGTCTTGTTCTGATTGAAATTTACCTGAAATATTCACTCTGACAGATGACACCAGATTTGATGAGCATTGAAAATACTTCCTACTTTAGGTTGTCCATTCAAGGCAATTGAGTATGTAATCTTAGTCGATAGTGCTGAGGAAGTGCTGCATCAACCTTCAGACAAGGTGTTGAAAGATCTATTTGAACAGCAACAGTGAACTTCTCCTCACATTCTGACAAACATTTATTCCTCAAAAGAATACAGAGGTAGATTGCCCCAATTTATTGGAGGAACACAATGCTTTACCTAAGTTCAAAAAAAATCTGGAATTCATTGCTGCAGAAGGCTGTGGAGGCCAGATCATAGACAGTATTTAAGACAGAGATAAATTAGGGTGGCACAGTGGTTAGCACTGCTGCCTCACAGCACCAGGTTTGATTCCCACCTCAGGCAACTGTCTGTGTGGAGTTTGCATATTCTCCCCGTGTCTGCATGGGCTTCCTCTGGGTGCTACGATTTCCTCCCACAGTCCAAAAGATGTGTAGGGTAGGTGAATTGGCCATGTTAAATTGCCTGTAGTGTTAGGTGTAGGGGAATGGGTCTGGGTGGGTTGCTCTGCAAAGGGTTGGCGTAGACTTGTTGGGCCGAAGGGCCTGTTTCCACACTGTAGGGAATCCAATCTTAAATAAGTTTGTGATTAGTAAAGGGATCAATGGCTACAGGAGAATGGTGTTGAAAACATAGTAGCAATGATTGAATGGTGGAGCAGAATTGTTGGGCTGAATGGCCTAATTCCAGTCCTATAGCTTATGAACTGGCCAGAAAGTTCCCAAATGAAATGGGTTGTAGTTTTGACCCTTTGGCATGAGGCAACAACATTTTGAAAGCACTGATAAGAAAACACAATGGTGTGGATGCTGAATATCTAAAATCAGAATGAACAATGCTGGAACAATTCAGCCAGTCAGACAATATCTGCAGAGAGAGAGACAGATAAGATTTTGGATTGTGATAACCTCACACCAGCACAGGCTTAACAAAAGGAGTGGCACGGTGGCTTAGTGGTTAGCACTGCAGCCTCACAGCACCTGGGACCTGGGTTCGATTCCAGCCTTGGGACACTGTCTGTGTGGAGTTTGCATGTTCTACCTGTGTCTGCATGGATTCCCCCCACAGTCCAAAGATGTGCAAATCAGATGAATTGGCCTTGCTAAATTGCCCATAGTGTTGTGTGCATTAGTTAGAGGGAAATGGGTGGGTTACTCCCCTGGAGTGCCAGTGTGGACTTGTTTAAGGGAATCTAATCTAAAAGAAAATCCAGTCATCAAGGAATGGCAGTGACCGAAATCAATTGAGGTAGTAATGGGGCTTGCAAAGTTTAAACGCAGGTAGGCAATTGTTGTTGGTGGACAATCAATGTTTCCACCAAGTGTTTTGCGATCACCTTGCTACATCTCTACAAAAGAGAAATAGAGAGAAAAATCGCTGAAGGAGTTTTAAACTTCCGTGGGATACACAAATCAGTTCACTACAACTCAGCACCATACATCAACCAAAAAGATTGATATATGTTGTTGAGGATGAAAGGGTTTTCTTTTTGTCTGTTGAACATCGAAGGATGGATTCCCTATTTGAAAGCTCCCAAAAAAGAATTATTTCTTGCCGGGTATATTGACTAATTTGTCATTCTTTAAATTAAGGATTTCTCAGTAACTGTTACGTCTCCACACATAACATCCCGCATCAACCTTAAAATATTGTTCCCTCAAGTTCATTGTCTGTAAAAGCCAATCCATCAACTTGATTTCCCAGTTTAACTTAAGAGTCATAGAGAAGAACAGTACAGAAATAGACCCTGCTGTCCAACTCATCTATGCCGACCAGATATCCTAAATTAATCTAGTCCCATTTGCCAGCATTTGGTCATATCCTTCTAAACCCTTCCTATTCATACACCCATCCAAATGCCTTTTAAATGTTGTAATTGTACCAACGTCCACTACTTCCTCTGGCAAGTCATTCCATACACACAACAACACCACTGTTAAAACGTTAATTCTTAGGTCTTTTTCAAAATTTTCCTCTCTCAACTTAAACATATGCCGTCTAGTTTTCGACTCCCCTATCCAGAGAAAAAAGATCTTCACTCTTCATCTTATCCACGTCCCTCATGATTTTCTAACCTCGTATAAGATCACCCCTCAGCTTCCAATGCTGCAGGGAAAACAGTCCCAGCTTATTCAGCCTCTCCCTTTAGCTCAAACCTTCTAACCCTGGCAACATCCTTATCAATCTTTTCTGTACCCTTTCAATTTTCTCAACATCTTTCCTATGGTAGGGAGGCCAGAATTGAATTGAGTGTCATATTACAAAAGTGACCTGACCAATGTTCTTACAGCCAGAACGTGACTCCCAATTCCCACTACTTCCTCAGGCAAGTCATTCCATACACAAACCACCATCTGTGTGAAAATGTTGTCCCTTAGGTTCCTTTTAAATCTTTCCCCTCTCAACTTGAAACCATGCCCTCTAGTTTTGGACTCCCCTACCTCGGGGAAAATACCTTGGCTATTTACCTTATTCATGCTCCTCTATAAAATTCTATAAGGTCATCCTTCAGCCTTTAATACTCAAAAGAAAATAGCCCCAGCTTATTCAGCCTCTCCCTGTAGCTGAAACCCTCCACCCCTGGCAATATTCTTTTAAATCTTTTCTGAATCCTTTCAAGTTTAACATGTTTCCTATGGCAGGCAGACCAGAATTGAATGCACTATTCCAAAAAAGGCCTTACCAATGTCCTGCACAGCCGCAATATGACCTTCCAACTCCTATTGTGCAATTGGCTGCATTCTGTAATATCTACAGGATAATAATAATACATAATAACTTAGCAAGGTTTCTTTGATAACTCCACCCAAACCAATGACCTCCATTACCATTCGAAGCAGGTGCTTGGAAACATCACAGCCTCCATGTTCCCCTTTTAAGTCATGACTTGATTGGCTGTCATTCTTCCTTCAGCATTGCTAGGTGTCAGGGTGGAATGACTCAGTGAATCATTCGACACCCAGGTCCACCCCCACAAAGAGTTTATTGTTTTACACCAGTGTAAGTCAGTTTATGGATTTCTCCACTGAACGAAAGGAAACATACACTTTTTATATGTTTGATTTTAACCCATCTTTAGCTGTTACAAACCAACTGTATAATTAATTAATTATCTATGCATCCATTTAGGTTAATCATGTGACTGCGTGATTAAACATGGCCAGATTTCAAGTCGCCCCATGATCTCCTGATGTTTACCAAACCTCCTTACCCTTGAACATTCACAACATGTCTTATTCATTCACATTCCAAGCTTTACTTCCTGTGCCAGTTGTCCAGTCTTCCCTAGCTAATAGCAAGGGGGCTTCTATCTACCTTAGACTGAATATCCGTGGCAATGCTGTTAAATCCCTTAATGCCTGTATACTTAAAACTCAATTTTTAAAAATATATGTGTCTGTGATTACCTGTGAGTGTTAACTATGTGAGTTAGACCCTTCCCTTCTATCCCATGATCAATACTGGACCTTAGACTAGCCTGGTATGGAGGCTACTATGAGTCAATGCTGTTCCAATCTGACTCTATACATGCAGCAGCATTTTCACTTCTTATTCAACAGGACTTTTTTGTATGCATTGCACAAGACCCCTTGTATGCAATCTTAATCTTGATACCTTGAGTAACTTCCTACTGTGAAGGCATCTGATTACTCTAGCTTACAGTTTGAGCTGAGACAGCAGACTATGCTGTTTCAGTTAATCTTCCTCAGAGACAAAAGGAAACTGCAGATGCTGGAATCCAACATAGACAAACAGGAGGCTGGAAGAACACAGCAACACGAGGTGGAAAAATCAACATTTTGGGGATAACCTTCTTCTGGACTGAGGTCATGATTTGGAGGTGCTGGGTTTGGACTGGGGTGTAAAATTTAAAAGTCACACAACTGTCTGATGAAGGGTCAGCGCTCCGAAAGCTAGTGCTTCCAAATAACCCTGTTGGACTATAAAGTTGTGTGTTGTGTGTTTTTTTTTAACCGCAGGACTGGGGGTGTATAAGGGGAGCTGCAGATAAAGGGGGTGGGGGGGGGAGCAGGGTGGTATTGGGGATAGATGAAGACAGGTAGAGGGTATTACTTGGTTGGAACAACATGGGAAAAACGAGTCTGGTTGGTGGATAGAAGATAAGGTCGATGAGTGGAATGGAAGGGAGATGGGAGGGCTGGAAAGGGAGTTGGATGATGGGAAAGGCGGTTATTTGAAATGTTGAGTTCTCCGGTCTGTCAAGTGAACACCACTTTCACCCTTGGGCAGCCTGAACTCAAGGGCGGCACGGTGGCTCAGTGGTTAGCACTGCTGCCTCACAGTGCCAGGGTCCCAGGTTCGATTCCAGCCTTGGGCGACTGTCTGTGTGGAGTTTGCACATTCTCCCTGTGTCTATGTGGGTTTTCTCTGGGTGCTCTGGTTTCCTCCCACAGTCCAAAGATGTGCAGGTTAGGTGAATTGGCCATGATAAATTGCCCATAATGTTAGATACATTAGTCAGAGGGAAATGGGTCCGGTGGGTTACTCTCGGGGGGGTTGGTGTGGACTAGTTGGGCTGAAAGGCCTGTTTCCACGCTGTGGGGAATCTAATCGAAAATCCCAGAACTTTCTGTTTAACAATAGTTTGGAGAACATTCAACATATGGACAGCAATACCTCACATTGAAAAGGTCAACTGTGAATGGACAATAATTGCTTCCTTGCCAGCATTGCCCATGTACACAGAATATTCATTTGAAATTAAAATTAATGCAAATTAAATCATTAATTGATGAATTAGGACTGTCAAAGCGCAGAACAATCTATTGCAAGGGCGAAGTTTAGCAAAAACACTTAGTCATGGAGTCATGCAGCATGGAAACAGATCCTTCGGTCCACCCAGTCCACACCGACCATAATCCCAAACTAAACTAGTTCCACCAGCCTGCGCTTGGCCCATATCCCTCCAAATGTTTCTTATTCATGTACCTATCCAAATGTCTTTTAAGCATTTTAACTGTACCTGCATCCATAACTTCACCTGGAAATTCATTCCACACACGAACCACTCCCGATATAAAAAAATGTTGCCCTCATGATTTTCTGTAAATCTTTCTCCTCTCACCTTAAAAATACACTGACTAGTATTGAAATCCCCCTCACTAGGGAAAAGACACCTGTCATTCACATTAGCAATGCCCCTCATGATTTTATAAACCACAGTGGCTCAGTGGTTAACACTGCCGCCTCACAGTGCCAGGGACCAGGGTTCGATTCCAACCTTGGGTGGCTGTCTGTGTGGAATTTGTACATTCTCCCTGTGTCTGTGTGGAGTTCCTCCCACAGCCCAAAGATGTGCAGGTTAGTTGAATTGACCATAATAACTTGCCCATAGTGTTCAAGGATGTGCATTAGTTATGGGAAATGTAGGGATATGGGTCTGGGTGGGATACTCTTCAGAGGATTAGTGTGGACATGTTGGGCCAAATAGCCTGTTTTCACATTGTAGGGAATCTATAAGGTCACCTCTCAACCTTTTGTGCTCGAGTGAAAAAGTCCCGACCTCTCCTATAACTCAAACCCTCCATTCCCAGTAAAATTCCAATAAATCTTTTCTGAACCCTCTCCAGCTTTATAATATCCTTCCTACAGCAGGGCAGCCTAGAACTGGACACAGTACTCCATAAGAGGCCTCAGTAATGTCCTGTACCACCTCAACATGACATCCCAAATCCTATACTCAAGGGTCTATGTAATGAAGGCAAGCACGCTAAATGCCTTTTTACCACTCTGTCTATATGTGACACAAACTTCAAAGAATTATGTACCTGAACCCCTGTTCTACAACTGTATTCAAGGCCCAACTTTTAATTGAATAAGTCCTTCCCTTTTTTTAAACTAAAATGCAACACCCTTATTAAATAATGTTAATTTTAATGATAATAGTTTGATTTCATTTTTTCTGTGTACAACAAATAACCCTTACAGTTAAAACAATAGGAACCAATCTTCCTCATATAAATTATGTACTCATCTCCACCACTCCAAATATTAGGTCCATCCTCAATTTCCCATCCAACTTGTGCTTTCAAATGTTCCCTCCCAACGTATGTCCTCTACCTCTGAGAAAGACAAGTGCAGTAGGTTCAAGCTAACACCACCTCCATACACCATCCCAAACTTGGAAAAACTTGGAAAATTTCATTGTTGTTGCTGGGTCTAAATCCTGGAACTTCTTTCCTAACAGCTTTGAGGGTGTAGCTACCCCACCATGGAGTACAGTTGTTCAAGAAAGCAGCTCAGCTTTTCTAAAGCTGTTAGAAATGGCAATAAAGGTTGGCCCAACCAGCAAATCATCTCATGAACAATTAAAGAAGTATTTTACGTTACCCCTTCGCTCTCATAGTTGATTTACTGACCTACTTATCTTCTTCAAAATTGGCTTCAACTACAGCCTGTTAAACAGATAGGGCAAATGGAGGAGTCTCTGTGATAAATGCGACTCTTAATGTCCTGAACCATTTGATTTAACATCTGACACTTTGAAAGTCAGTATTTCCTAATCATTCATTTCCAGGGTTTTTATGTTCATTATGCTATTAACAATTTAGGGATACAAGACCGATTGGGGAAAGAGGAGAAAGTGAGGACTGCAGATGCTGGAGATCAGAGCTGGAAAATATGTTGCTGGAAAAGCGCAGCAGGTCAGGCAGCATCAAAGGAGCAGGAGAATCAATGTTTCGGGCATAAACCCTTCTTCGGGAATGAGGAGGGTGTGCCATGCAGGCTAAGATAAAAGGTAGGGAGGAGGGACTTGGGGGAGGGGCATTGGGAATACGATAGGTGGAAGGAGGATAAGGTGAGGGTGATAGGCCGGAGAAGGGGTGTGGGCGGAGAGGTCGGGAAGAAGATTGCAGGTCAAGAAGGTGGTGCTGAGTCCGAGGGTTGGGACTGAGATAAGGTAGGGGGAGGGGAAATGAGGAAGCTGGAGAAATCTACATTCATCCCCTGTGGTTGGAGGGTTCCTAGGCGGAAGATGAGTCGCTCTTCCTCCAGGCGTCGTGTTGCCATGGTCTGGCGATGGAGGAGTCCAAGGACCTGCATGTCCTTGGCAGATTGGGATGGGGAGTTAAAATGTTCAGCCACAGGGCAGTTGGGTTGGTTGGTGCGGGTGTCCCAGAGGTGTTCTCTGAAACGTTCCTCTACATTGGGGAGACAGGCCACCTACTTGCAGAACGTTTCAGAGAACACCTCTGGGACACCCGCACCAACCAACCCAACTGCCCTGTGGCTGAACATTTTAACTGCCCATCCCACTCCGCCAAGGACATGCAGGTCCTTGGACTCCTCCATCGCCAGACCATGGCAACACAATGCCTGGAGGAAGAGCGCCTCATCTTCCGCCTAGGAACCCTCCAACCACAAGGGCAGATTTCTCCAGCGTCCTCATTTCCCCTCCCCCCACCTTATCTCAGTCCCAACCCTCGGACTCAGCACCGCCTTCTTGACCTGCAATCTGCTCTCCGCCTCCACCCCCTCCCCGGCCTATCACCCTCACCTTAACCTCCTTCCACCTATCGCATTCCCAACGCCCCTCCCCCAAGTCCCTCCTCCCTACCTTTTATCTTAACCTGCTTGGCACACCCTCCTCATTCCTGAAGATGGGCTTATGCCCGAAACGTCAATTCTCCTGCTCCTTGGATGCTGCCTGACCTGCTGCGCTTTTTCAGCAACACATTTTTCAGCTCTGATTGGGGAAAGAGTTGCACAAGTAAAATGGATGAATATTAATGATTTGTGCATTAACTAGAAAGGCAGGCTGGAGCTAGAAATACAGATGGATCTCTTTTAAATAGAATCCTGGTTGCTACTGCATGTGTAGAATTTATACTGGAGTAATTACAGGCATATTACAAACTTACTATTTCCAAATTAGATCATGTTCTCTGCTGCCGTTCAAACTGGAATGTAATTCCATAGGCATTGGCCTTCCAGGTAACCACCCTTCATCGTTGATCTTTGATGGATACATGTTATAGTCTCTCAAAATAGTGGGTTACAAGCATCTGATCAAAGCTGGATCCCATTGTCATCTAACATGAATTTAAAAAAATTTAATGGACATCCCTGCTCAGCAGTCAACAATATGAACCAATGTTCATCTCTGGTATACTTTGCTCAGTTATATAAATAAAGGCAAAGTACTTAACTGTTGCTGAAATAAGACTAGCAGTCAAAACTTATTTTATTTTGCATTCATCGGGACTAGAATGCAAGAAAAAGTCTTGAAGATAATGAAGTACCACTGTATACAGCATCTGAAGAGGGTACTGATTGCTTGGGTTATCAATGTCATGGAGGTGCAGCAAGAACAGTTAACTGTCAATCTCCATTCTCGAGTCAGGCAGGAAAATTCTGATTGGTTGTGTTTTTGTGAGGATTCAGCAGAGATTGGTTGTCTCCATGAACCTTTTATTTATGATAAAGGTGCAATATGCGCAAGTTCCGTTCATCTATAGGTGTAGCTTATCGCTTGTGCAAGTGTTTCACACTGCGAGCTCACCTGAAATTAAATGCCAGTATATCACCCATCTGCACTTCTGCCGCTATTAGACATGACGCTGGGATTGGAAATCATTTATTAAATAAATGTGCAAGATTTAAAGCTTCAACCTCTTGACTCCTTTAAGCAGTTCATGAATCAAGCTGATTCTGCAATGTTAGCAGAGCTGAGGAAAGTGAAAGTCACAATGGTCCCAGGGGACCATAGGCTGCTTTTTAATTAGAGAGAGAGAGTGAAATAAATGGCAGTGAGTTCAACTGATGGCCACCACACTTCAGGTATTGGACAAAGCTGAACAGGCAGTGCTTTTGTAGTAACCTTAGTTGTACGGGAATCAAACCCATATTGTTAGCGTCACTCAGCAGCCATCCAGCTAACCAAGCTAACCACCTTCTTTAATTAGAAAGCACCTCACTCTTAATCTGAGATCAAAGGATTCAACACAGACTGAAAGTTCAAACCTGCAAGCTTCTTGTTTCTGAACCTCAATACAACACAGTGCAATCAATAGTAGGCCAAATAGTAACAGTCAATGTGAAACCTTCCATAATCTCATATGTCCTGGGTCAGTAGTTGATTCCAGGATGGGATATAGAGGTAAAAACACTAATCTTCTTCCTCAAACACAGTATATCATTGTCAAACATGCATGCACACATCAGGTGATAATAGGATCCAACTTTCTCAATGCCCATAGTCATTGGGCACTTGGGTAATGTTCTTATACAACTTGGTGAATTGATAGAGTACTCAGGAATTTGATCAAATGATCATTTATTTTCATGTGGAGAGATAAGATGCAAGAAGAGATAGTTTTATCACCATAAACTGTAAAACCAACTCTACTGGGACACCTCACAGCTTTATGGGAAACTTTACATTGGGTATCATCATGTTTCTACTGTTGTCCCACAGTTTTTATTGCATTATCTGCATTTTCCCAAAGGCTGGCTCTATCTTGCTGATTGTGTAGTTCCTGCACTTCTAGTCTTTCTTTGCCCATCTATGGTTCCTATTTGCATAGACGATCACAAAGTTATAGAGATGTATAGCATGGGAACAGACCCTTCGGTCCAACTTGTCCATGCCGACCAGATATCCCAACCCAATCTAATCCTACCTGCCAACACCAGGCCCATATCCCTCCAAACCCTTGATATTCATATGCCCATCCAGATGCCTTTTAAATGTTGCAGTTGTACCAGCCTCCACCAATTCCTCTGGCAGCTCATTCTATACACATACCACCCTCTGAGAGAAAAGGTTGGCCCGAAGGTCTCTTTTATATCTTTCCCCTCTCACCTGAAAACTATGCCCTCTAGTTCTGGACTCCCCCACCCCAGGGAAAATACCTTGTCTATTTATCCTATCCATGCCCCCCATGATTTTATAAACCTCTGTAAGGTAACTCGTCAGCCTCTGATGTTCCAGGGAAAACAGCCCCAGCCTATTCAACCTCTCCCTATTTCTCAAATCCTCTAACCCTGGCAACACCCTTGTAAATCTTTTCTGAACCCTTTCAAGTTTCACAACATCTTTCCTATAGGAAGGAGACCAGAATTGTATGCAATATTCCAACAGTGGCCTAATCAATGTTCTGTACAGCCGCAACATGACCTCCCAAACCCTGTACTCAATACTCTGACCAATAACGGAAAGCATACCAAATCCCTTCTTCACTATCCTATCTACCTGTGACTCTACTTTCAAGGAGCTATGAACTTGCACTCCAAGGTCTCTTTATTCAGCAACACTCCCTAGGACCTTACCATTAAGTGTATAAGTCCTGCTAAGATTTGCTTTCCCAAAATGCAGCACCTCACATTTATCTAAACTCCATCTGCCACTTCTCAGCCCATTGGCTCATCTAATCAAGATCCTGTTGTTATCTGAGGTAACTTTCTTCATTGCACACGACACCTCCAATTTTGATATCATCAGCAAACTGACTAACTATACCTCTTATGCTCACATCCAAATCCTTTATATAAATGATGAAAAGTAGCAGACCAAGCACCACTGATAAATCGGGTCTGAGAGTAGAAGGAGTCATTTACACAATGCCCTTCACTGACTCAACGTGAATATTGATCTGCATTCTCTTGGCTGCTCTGACAGGGATACCAGTCATCAGTTCACTATCATTGACAATATGATTGAAAATCTTACTCTTAATTAAACTGAAACTGGTTTGACCTTTTCAAGTGTCAAGGTTCAAACACTAACATTGTGCCAGTTGGGTGATTCCAAAAGTAGGAAAGACTTGTGCTTATGCAGCGGTTTCTTGACTTTAAGATATCCCAAAATACTTAGCTGCCAGTTAACCTTAATACAAGTGTTGTCATCATTGCGATGTAGGAGCAGCCAATTTTTATGCCACAAGCACTCACAAATAGCAATATGTTAATGACCTTTCAGTAATGTTGGTTGAGGGGCAAGTATGGGATGGGACTCTACTCTGTATCTTCAGCTCAAACAGGTCCCCTATGCATCATGAGGAGATATTCAGAGAGTCAACTGCAATCTCAGTCAAAGAGGTTAACTTTAAGAATCCTCTTGAAGGAGGAGGATAAAGGGGTTCAGGGAGGGCATTCCAAAGGTCCAGGGTCCAGGCAGCTGAAGGCATAGCTGTCAGTGGTGGAACGATGGGAGTTATGGGAAGCTGGAATTAGAGGAGTACAGAGGGTTAATGAGATAAATAGGGAGGTGACAGCATTGAGGGATATGAAAGAACTTTTGCTGAATTAACTCCACAGAGGCTGGTATCCCATCACCAAGTCACCTTTTATGCATAGTATTTGACTCTGATCAAACCCCCTCAGAACCAGCTCTCAGAGTGAATAGAACCTCTGACACTCCTGTTTATTTATTTATTTTTCTCTTTTTCTTCTCTTGGCCCAACAAGTCCACACTGACCCTCCGAAGAGTAACCCACCCAGACCCATTTCCCTCTGATTAATGCACCTAACACTATGGGCAATTTAGCATGGCCAATTCACCTAACCTGCACATCTTTGGACTGTGGGAGGAAACCGGAGCACCCAGGGGAAACCCACATAGACATCGGGAAAAATACAAACTCCACACAGACAGTCGCCCGAGGCTGGAATCGAACCCGGGTCCGTGGTACTTTGAGGCTGCAGTGCTAGCCACTGAGCCACCATGCCGCCCCGACACTCCTGTTTTTTTTTTACAGTGAGAGACACAGGTGCACGAATCTTTATTCAATTTCCACCACCAGGAAGATAGGAAAACACCCAAGTGGCCAGTGACAACCACTGCCCTTCACATCAAAGGGCAGTGCTGTGTGATCAAACAGTGAAGGGGAGGGTAGGGACTAAATCAAAATAGGACACTCCTGTTTATATCTGTCAGCCAGGGCTCCCTCATTGGCCCAGATTAATAGCCTCAACCAAGGAACCCATATTCTATGAGGTCCATCTGGCTGACCTCATTCCAATCAGTGCAGTTGCCATGCTGGGAGGCAACATAATTTAGTGAGACTATCTGGAACTGTATCACAGCAAAAATAAATTCACGCCATGAGTTATCAGAGAGTGTGATGGATCAATGCATTGAATGATTATGGGGCACTGAAAATTGCAATGCCAAGACATAACAGTCTACGCATCCAATGCTACAAATGGGATTCCAATAATAGGTTGTTGTTTCTGACCAGTACAGGCAAAAAGGGCCAAAGAGCCTTTTCTCAGCCTTTTTCTATGCTGTAGACCTCCAGGACTCTATGAAACAGTAATGTGTAGCTACTTCCGAAGCTCCTCACAGAAGCATGGGATTTGTTTGTCGAGTGACTGGAACCAGGCTGATCTTGTCGACTACAAGATCCTTGATTGGGTTTGTTAACCAGGAAAGCCCTGGATGACCAGTATAACGAGAAGATATCCACCAACACCCTGGAGTTGTTCAGGGAGAGGTGGGCGCCGCAGGGGGTGGAGTGCATTATTTCCCCCTCCAACTGTATTTTGATTTAGTCCCTGCCCTCCCCTTCACTGTTTTGATCACACAGCATTGCCCTTTGGTTTGAAGGGCAGTGCTTGTCACTGGTCACTCAGGTGTTTTCCTATCTTCCTGGTGGTGGAAATTGAATAAAGATTCATGCACCTTGTGTCTCTCACTGTGTCTCACACCTACACACACACACTATGGGTGCTGGGGAAAAAATAAGCACTACCGCAGTTAATAAAAAAAAAACCAGGAGATTTCACACAGCATTGCCCTTTAAACAAAAAGAAAAAAAAACAAACAGGAGTGTCAGGGATTCTGTTCACTCTGATAGCTGCCTCTGAGGGAGCTGGATCAGTGTGTGCGTGTGTTCAAGGACTCTCCTCCTTGAAGGTGTCTGAAAAGAAATAACCAGGAGAAATCCACCAACACCCTGGAGTTGTTCAGGGAGAGGTGGGTGCCTTAGGGGGTGGAGTGCATTATTTCCCCCTCCAACTCTATTTTGATTCAATCCCTGCCCTCCCCTTCACTGTTTGATCACACAGCATCGCCCTTCGATGTGAAGGGCACTGCTTGTCACAGGCCGCTTGGATGTTTCCTTTCTTCCTGGTGGTGGAAATTTGAATAAAGGTTCATGCACCTTGTGTCTTTCACTGTGTCTCACACCTGCACACACACAGCATGGGTTTTGGGGAAAAAATAAGCACTACCACAGTTAGGCGGTAGTGTGGGAAAAAAGGAAAAGAAAAAATATATAACCAGGAGATATCCACCAACACCCTCGAGATTTTCAGGGAGAGGTGGACTCTGCAGGGTGTGGAATGTATTATTTTCCCCTCCAACTCTATTTTAATCTAATCCTTGCCCTCCCCTACACCTTTTGATCACGCAGCATTGCCCTTTGATGTGAAGGGCACTGCTCGTCACTGGCCACTCAGGTGTTTCCTATCTTCCTGGTGGTGGAAACTGAATAAAGATTTGTACACCTGTTGTCACATCTGCACACACACAAACAAAAAATATACACAGGGCATTCAGAATCTCCTCAGTCCAGGGACTGACTCTGAGCTGGCTAGCCACAGCCAGTGTACTGCGTGCAAGTAAATAAAGGGAGATTTGGTGACAGGATACCAGCCTCTGTGCAGTTATTTTAGTTTTTAAGGACTGGAAACTGTTGAGATATTGCTTTTTTTTCAAAATCCTAACTAAGGCAGTCAGTCTGGGCACATTTGGTTGGCTACATTGACTGGCATGTATTTAGAAGCCCAAATCCAATAGAGTTTTGGCACTTAGCAGACTAGCATCTGATGCCTGACCCAAGTTTTCAACATGATAATGTTGAGGATTGGATTTCACAGGGCAGGGAGTCAGTGCTGTGACATTTGAAACAATGCCTCTGAGCTGCAGTAATTAGTTGTAATTTTTGTAATATGTTCCTTCACCTTAGCTCTACGCTTGGCAGTTGAAATCCCATTTCAGACCTTTAAATATTCATTTACAGACTTGATTTCCAAGCTTGTCGAGCTGGGTTTCTGCCCTTTTCTCACAGCGCATTGCTGACTATAATTCACAAAATGAAATAATGGTGCTGGAAATTAATCTAGTTAAAATGCAGCACTGTCATTATTGGACAGGGCTTAAAAAGGTAAAAGAAAACATTACTTGAAACCAATTATAATGGATGATTTTCCAGAATACAAAAATGTATAAGCTCTCAGTATAAGGATGTCAAAAAGCATTGTCCATCTTCAGGTTCAATCACTTGTTCTAGAGTCACAAATGTGTCTAAATCAAGTATGCTAATGAATATTATTGATGAATCAGTGTGTTGAATTCTCCTATTTTTTAGAAAAGTTATCTTCCAGGTGATTCGAGTTGGATGTTAACTTTTCTCATGCAATCCTCTGATCTTCAGCTGACCAGCTCATGCATTCAGTGGCAATGCTCACTGTTGCTGGGACTTTGTGACCGTCACATCATGCACGTAATGTAGGTAAAGCTCAGCTCCACAGCACTTCAGACACTGAAAGCCAAGAATGATCCTTCACTCTGTGGTGGTCAACCTTGAGGACAAGGCATAGGAAGGGAAAACTTCCATACTTGGGGTGGCACGTGGTTAGCACTGCTGCCTCACAGTGCCAGGGGCCGGGGTACGATTCCAGCCTCAGGTGATTGACTGTGTGGAGTTTGCGCATTCTCCCCGTGTCTGTGTGGGTTTCCTCCGGGTGCTCCAGTTTCCTCCTACAATCCAGCTCATCCAACTACATTCATCTCGCTTGATGTATCTTCTTGTCTCATTCTTGACAGGATCGAGACGGTGGGTTGGCTGATAGTTGGTACCTCATTCTGTATAAGGCAAAATTCCTGGAGGTGGCCAGAAAGGATTGAGCCTGCTTGTGTGGAAGTGTAGAAAGCTATATATCCAGCCAGCTTAGTGAGCTTCATTGTGCTAAGCTGCACTGCTCTCCCATTTCCATCAGTGTTAAGTCATTCTTAAGATGGTCAAGCTTTGACCAGTACTGCACGACTAGTGGTGTCCTTTTTGTTATCATGCAGGCACCAGTGGCACCAGCTGAAAGATTTTCACCCCTTTGTGATTTTCTTTTGCTCAGATTAGACTCAGGATCCCAATCTGGTCAGTCCATGACTGAGATGCTCCACAGTCAGTTGAAGATGAAACTTCCCATTCACTGGCACTCAGAGGGCTGTTGCAGGCAGAGGATGATCCCATAGTTTTTGTCATTATGATACATTGTGCAAGTATACAGACACAGACTGGAAAAGCAGGCCGCTTTGTCAGGGACACCTGGTAAACTAGACTGGAGGTTGTAGGTGTTCCTTATTGCTATTCGTACCACGCTGCATTCTTCTCTGTTAGAACATGCAGGAAAACGGTGGTGATAGTGGAACTGGGTGAAGCCAGTAACCTGTGCCACCTAGTAACTGCTTTGACATTCTTTTTAGGAATTGGTGCCATCTCATTTGTCAGGGAAAGACAGGGAATAAGGAGCTGCACAGAAATGAGGTAAGATTTGCTAAGAATGAAATGCAAATACATGGAGATAAAGTAAATGCCACTCACTAATGAGATTAAGATCTAGCCTCTTAAACCTTAGGGCAGAGATTTGGGATTTTTTTCCCAACTTTGGGAATCTGGCTTCTTGTATGTTTGGTGTTTTCCAATGTTTAGGCCACTGAAGGTCTGGAAATATTCCAACTTGTGTTCTTTCGCAACAATTACACAGCTTCCTAATCTCAGTTTCCTGATACCAGCTTTCCAATTCCTAGATATTTTAAAACATCTAAAATATTTCATAACTGTACAGTTTCAGTACTGTAAATTGTAACTGCAATGTGTTTCATGTTGCTAATACAGAACCCAGGCCAAGAGTATTCCTGAATCTTCTCCCAGTAGACTAATAAATAAGACTAAATAATTACTGTCAGAGTATGAAGATTTAGACTTAATTTACAAGTTTAGAACCTCAGTTAAACTAGCAGGACCATCATGCAGATTTTATTACATCCAGTTGTTCCTAGATTAAAGTGTGACCATTCTCATTAACAATTTAGAATGTGAACACTCATGCCCATTCACAGTTTAACTTAGCTATTCCCCTGTAATCTTTCCCACTTCTTCATAATCATTCTCTGTGATTACACTTGTCTTCTTAGTATCCTCATTTTCTCTTTTTGAGTTTACTATCGAGAATCTTTACAAGAACACCAGGAGGCCATTCAGCCTGTTGTGAGCAAGCAGTTCTTTGCAAGTTAAGCTCAGCTGAAACCATCCTTACTCCCTTTTTCTTGTAGTCCATCACTTTTTTCTTCTCTTCAGGGAATGGGAATTGGAATTGGAATTGGAATGGGAATTGGAATTGGAATGGGAATTGGAATGGGAATTGGAATGGGAATTGGAATGGGAATTGGAATTAGCTTTATTGTCACATGTACTCACATGGATACAGTGAAAAGTTTACAAGTTACCAGTTATGGAGCAATCTTTGTACCAAGGTAGCTAGGTATGGATTCTTAAGTACAAATTCTGAGGGGAAAAATATAGAAGAATAAAGAAGTAAAACGTCCAGCAGTAAATTAGAACAATAGAGAAATAAAAGTTCAGAATAACAATCCTTCCAAGATGTCGGGCTTCAATTTGAGGTCAGGTGCTGAGTCCACATCTTTTGAAAACTCTGCTTGTATCTGGCCCCCTTACAATCTAGGTATTCCAGACCATGCTGAGTAAGAATAAGGAAAAGCAATTTAAAATATAAGATACGGTTACAAGGGGATGCAGGGGTAGAGGGTCCTGGGGTGTCTGTCAACAGTTCTTTGGAGGTGGCAGGGCAGGTTGAGATGGCACTTACAGAAACTATCATGTTTTCATATGGATTTGAAGCCTTAAAGAGGATGCTGTAATGATTTATGGGAATGGTACCAGTGATGAGGAAGTTCAGTTACGACAGTAGATTGGGGAAGCTGGTGTTGTTCTCCTCAGAGAAGAGACAGTTGAGGGGAGATTTGATGGAGGGTGACAGAGGGAGAGTGGGTGATAGATGGGGAATGAGAGTGAGAGAAGCAGAGAAAGGGCAACAGGGACAGAGTAACAGACAGGGCAATGAAGAGAAACAGGGCAACAGAGAGAGACAGGGTGACCCAGAGAGAGTGGGTGACTGAGGCAGGCAGGGCAACAGAGCAAAGAGAGAGAGAGTGGGTGACACAGAGAGAGAATGGGTGACAGAGCAAGAGGATGAGAGAGAGGGCAAGAGAGAAGGTGAGAGGGAGGGCAAGAGCTGGGGGAGAGTGATTTAAATTGAGTGGGAGAAGAACCAAAGGTGACATATTTCTTCCTTAGTTCTACCACTATTTGAGAAAATATGAACATGGTGACAAAATGTAAAATAAATTGAAATGCAGGTTTGTTTCTGGTACAAGTACCTAGCGTTTGACAACAATTTTATCTATTGACCTGAAATATTAGGATAGTTTTGTTAAGTGCATATTTCACCACAAGCTCGAGGGCTATCTCTTCAATACTGTGATCAGTCTTAAGGAACACAGGGCTGGAAACTGTAGTCGTGTTTTCCTCTCCATTCTCTGTAAGAGTACTGTTCTTGCTGGAAGTGGGAGATTTATGGCCAAATTGACAAAAGGACTAATGCAGCCTTTGTTTGAGAGAGAACCTAACCATGAGGGTCCCACTACCAGTGAGAAATGATGAAATCTGTCCATAGGTAAACTGCCATGGTATTGATTACAGAGAGAAACACATCAAAGATTAGTTAGTTCTACTGCCAGTAGTCTACTATTCCTTCAGCCATTTGATTCCTCTCTTTATAATTTTTCAATGATTCCTTCCTTCTCATCTTTCTTTCCTAGCTCTCCCTCCTTCCTTACAGTATTCCTCTCTCTAATGTCAAATGGAATAAGTAAATTCTTGGATACGTTTGGTTATTTTTCTTTAGGAAATACTGTCTGATAGAAACAGTACTTTACAAGAGTATGAGGGTTGGGGGAAACAATGTGGTCATTTACAGAAAGTTGGAAATGTTCATTCAGGGAGACAGTTGGGGGTTTTCTATAGTGCAGTAATTATTTGGAACATTATTATTTACAAATGAAGAAGACAATAAGTCATTATCTCTGGGGATAGTTATGAATTCACCAAGATGTGAAAGCTCACTTGTATAAACGTGTACGAAAATGTAAAGGTTAGTGTGTCGGAGCATGAAGGGTTAACTCTATCATTACAAATGATATGCTTGCAAACTGTGTGAATGAATTTAAATTATAATTTTTAATGAGGCATGGCCGCAACTACAAGCTTTTGCCCATCTTCATGTGGGCCCGTAATTGACAGCAATAATGGAGATAATATCTCATCTAAATTAATGAAATTCTAGAAAGGGCCAGCTCATCAGCTAAATGACCTCTGTACTAAATATCGAACTGCGAGGACATAAAGCAATGATGTTTAAAATCAATGCATTCTGTTAAGCCAGAGCTTGGAATAAGATGGTTTTGTTGAAGAGTCACTTGACTCAAAAGGTTACCTCTGTTTTTTCTCTTCACTGATGCAACCAGACTTGCTGAGTTCCTCCAGCATTTTCTGTTTTTGTTTCAGATCTCCAGTATCTGCAGCTCTGATGAAGAGTCACCTAGACTCAAAACATTAACTTGCTCTCTCTCCATGGATGATGCCTGACTCGCTGTGATTTCCAGCACTTTTTTGTATTCAGCACAGACTCCAGCATCTGCAGCAATTTGCTCCTTACCTCCAGCCCTCTGTTTTGTTGTATCAGAGTGAGGGGACATGGTAAGGACATGATTACAGATACAATCTCTGTCTGTTTGAGCTGGCTTCTGCTCTGACAATAAGGGGCAAGGACTGATTCAGGATAGTCAACATGGCTTTGTGTGTGGGAAATCATGTCTCACAAACTTGATTTGAGTTTTTTGAAGAAGTAATAAAGAGGATTGATGAGGTCAATGCAGTAGACTTGAGCTATATGGACATCAGCAAGGCATTCGACAAGGCTTCCCAAGAGATACAGGTTAGCAAGGTTAGATCTCAAGGAATACAGGGAGAACTAGCCATTCGGATACAAAACTGGCTCAAAGGTAGATCACAGAGGGTGGTGGTGGAGGGTTGCTTTTGAGACTGGAGGCCTGTGACCAGTGGAGTGCCACAAGGATCGTGCTGGGTCCACTACTTTTCATCACTTATATAAATGATTTGAATGTGAGGTATAAGAGGTATTGTTAGTAAGTTTGCAGATGACACCAAAATTAGAGGCGTAGTGGACAGCAAAGGAGGTAGCCTCAGATTAAAATGGGATATCGCTCAGATGGGCCAATGGGCTGAGGTGTGGCAGATGGAGTTTAATTCAGATAAATGCGAGGTGCTGCATTTTGGGAAAGCAAATCTTAGCTGGACTTATACGCTTAATGGTAAGGTCCCAGGAGTGTTGCAGAACAAAGAGACTTTGGAGTGCAGGTTCATAGCTCCTTGAAAGTAATGTCGCATGTAGATAAGATAGTGAAGGTGGTGTTTGGTAGCTTTCCTTTATTGGTCAGAGTATTGAGTACAGGAGTTGAGAGGTCATGTTGCAGCTGAACAGGACATTGGTTCAGCCACTTTTAGATTATTGCATACAATTCTGGTTTCCTTCCTATCGGAAGAATGTTGTGAAACATGACAGCGTTCAGAAAAGATTTACCAAGATGTTGCCAGAGTTGGAGAATTTGAACTATGGGGAGAGGGTGAATAGGCTGGGGCTGTTTTCATTGGAGCTTCGGAAGCTGAGGGGTGACCTTATAGAGGTTTATAAAATAAATAGAATAAATAGACTCCCTGGGGTGGGGGAGTCCAGAACTAGAGGGTATAGATTTCGGGAGAGAGAGGAAAGATATAAATGAGACCTAAGAGGCAACTTTTTCACGCAGAGGTGGGTGCCTGTGTGGAATGGGCTGCCAGAGGAAGTGGTAGAGGCTAGTACAATTACAACATTTAAAAGGCATCTGGATGGGTATATGAATAGGAAGGGTTTGGCGGGATGTGGGCCGGGTGCTGTCAGGTGGAACGAGATTGGGTTGGGATATCTGGTCAGCATGGACGAGTTGGACCGATGGGTCTGTTTCCATGCTGTGTATCTCTATGACACTGCTACCATGGAGGATTATGGATTGAGAATATAGGCTTTAGGCTTACCTGCCATTCGAGGGAGAGAGAGAGACAGGGAGAGAGAGAGAGAGACAGGGAGAGAGAGAGAGACAGAGAGGGAGAGAGAGAGACAGGGGGAGAGAGAGAGACAGGGGGAGAGAGAGAGACAGGGGGAGAGAGAGAGACAGGGGGAGAGAGAGAGAGACAGGGGGAGAGAGAGAGAGACAGGGGGAGAGAGAGAGACAGGGAGAGAGAGAGAGACAGAGAGAGACGGAGAGAGGGAGAGAGGGAGAGAGGGAGAGAGGGAGAGAGGGAGAGAGGGAGAGACGGACAGAGGGAGAGACAGACAGAGAGAGAGACAGACAGAGAGAGAGACAGACAGAGAGAGAGACAGACAGAGAGAGAGACAGGGAGAGAGAGAGAGAGAGAGACAGAGAGAGAGAGAGAGACAGAGAGAGAGAGAGACAGAGAGAGAGAGAGAGAGAGAGAGAGAGACAGACAGAGAGAGAGACAGACAGAGAGAGAGACAGACAGAGAGAGAGACAGACAGAGAGAGAGACAGACAGAGAGAGAGACAGACAGACAGAGAGAGAGAATTGTGTATTATGTTTAATCTATTTTGCTTATATAAGGAAAGATATACTGACATTGGAGGCAGTCCAGAGAAGACTAACTAGATTGATCCTGGAAGTGGAGGGACAGTTTTACGAGGAGAGGTTGAGCGGGTTAGGGCTGTACTCAATATAGAAGAATGAGGGTTGGCCTGATCGAAATAAACATGGATTTGTAGAGAACTTGATACGGTAGATGCAGAAACATTGTTTTCCTCGGCTGGGAGAGTCTAGGACCAGAGGGCATAATCTCAGAATAAAGGGTCACCTATTTCAGACAAGAAATGACAAGGAATTTCTTTTCTCAGAGAGTAGTGAATCAGTGGAATTTTTTACCACGGAGGGCTGTTGAGACTGCATCATTAAACACATTCAGGTCTGAGATAGACAGATTTTTTTTTTAAAAAAGGAAAGGAATCGAGGGTTTTGAGGGATATTCAGGGAAGTGGAGTTGTGGATCACCAGATCAGCTACGATCTGAATGGATGGTAGAGTGGACTCAATGGGCTGAATGACCTATTTCTGCTCCTACATCTAATGGGGTGTCTCAGAGCAATGCAATAATGACACTAGTTTTGAAATGTGTGGCAGGTTTTATTCACAAAGCTTCAAAACATCTGCTGCATACA